>NC_064852.1:2396478-2696478 GCF_024139225.1 Suncus etruscus | reverse complement strand
GTAGCTGAAGGCAATTCCTCAGATATTCTAGACTAAGTGTACTAGGTTGAGTCAACTCCAAATAGCATATTATTTTGAAGATCAATTCCAGAAAATTCCTGCTCAATATAACTATACTAACAACTAGCATGACAATGGTAGTGAGCGAAAGAAATAGATTACCTGTCTCAAATACAGGCCGGGGCTGGGGGAGGAGGAAGATGGGGGGCATTGATGGTAGAAGGTTGCACTGGTGAAGAGGGGGGTATTCTTTTTTATAACTGAAACCCAACTACAAACATTTTTTAAACATGATGCTTTAATAAAGATAATAAAAAAAAAGTTATGGCCCTCTGAGATGTGCTTGGACACAGAGTAACATTAGTCTTCCTTCAGCTAGTTAAAAAAGTGACACTATTTCCAAGTTTAAGCTTTAAACATGCAAAGAAATAGTTGCAAAATTTGACATAAAAAAAGAATATGAAGAATATGTTTCTTTATATGTACATAATGACTTTAGGCACTGTGGTTACAACATTGTTCATGGTTGAGTTTCAGTCATAGAACATGTGCCACCCTTTGCCAGTGCACGTTTCCCACCACCAATGTCTGAAGACTAAGTTTCAATAGTGTATTAATAAACAAAAAAAAGAACATTTTCCCTGAAAATGTCTGAAAGTAATCACTTATGGAAAATAATATTTCTTTCTTAATACTTTTTCCATTCAGAAAACATTCACCATGAAAAATGGTAACTTCATTTTTATGGTGTTTTTGAAGAACTAAGTAAATTAGAAGCTTTTAAATCTTGACATCAAATATATAAAATGAGAGAATAAAAGTATATACATTATTTGGTAAATCTCTGGACTCTATCCCCAACCTCTTTTATTTAAACCAGTCTTGTCTTTGAGAGAAGTAATTAATAAAATAAGATTAACTTCACTTCCAGCTTTGGTGGCTTACCTGTTGCAGAGTATGCTGAGGGCGCCATGTGGACTACAGTAACAGGGTAGACAAAGCCCAGAAGTTTGATTCCAGTAAAAGCCTTTTGTGCAGGTTTCACAGTGAAGTCCCTGATAACCTGGCTGACATTCACATTGCCCTGTGGTCTTGTTGCACCGATTCACATCCAAGCTTCCAACCACAGAGCAATTACATTTATATTCTGTTAAAAGAATGAAAAGGGAAGGAAGGAAGGAAGGAAGGAAGGAAGGAAGGAAGGAAGGAAGGAAGGAAGGAAGGAAGGAAGGAAGGAAGGAAGGGGGAGGGAGGGAGGGAGGGAGGGAGGGAGGGAGGGAGGGAGGGAGAAAGGGAGGAAGAAAGAAAGAAAGAAAGAAAGAAAGAAAGAAAGAAAGAAAGAAAGAAAGAAAGAAAGAAAGAAAGAAAGAGGAAAGAAGGAAAGAGAAAAAGAAAAAGAAAGAAAGAAAGAAAGAAAGAAAGAAAGAAAGAAAGAAAGAAAGAAAGAAAGAAAGAAAGAAAGAAGAAAGAGAAAGAAAGAGAAAGAGAGAGAGAAGAGAGAAAGAGAAAAAGAAAAGAGAAAGAAGAAAGAAAGAAAGAAAGAAAGAAAGAAAGAAAAGAAAAGAAAAGAAAGAAAAGAAAGAAAGAAAGAGAAAGAAAGAAAGAAAGAAAGAAAGAAAGAGAGAAAGAAGAGAAAGAGAAGAAAGAAAGAGAAAGAGAAAGAAAGAAAGAAAGAAAGAAAGAGAAAGAAAGAAGAAGAAGAAAGAAAGAAAGAAAGAAAGAAAGAAAGAAAGAAAGAAAGAAAGAAAGAAAGAAAGAAAGAAAGAAAGAAAGAAAGAAAGAAAGAAAGAAAGAAAGAAAAAGAAAAGGGGGAGAAAGAAGAAAGGAGAGAAAGAAAAAGATAAAGATTTAATGCTTACTTAATAAAATTTTAATAAAATTAACACATTTTTCATTAACAATTACTCATACTTACCCATCTTTGTGTGCCTGAATAAAGTTCTAGTTCAAATAACTTTCTATTAATTTGAGTTGAGAAAACTATTTACTGTTCCAAATTATAAAGCTCACTGTCAACTTCTTTTCTATTGCCCTTTTAGGTCTCTTACTCCATATTCTGATGTGTATGAATTTGTATTTTATTAGTTTTTCTGAATTAGAAACCTCCAAAGGCAGGTGTCTCCTTTTCTACATGGTACTGAGTTCATGCTAGAAACAACATGCTAAATAATAAATGATCTCCTTGTAGACTACAAAAACACAAGTCTCAAGTGGTTAACTATAGTCAATATACAGGTCACACAAGACTGTTTGATTTAGCCCTCAGGTCAAGACCTCCACACTGCCTCCAGTGTGCAGCCAGACTGGCCAGGCTTCCAAAGTTCTCAGGTGGGTCCTAGAAGGCCCTGTCCCCAGTCCTGAGGACTTACTTAAAGCGAGGAAGCTTCACTCAGATATGCACCATTTCACAGCAGGTCAAGACACACGAATCTCTGGTCCCTGAAGCACACAGCCACTAATGCAGCCATGCATTTCTTTGCTGAATCATATCTGACAGAGAAGACACTGACACTCTACTTCTAGTCACCTACTCACACAATAACACACAAAGACACCTCTAGGTGTAAAAGTCACAATAGAAAAGCAACACGGAACCGCACCACTTTTAATGAACAATGATGGAGCCTTGAAGACTCAATTAGTAATCATCAGTGATGTGACCTATCTAATAAGGATGTAAGAGAGGAAATGCTAAGGATGTTCAAGGAGTTCAAAGAAATGATGGACAGACAGCCAATAAAACTTAAGAGGATATGAGAGTAGAAATGATGTAACTACAGACATTAATAACGAACTAAAGAGTTTGGCAGGTGAAATGAAAAACTCACTGGAAGACCTTAGCTGAGTAACAGTAGCTAAGAACAAAATGAGTGAGCTACAGGATTGAAATACAGAAAACCTCCAGACAACAGCAGAAGATGGAAAAAAAAAAAAAAAGGACTAAAAATAAGTGAAAAACAGACAAGAGAACTCTGGGAAGAATTCAAGAGAACAACATATAAGAATCGGAGACAAGAAGGCAATCTTAATGAAGAAGCAACGGAAAGACATCATCATGGTCGTTTTCAGAGCTAGAGAACACAGGCATCCAGATCCAAGTGCCTAAAGAGTACAGAGCAAAAATGATCCTAATAAAAATACTCCAAGACACATCCTAATCAGAGTAATGAAAGCAGCAAGATCAAAGAAAGACATTACACACAAAAGAGAGTTGATAAGACTCACTGCAGTTGATAAGATTCAACTGAGACTTGATGGGCCCAGAAATAATGCCATGTTTCCCTGAAAGTAAGACATCCTCCGAAAATAAGGCCTGTTTACAGGTTTCCTTCTGGGTGAAATATAAGGCATCCCCTGAAAATAAGGGCCCCCCAGGCTCTGTCTCAGAATGAAAATTAATTTACCATAAACTGATTGCTAGGGCTGCCCTGACAGGATTCACAGTTCGTCTGGTCCGTGCTAACAACGACCATACTACTGTACCATATACAGGTAATATATTTTCTTTATATTCACAATTATGCCTCTGAAAAGCAAATACTTTAGAATCAGTCTAACTAGAGATGAAATATCTAAACGAAGTAAATAACAATAACACTACTTAAAGAAAGGAAGATCCTAGGAAATTAAAATGAATCCTCTACTCATGGATTGGGAAGAGTAACGATGTCAAAATGGCAACACTGTCCCCCAAAACATTATATAGATTCAATGAAGTCCCTATAGTAATACCGCTAGCATTTTTTCAAAGAAACAGATCAAATACTCATTACATTTATATAGAACAACAATACCCTCCCCAAATAGTTAAAGGAATATTTGGGAAAAAGAATATGGGTGGAATCACTTTTCAACTTCAAATTGCACTATAAACAGGAAGTAATTAAAACAATGTGATACTGGGGTAAAAGCAACAGGACAGTAGGAAGGCATTTTACTTGGATGATAACTAGGGTTTGACCCCCAGACTCCTATATAGTTTCCTGAACCTACCAGAACTGATTTTTAAATGCAGAGCCAGGAGTAATCCTTGAGTATTGCCAACTGTAGCCAAAATAATAGTATTGATAATAAACAAAACAACATGGAATAGCAATAAGGACAGACTGTCAAATCACTGAAATAGAATAGAAAACCAAGGGGCCGAAGAGATAACATGGAGGCAGGTGTTTGCCTCCTATGCAGAAGGACGATGGTTCAAATCCTGGCATCCCATATGGTCCCCCGAGCCTGCCAGGAGCAATTTCTGAGCATAGAGCCAGGAGGAACCCCCGAGCGCTGCCAGATGTGAACCAAAAAAAAAAAAAAAAAAAGAACAGAAAACGGAGACAGACCCTCATATTTATTGTCCTTCAACAAAGGAGCAAAACATCTAAAAATAGGGTAGGGGAAGCCTCTTAACCAAGTGGTGTTGGAAAAACTGGTCAGACACAGGCAAAATTAAAAAAACAACAACAAAAAAAAAAACACAGATCTCTTTCTAATGCCATATACAAAAGTCAAATCAAAATGGATTAAAGACATAAATCTTAGAAGTGAATTCATTCATAAATTACATAGAGGAAAATATAGATCGACACTGAAGCTAGCAGCATCTAGCTAGCACCACTCACTGAGTATGATACTAATAGTGCAGATAGCTAGTTAAAAACATATAGCAATTAATCATTACAAATTTATTGGTTTATTTCTGATAATTCTATTTGCTCTATATTTAAGCTTTCCTGGACAAGTAATATGAAATAAATTTGTTATGTGCCTGTCAATGGGACAGGCTGTTGCGTGGGAGTGGAAGGAAGGGGACATTGGTGACAGGACTGATGTTGGAACATTGTATGCCTGAAACAACTCTATTAGTAATAACTTTGCAAATTATGGTATCTCATAAAAATGCTTACAAATACATTTGGATTTGTAATACAAAAAAAATGTAATACAAAAAATACCCCAAAAAAAAAGATGTCTTTTAAAAAAGGTGAAACACTAATCAAACAAGTAAAAGCAAAAATAAACTAAAAGAACAATAACCAGTGTTATGAGGATGTGAGGGGAAATGACCTTCAGTCATTATTGGTGGGAATGTCTACCTTTTTAAAAGATAATATGGGCATCCTTCAAAAAACTAGAAATGAAGCTTCCCTATGACACAGCAATTCCACTTCTAGGAATATACTCGAAGGGTCCAAAGACACAGTACAAAAAAGACATCTGCACTCCTATTTCATTGCTGCTTATATATAATAGCGAAAATAAGGAAATAACCCAAATGCCCATGAGCAGATGACTCGAAAAAGAAACTATGGTACAAATATACAATGGAATACTACCGGGCCATAAGAAAAGATAGTCATGCAATTTGATGTAATGTGGATGGATCTGGAGAGTATCATGTTGAGTGAAGTCAATCAGAGGAAGAACAGATTCAGAATGATTTCTCATGTGTGAAATATAATAAAGCTTTATAGGGCAATATCAAATGCCCAGTGGCAGCAGAAACAGAGCAGAACTGGTCTTCAGAAGAAAGCTTGCCACTGGGGTAGGGTGGGGGAGATAAATTAGGGAAGGGAACACTAAAACAAAGGGAGAGGGGGAAACTACCAATCATAGAGGTAGACTGGGGTTGGAGGGAAACTGGGAACACTGGTGGAGGGTCGAAAATACTGGTAAAGAGATGGGCCTTGAAACAACGTACACTTGAAACTCAATCATAAATATATTGTAACTTTGTAATTCATAGTGATTCAATTCTATTTTTTTTGGGGGGGGGGTCACACCCGGCAGCGCTCAGGGGTTCCTCCTGGCTCTACACTCAGAAATTGCTCCTGGCAGGCTCAGGGGACCATATGGGATGACGAGATTCGAACCACTGTCCTTCTGCATGCAAGGCAAAAGATTGTGTAATAGCTATAATCATAAGCTAGTTTATATTGTCCAGAAATTAATGAAGAGATCATTGAAAATTTAAGATGAGGAAATAGTAACAAATCAAAATGAGAATGTTTACAAGTTAATCCTGATGTATGAGCTAAGAACAGTCACAATTTTCATCTCCCTCCAAATTAAACTTTAAAATAGTAAGAATTTTGCATTTTCTGTTTTAAAGTTCTTTGGAAAATATTTAGAAGAGCTTATCTTTAGTCATTTAAGGAAGATACATTTCAAGAGCAGGTGGGACTTGCTTTCTTGATATCTCATTTTGTCAAGAAGAATATATTTTCAACTTAGTTTGATATCAACATAAGATTGTGTAAGCATGTACAAACCATAAAAGCCTACTCTGGAAAAAATTTAAATTTGTACATTTGGGGGGAATAGCTTCACTCCAAAATAATCTTCAAAATTTTCAGTTATTACAGGCAACTAATTGACATAAGTCAAAAATAGAATTCTGCAAAGAAATTCTTTCTTGGACATCTCTATTTTCCATACTTCTGCAGTTCCTAGCCCATGGTATCAGTTAACCTAACTGCTGTTTTTGATGCCTTTTCTAACTTGTGCATTTATGAAAAATAAATCAATATGTGCCAGTGGGTGATTACTTAATGTATATTTCAAGCTTGTTAGAAAAATCCTTTCCTTTAGCAGTAAATTTAGGAGGAAAATCCATTTCCCGTCTCAACTTATATTCTTGTTTTTACTATTCTACATAGCAAGACATTTCCTTGACAAAGTTACATGTTTTCACATATTTCTAGGGCTTCTTTTTGTATGTGGGAGGGAGGTGTGGTTTTCTTACAAAACCACATACTGTGCTCTGTTAACCTGCCAATGACAACTTCAAGGCAAGATTTCCACTCTACCAAAAATGACCAGAATGCTTAAAAGAACATTTTCCTTCCAAAATTTGGCAGAACCTCAACATACATACAATTCTTCCTGCTAGAACCAATTTTGTCACAACTCAACTAATCAAATTATGCTGTTTGGAGCAGAACTACCTCAATTAAAATGAACAGACTGAGAACTCCATAATTAAGTCGATCTGAAACCTTAATCAGGTTGAGAAGAGATTATCAGTGTTATATTAAAAGAATCCAAATAAGTAGGAACTCTGATATTTCAAAAGTGTTTTTCAATAGAGTTCTAATGACTACACCTTTGCACTAACCAAGTTTATGAATTATTATTTCTTCAGACAATTACCCTTGAACATGATTTTTAATTGTATTTCTGTACTTAGCTTATTTTGCATGCTTTGTAATGATCTCTCCTTTCTACATCTTCTAACTATTCCATATACCAATAATTAGTTGAAGCTTACTCCTTAAACTAATTCCACTGCCCTACTGTGAATCTACTACAACATCTACTTCCTCTAATTTATATGACAATAATTTTAAGAAAACTGGGTAAGACCCAGGGCCACACGGTCTTAGGAGCATTTAGTGGAAATAAACATAGTCAGATCTAAATACCCAAATCAAAGTTAATGACAATAGAATCAAGAGACCCAAACTATCACAAGCTATATACAAAATGGACCTGTTACACTAATAGTCCAGGGAGCTAAAGGTGGAGGTATAGATGCATGCTGGGAACTCTGGTGGAGGGAGGTCAACACTGGTGGTGGGAATGGCCCTAATTCACAATCACTATATGCCTAGAATGCAACTGTGAAAGAATTGTAATTCACATTGGTTTTAATAATTTTTTTTATTTCAAGAAACAGTAGTAAGCATTTTATGAACACAAACTGTAAGGGCAGAGAGCTACCAACTCAAATGCAGGTTTAAGAACTTCATGTATCTAGGCAAAAGTTAGTTCTAACTTCCATGCATGTTTGTTTTCTTCTCTGCAGGACACAACATAATATTTATAACACTCAGTCCCACTCAAGTATAACTGGTCTTCCATCCTGTAATAACTAAAACAATAGCTAGGGCAAAAGGGGATATAGATGAATTAATAAACACAATTTAGATCTGAGATTGATGGGCTATGGATTTATCATATGCTAGGGACAGATCTGAAAGCTGGGTATGGAACCAGAGAAGCAGTATGCTTTGTATGTGGCCAACCTGGGTTCAATCCCTAGCACCACATATGGTCCCCTCAGTACTCCCAAGAGTGATTTCTAATCAAAGATACAGAACTAAATCCCAAGCACTGCTGAGGCCCCACAACATGTTTTGTTTGGGACATCTAGGAAACAGAGCAAGTGAACTGTTGTTCACAAATAAAGTTGTGAGCCATCTAAATATTCTATATATCCCTACTTTACTACACACATACTATATATTTACATGTATAATGATGAAATACTATAATGATGAAAACATGGTTCTAGGATGAGGTTTCAATGAATAAAAAGGAAAGTTACCGATGTATGAACTCTTGGTGTTAATCATCCTAACAATATAAAAGGATAATGGGAAATTTTGCCATAGGAGAGCTCACCTGAATACCAGAAATAGGTTTCATGTACCAAGAATAACTATATCATCATATTAACATTCCTCACCAAAATAACCAAAGGAAAGCATGCTGAGAGGAAGCAGACCAAGTACCAGGAAGCATCTATATCTTCCCTGGAGTTTAGAGCCTAAGTTCCTAGTCCTATGAAATAGCTTGAATTAAATCAATGGTATAAGCAACAGCAATAACTGCAAAGCACCACGTACCACTGAACTACAGGAGGACAGATAACTTGTCAGCTTGTAAGTAGAGTAAAAAAATCTCAGAGCCTTCCTAATTCTTGACAGTCATAATGAACCAGAGAGGAGGTAATGCGGAAACAATGCCATTTACGAGGAAGCAGGCGATATTAAAACAAGAAAGGAAATTTCAATTGCTAAAAGAAATGGGAAGATGAGAGATGAAGTGCTCACTTCTTAATGAGGTGGAATCTTAGGACACCAGAGCAGCACAAAGGAGTCTGACGTGATGAATGGCAAGTCACTAGTGTGGATGTTAATAGCAAAGAAACAATAGGAAGAGGACACAAAAAGCTCATCACAGACAAGTCAAAACAAACTGCCAAAAGGCTCATTTGGTTGCCTAAGAGTAAATAGTGAATAAATAATTTTCTCTCAGTTGAGTAGCAGGTTTCTTTTCAATGCCCTATAATTCTTGGGGAGTGGAGAGGGGGGAACACTACAGAAAAATAATTAGTGACTAAAATCGTTGGCAATTTTTTCCCCTTAAACTCCTATAGAGAAATGAACTACATTGAAGAAAAATAAAAACTAATATCTGGTGCCAGTCCGTTTAAAAATAGAAATACAAAGGCCTGGAGAAAAGTCAATAAATTGGCTTTGTCCTAAGAACTTGAATTTTCAGGATGATTCTAATTCAAAGCATCTACAGCCACCTTGCATTTAAGTTACTGTACTTAAAAAAAAAAAATCCATCCCTTACCATGATCTAAAAAATGAAAACTTTCAGCATACAAGAAAAAAAGTAAAAGATTTTGTTTACAAATTTCTGAGTTTTGGGGGGCTGGAGAGATAGCATGAAGGTAGGGCATTTGCTCTTGCATGCAGAAGGACGGTGGTTTGAATCCCGTCATCCCATATGGTCCCCCAAGCCTGCCAAGGGGAGAGCGTAGAGCCAGGAGTAAACCCTGAGCTGCCGGATGTGAACCAAAAACAAAGCAAAAAAAAAAAAAAATCTCTTTGGTTTTTGAGCTTTCTTCCCTAGAGCAAACTCAGACACCAATCCTGATAAGAGAGTATTTGCCTGAATTTACTAACAACTGTTTGGACACCTTTCATAGTCTGGAGAGCTCTCGCTGGTGTCCAACTTTTAACCAGCTGGTGTCCCTACTGAAAAAAAGATCATTGTACTTTCAACAGAATTTTCATTGATTTTTGGTAACTCCAGCTACCCTACAAGAATGAAGGGAGTTTTTAGAAAAATTATCAATTGTGATAGCATGTCCTAATGTGTCTGTCCTCTCTGTTTTTTCCTGTGTTAAATGCTGTAGTTAACTAAGATTTCTAATGACTCAGGCAGTTTGGGTCACATCAAAATGTAAGTAAATGATTTCAGTAGTTTTACTCATAATCAATCACTAAAGAGAAGTATACTTGATTTCAAACATTAATTTGTTAGTCAAATAAATGTTGCTCCTTTTATATCATATTTTATTATTTTATGCAACTGAAGCTATTTGATCAATTAAATTGATTTTTATATTCTTATGTCAGTCAAGGAAAACAGGGTCTTAATAACTGCAGAAGATATAACTCTTCTTTGAACTTTTGAGTTGCCCATGGGTAAATGTTTCTACATAAATTCTGTTGCCACATTTCCTCCAAAAACAATATCCTATTGCAATTTTCCAAGTAATTCCACTTATTCTACAAGTGGATTTATCAAAACCAGTAGGATTTAATTTCCCCAATATGAGATCTGTACAATTCTCCCCTTGTTTAGTCTCCTCTTATCTATCTCCCAGTGAAGTTTTACAATTTAAAATGCATATGAATTCCGTTCACAATTTGTTGAAACTACTAAGTTTTTCATCAATATTGGCAGTGATGACAGGAGTGGTAAGAACTAGAACCTTGGTCTGTTTTTTGTTTTGTTTTGTTTTTGTTTTTGTTTTTGGGCCACACCCGGCGGTGCTCAGGGGTTACTCCTAGCTGTCTGCTCAGAAATAGCTCCTGGCAGGCATGGGGGACCATATGGGACACCGGGATTCGAACCAACCACCTTTGGTCCTGGATCGGCTGCTTGCAAGGCAAACGCCACCGCTGTGCTATCTCTCCAGGCCCTGTTTTTGTTTCTTTTAACCACACCCACTGATGCACAGGGGTTACTCCTGGCTCTGCACTCAAATTGCTCCTGGCTTGGGAGACTATATGGGACACTGGGGATCAAACTTCATTCCATCCAAGACCAGCACATGCAAGGCAGACGACTTATGGCTTGTGCCACTACTCCAGCCCCTAGAATCTTGTTTTTTTTTTTTCTTCATTATTTTTATTGTGATCAAAGTGAATTCCAAGTCTTTCACAGTAATATTTACGGTACATAGTGACTGAAATCTTGTTTTCCATTATCAGCTAATCAGCACATGAGTAAAACTTATGCTATAATTTTAATTTAGATAACAGCCATTTGATTTACTCATGATATTTACGCTTTTTCTCTGAATTCTTAAAAATAGTTTCTACTAAGTGACATGACATGAGGTCTTCTGTTGAAGACCTGGTTCATAATAGATAGAATCTTTGGTTTTCTTGAGCACACATTTATCAATAAAAATAGAGTAAACTATTCACACACCTATTTATTTTAATTGATAGGTTTACATCTCAACTATAATGAAAGTACTTGCCATTTACTATTTAATTTAATGACAGACATTTTACTTGCATGGACATTTAGCTTCATAATAGCCTGGTAAGGAGAGTTTGCAAATTAGTCTTTTTACATTGACAAATGTACATTATCAATTTATAGTTGGGTACCCTTACTTTAGGGATTATTCTTAGTTATTATGATAATACTAGTTGTTATTATTATTAGTTAAATTCTAGGAATTTCACTCTTTGTTGACATTTCTCTGTCTTCTGCTTCTGATATAATCAATTTCTTGATGTTTTATGTTGATAAATAGCAAAACTAAGAAATGAAAAGAATCCAAGGGCCCAATGCTAAGGACTTACAGATAGTGGCTAAGAAACCATTAAAACCCACGTTTGGGGCTGGAGTGATAGTGCAATTATAAGGTGTTTTCCTTGCATGCAGCCAACCTGGGACGGACCAGGGTTTGATCCCCAACATCCCATATGGTCCCCCGATCCTGCCAGGAGTGATTTCTGAGCGCAGAGCCAGTAGTAACCCCTGAGTGCTGCCAGATGTGCCCCCTCAAAACAAAACAAAACAAAAAAAAAAAAACAAAAAATAATAAAACCCATGTTTATGTTACTCGAATGCCCTTCTCATTATAGACCCACTAAAGAATTTTCTTCCTTTAAAATTTCAATTTAAAAAGATGGGGAGAAAAGGGCTAGGGGACTGCTTAAAGGGAAGCACATCTTAGAAGAAATGCTCCAAGTTGAACCCTGGCACACTATGCCACCCCCAAGCCCCCAGCAACGACATGTATTACCCAGTTGCCCCTGAGCAAGCACTGCTGAGTGTGGCCTTGGTAACTCCCTAGTACTGCTAGGCCTAGGCATCACATCAGCAGATGCAAAAACCAAACTACCAGGTCCACACTGCCAAGGACAGTATCACCAGGAGTGACTCCAAGACTCCTAGTTTTTTAAACAAAAGGAAGGAGGGGCTTAAGAATTGTTGAAATGCGGGGCCGGGCGGTGGCGCTGGAGGTAAGGTGCCTGCCTTGCCTGCGCTAGCCTAGGACGGACCGAGGTTCGATCCCCCGGCGTCCCATATGGTCCCAAGATAGCCAGGAGCAACTTCTGAGCGCATAGCCAGGAGTAACCCCTGAGCGTCACAGGGTGTGGCCCAAAAACAAAAACAAAAAAAAAAAAAAAAAAAAGAATTGTTGAAATGGGAGCCAGAGCAATAGCACAGAGGGAAGGGTGTGTGCCTTGCACACAGCTGACCCGGGTTCGATCCCTGGCATCCCATATGGTCCCCAGAGCCTGCCAGGACTGATTCCTCAGCACAGACAGGAGTAACCCCTGAGTGCCACAGGGTGTGGCCCAAAAGAAGACAGACAGACAGACAGACGGAGGGAGGGAGAGAGGGAGAGAGGGAGAGAGGGAGAGAGGGAGAGAGAGAGAGAGAGAGAGAGAGAGAGAGAGAGAGAGAGAGAGAGAGAGAGAGAGAGAGAGAGAGAGAGAAGAGAGAGAGAGAATGTGACTAAATAAACCATATGATTTACATGCATGAGATCTGGGTTATATCCCTGGGGTTGCAAAACAAACTAAAATAGTGAGGGAACAGAGGCAGAGGAAAAATACAGAGGTGAGGTGGTAAAAGGAAGGAAGGGAGGGAGGGAGAAAGGAAGGAAACAAGGAAGGAAGGGAGGGGGAGGGAGGGAGGAAAGTATAGAGGGGGAGGGAGGAAAAGTTAATTTTTTACATGCACTTGGATCCTTGTTTTGGTTTTCTCTGGAGGGGGGGGGTTCTTTCCCTAATCTGTTTTCTTCATAAGCAAATGACATTAAACAAACCATTACCAAGCACTGCAGGGAGGTAGGAACTGCAGTTCAAGCTAAAGAATAATTCTCGATTGGTTACTTAGAACATTTTGTATTTGCTTTTGGCTGGTGAGTCCTTAGTACAATATTCAGAGCCAAAATACACACTCCGGATTTAATATTTGGGATCTGTTCGTTTTCTTTAATGAATGATGTTGCTAATTGGTATTTCCAAGACCTCTCTAGAATAAGTATGACTTAGTTATCTGGAATACTGGGTATATATTGTGCTAAACCGCAACGCTAATACCTATTACTTTCTTTTTCTCTTTACCTTTTTTTTTTTTTGGTAGTGGTTGAGATTAAATCCAGATTCATGCTTGCAAGGTATATTCTCTACCACTAAGACACAAATCCTAGCCCAAATCTTTCATTTTGCGCCACTATTTTCTAATCTGTATGCATTTTTCAGGCTTTTTAAAACAGTAACCTAACTTTGCCATTTAAGTAGTCTATTGTTTGCTTTTTGAAAATGCATTTTTGTGTGTCGGGCCACTATCAAATTTATAGTGAACTGAAAAATAAATAATGCATACGTGCTTCAAAGAATGCTATTTCTATTCCTCTCCATTAAGTTAGGAGAGCCTTTAAACTTCAGAGCAAATTTAGAGTATCCTTGAGTTTAAGAAGTGGGAAAGAAGGGGACAAATACAGGAAACTTGGACAACTTGAAACCTGGCTCCAAGTAATGAGACAAAAATATAAAGCCAAGAGACATACGTTGAAACGTTAAACCTTGGGGCTGGCGAGGTGGCGCTAGAGGTAAAGTGTCTGCCTTGCAAGTGTAGCCAAGGAAGGACCTCGGTTCGATCCCCCGGCGTCCCACATGGTCCCCCCCAAGCTAGGGGCAATTTCTGAGCACTTAGCCAGGAAGTAACCCCTGAGCATCAAACGGGTGTGGCCCAAAAACAAAAACAAACAAACAAAAAAGAAATGTTAAACCTTCCTTTATGAGCTCTATGATTTAAATTTAATAGTCTTTTGGCAAAGACAACATGAAATAGAGAGAATGACATCTACGTTTACATATGGCTTTTCTAAGTTTGATGAGAGGCAGGTCAAAAAAAGCACCTAGGTCAGGCAGGGTCTTCTCATCCATACCCTACATTTGTATGCCAAGCATTGCTTTTAGCAAGCAACATCCTTACATGTTACTGCAAATTATAATAATTAAGAACTAAAAGGATTTGTTAGAGGCCTCTGAACACACTCAAAATGCCCTAAATAATATCATGAATGCTTTAACTTTATAGCATTGGAAAGAAAAGGTAAGAAAAATAATCATTTCTATTTCAAATGAATTACCTATTGTCTCTGCGTTATGCCTTAGTGATTCTGTTTCCAGAGGACAGATGAGCCACTCACAGCTTAGAATTATTTGCTCACTAATACCTGGAAAATTAGTTTAGTGAAAAAAGAATACAGAGTCAATGGAAAGGTCTATTTTAAAATACCCACTTGAGTCCAGAGAGATGGGACAGCTGCAAGGTGCTTGCTTTGAACACAAACACCTTGGTTTGATCCCAGTCCCACAAATGGTCTCCTGAGAAGTACCAGGAGTGATCCCTGGCACAGAGTAAGTCCTAAGTACTGCTAGATTAAGTATGGCCCCAAAACATAAAGACCAAAGTATATACTCTTGGGTGCCTGGAGATGTGGCCAGTGGTAGACATAGGTCTTTCCTGTGTCACAGGTTCAACACCTAGTACTACACCTCATCGGAATATGATACCTCCCCTCCCAAGACCACGCCCTTATCACAAGAAGAAATACTAGACTGAGGGGCTCAGTGATAGACCTGTAAATTGCCTACCTACTTAAAAAAAAGAGGTTGGTCAAATATATGATAATTCAGCATTTCTCCCTAGCCAATTTGTAAACATATAATAGATTATTAGAAATGAATATTCAGTTAATTAACAAAAGAATGCCATTCAATCCTGGGGAAAAAAGCATGGGGACTGTAGGAAAGAGTTTGTGGAGAGAAAATCTATTTATTTATGGTTATAGCTGTTATTCTAAGTATATAACTGATAAATCTATTTACTATGGTTAAGACTGAAAGAAAAAATGAATGGGAAATAACATTTTAAAGGGCATACTGGAGGGCCGGGCGGTGGCGCTGGAGGTAAGGTGCCTGCCTTGCCTGCGCTAGCCTAGGACGGACCGCGGTTTGATCCCCTGGCGTCCCATATGGTCCCCCAAGAAGCCAGGAGCAACTTCTGAGTGCATAGCCAGGAGTAACCCCTGAGCGTCACAGGGTGTGGCCCAAAAAAACAAAAAAAAAAAAAAAAAAAAAAGTTAAAGGGCATACTGGGGTCCTTAATTCTATCCAAGAAGTTGATGCTTACTATGAAATGATTCTCTAAATAAAGTCCCAGTAACATCCATTTTAAAGTCGTCTAGGTCAGAACTAGGGAGAAAGTATTTGATATGTGCAAGGCTCTCGGGCGCTGAGCATGCTCCACAGTATGGCAACATCCTGAAAACCAGTGAGTATAGACTTAGTGACCCCCAATGATCCACGCACCATACCAGGGGCCCCAGCACCTAACCATCAGGCCCAATCATATGACCGAGCATCATTCGGAATGGGCCCCGTCACCCAGCACTGCTAAATGTGCTTTTTGTTTAAAAAAAATACATATATATAAAAATATAATGATGACAGCAATTGTTTCTATTACTATACTGTACAATTCTATTTCTATACTATTATTTCTACTTTTATTATGCTATTATTTCTACTGCTATTTACTTATTCATTACATGCCAGACCCAAGTTTGTGTTCTTTACATGCACTAACACTTAAAACATTCGAGGAACACACAAAGTAGGTACAAGATGATACGGAAGGTGAAAAAGGAAGTACAGACCTGGGAGATTAAGTCATTCCCCTAATGCAGAAGGCCATAAAAAGTGCAGCTGGGATTACGCTATCCTTAGTAGCAATGTGACAGGAGGAAAGGGGGAAAGGAGAGGTGGGAGGTAAATATTATTGACAGATTGGACAGGAAAAATCTAACTGTGAACAGGTCAGTAAAGATCGCTTCTGCACATACACAGATGCCCATCGTGTGTGCGATCTACAGCAAATGAAGTCGTCTGGCTGCATGAATAAATAAACACCTAAGGTGGAAAATATACCTGCCTACCAGCTGTCTGCAGTACTAAAAGTTTAATAGGATTTACAGTTCAGAGCCAAGTAAAATAACTGAGCCTTGAGGTATTCCAAAGGGCACTTGTAAAAAAAATTCTTTTTCCCTTTGGTTTTGGGACTGAAGCAGGCTCTAACTTACTTAGTCTTCATGATCTAATTCCCTTATTCCTCAAAACATGTTGCAAATTCTTCCCACTCTCCTGCCACACTTCACTATTATCAAAGCACTTACATATTCTAAACATTGTGCTGCACTGCAAGCTAGTGAAGTTCATGGCTTTATCATCATGACTAAGCATTTGGGACAACACTTGGGATTGGTGAAATCGAGGGGCATGAGAGGAAAGAACCCCTCTTGGAATCCCACTGCTCATTTCCTGCTCTTCCACACACCTTGTAGAACTCACACACACACACACCACACACACACACACACCACACACACACACACACACACTGAAAATACCTAAGAAGGTCACAATACTAAAACAGATTCTGATTACCTTTTTTTTTTTTTTTTTTTTTAAATGAAAACCTGAGTATTAAAGAGCTTGTTCAAGTTTGCCAACAATCCAGCCTTCCTCTCATGGTTACTATGAAAGCACTGGAGTTAAAAATCTTGAACTGCTCAGGATCAAAAAAAGGTAAAATAAATAAATAAATAAATAAAATAAATAAAATAAAAAAAAATAAATAAATAAATAAAATAAAACCATATGACTCAGCTCCATCACCCCATTCCTAATGCAAATAGTCTTTAAAGATCAAGCAACATATAATCATAAGGGGAAAAAAAATGTGGAGCTAAGTGAAAAGTTTTACCTCCACATTAGTACAATTTGTTCATTTTTCTTCCTTCATTTCTGATTACACACATTCGTTCACGATACTCTTGGTGGGACTGTAAAATAGCCACACTGCAATGGAAAGCAGTTTGGAGGTATTTCAATAAATTAAAACTAACACTTCCAGGTGGTCCCAATCCAACTTTCAGGTGTATACACTGAAGAATAAAAAGCAGCAAAAAGAGATGGTGGGGTCAGAGTGGTAGTACAGCGATAGGGTGTTTGCCTTGCACATGGCTGACCCAGGACAGAACCTGAGTTTCAATCCCCAGCATCCCACATGGTCCTCTGAACCAGGAGCGATTTCTGAGTGCAGAGCCAGGAGTAACCCCTGAGCACCACTGGGTGTTGCCCCAAAACAAAACAAATCTGAAAAAAAGAGATGTTTACCCATACTTGTATTCGCAACAGCAATGATTCACGACAGTCATGATGTGGAAACAACCAAAATACCAGTGACCCAATCTAGAAATGTGGGATAAACAATGGAATATTTTGCAGTCTTAAAAAAATAAAGAAAATCCTGTCACGTGCTACAACATGAAGTCAACGGATTAAGGTAGATCAGTCGGAACAAAAGCAAATGCTATGTGACTCCATTTATATGCACCATATTTAATAAAGCTACTCTCAGAAAAAACAGAGCCAAATGATGACTCCTAGGAATTTCTAAGGAGAGTGGCAAGAGAAATAGTCAGTGGTAGAGCAGCTCAAATCTTAAGATGGAAACATCTGGAGATATCACAACAAATGCAACTGTACTTAATATACTTAATGACATACTTAAAATATTTAAGGATGGGGCCGGAGAGATAGCATGGAGGTAAGACAAGTGTTTGCCTTGCAATGCAGAAGAACGGTGGTTCGAATCCTGGCATCTTATATGGTCCCTGAGCCTGCCAGGGGCGGATTTCTGAGCATAGAGCCAGGAGTAACCCCTGAGTGCTGCTGGGTGTGACCCAAAACCAAAAAAATAAAAAATAAAAGAAAAATAAGGATAAATTACACATATGCTCTCTAATGATTTTATTTTTAATTTATTTTAAATCCCACAACCAGAGATGTTCCTATAAAAACCTTAAAATCACTGAGTCACTAAGCAAAGCAATTTAACACGTGTAAGAGTTCTCCGACAAAGAGTTCTTTTTTCACTCTCTGTAGTCTGTATCATTTATTTTTTACAGTCAGGAGAGTTAAAAAAAAAAAATGTGGGGAGGAATAGATTGAGGGTTTGAAAAGTAAGAGGTGAATTTTTAAGTACCCTTTATTAAAATCTGTAAATCTAATTTTGATAAATTCTTGAGAAATGCTGCAATTAAACTAACCACTTAGGGCCAGAGAGATAGAACACAGTAGAGCATTTGCTTCGCATGCAGCTGACTCGGAATCCCTTATGTCTGACTGCAGAGCCAGGAGTAACCTCTGAGCGCTGCTGGGTGTGGCCCCAAAACCAATCAATCAAATCAATAAAATTTTAAAAAAGTAAATAAACTATCACTGAATTTTTGTTTTGTTTTGTTTTGGGGGGTGACGCTTAGGGGTTACTCCCAGCTATGCACTCAGAAATCACTCCTGGCTTGGGGGACCATATGGGATGCTGGGGGATCGAACCGCAGTCTGTCCTAGGCTAGTGCAGGCAAGGCAGACGACACCTTACCATACTACGCCACCCCTCTAGCCCCAACCACTGAAGTAATTTTGCCTTATGTTTGTTTTCCCTTCCCCACACCAAATTTTAAGAAGAAAAAGATGACAGTGTATATTCAAATAGGGACACGAGAGATACTACAGATATAGTCCACTGAGCCCACCAGGAGTGATTTCTGAGCATAGAGTCAGGAGTAAACCCCTAAGCATGGTGTGGCCAAAAAAGAAAAAAGAAAAAACCATATTCAAATGGTCACCTGAAAACATTCCTAAGTAACCAAATCTCACACCACACTTCTGATGGAAATAGAAACTTGTACAGCATCCTCAGAGACCACTGTAGCAAATCTAGGGATTACACCTCAACCCAATCAATAGTTCCTTGCAACTCAAGCCCTGGTTCACAGAGCTGTAACCTCTATGATCTTATCAGAAAAGCAGATTCCTGGGTTCGGAGCAGCTGAATCAAAATGTGCACTGTAACAAGTTGCCCAGAAGACTGCACTGAACACTAGGATGAGATGCAATGCCTTGAAGAAACTCGCAATGTGCAGAATGATGCAAGTTGTTCACTGCAGAATGATTTGCAATAGCAAAGCATCATTTGAAATGGACTGTCAACGAAAATTTATCATCATTGTGATATAGTCTGTAGTGGGAGATCACAGAGCAACTTAGGTCATCAAGCGTTACAGGAAAAAGATAAATTTTCGCCACCAAGAAAATGAAGAGTGAATAAAACTTGGTAAAATGCCACCAGGCAAAGTTCAAAACACGATCACTATATTTGAATGTGCGTATTTTTTGATACAAGGTTCTCAGTAGTTACACCTGAGTAGGAAAGAGGGAATGGTTGAGGATAGGAATGCTTAACCATGTCTGCTATTTTATTTCAGAGTTTATCAAACACCCAAAGAAACTGTGGGAGGAAATTTAGATATTGCAAAGTTGAGAGGTAGGTCTTCTGGAGATGTTTACTTTATTACCTCTTCCTATGCTGCTTTGAAAGCCTGGGAAATTTTTATTTTTTTTTACATTTTGTTTATTTTAGATTTTTTAATTTAAATCTTTATTTAAGCACCATGATTACAAGCATGTTCGTAGTTGGACATAAGTTTTCCCCCCATCAATAAACATTTTTCATCATTAAATTTTATCCTACTCAATACTATATTACAGTGACTCATCTATTTGTACTACTTATGTTTGATAAAAGGGGTGGAGACCAAAGACTCTGGGAAACCAATTAATGAGGCAGATATTTACGCTCTGGTCAGCTGCCCTCAGACCCATCTACCTGTACTGGGATGGCCTGTAAATGGCGCTATAGATAATCCAATGGCCCTTAACCAAAAAAAAAAAAAAAAAAAAAAAAGGATTCTAGAATAGCTTAATTTATCTCTAACTCATTTATGAACTGCATATACTCTTTACATGCTTTTCTGGAAGCCTGGACTATTATACAATGTTTTATGAAATGTTTCTCCCCACTGATTGATTAACTCTTATTGTAAGCAAATTTTATCGAACTCAGTGTTGTACAACAGCTGCTATATCTATTTGTCTCTATTATATTCTAGAAGATCAGGTTTTACTCTGACTTATCTCTGCGTGCATCTAATCCCTCCTCAGCACATACTATATCTGCTTCTTCCAACGTTAGATACCAGAAACACAGAGATCAATTTGAATTGAGGCATACTGGATCAGAGATATAGGTCAGGGATAGAGCACTTGCCCTTGCATGTGTGAGGTTGGGTTCAAACTCCGTATCACAAATAAGTAAGAAAAAAAATAAAATCCAGCAGTTACTTGAGGGAGAAAAATAAGATATACAGTCTAATTTACCTGGAAATCTTTATCAGGGTGTTTCCGTGAATAACGGCCTCCAAACAGGCCTAAATGTGAAATAAAACAAAAACTGAAAAGAACTAAAAGCACAGAGCTGGAAACAGAGCAAATGTATGCAAAAGAGTGTCTGACCTATTAAAGAGCAATGGGGAAGAGTCCAAGGTGCAGCCTGTATAAAGAAAGAGGTATGAGAAATACACAGGATCAGAAAGCACCTAGACAAGTCCATTGTTTCTCTCAGACAGAATAGCAAGAGGTCATCGTGGGTGAGATGTGAAGCACAGCAACCAGGAGGTCAGGGGAGAATTCTATACTATCTGGAGGACAGTCTGCTGTACAGTTCAGAACCTACATCTGTCTAGAATGTAGACTGGATGTGGGGAGAACAAGAAAGCAAAGAGATCTCCTGGCAGCCTATATTAAGCCAAGTAAACCAGCTGAGAGATTGACCTAGAAAAAAAAAAAATCAATGTCAAGAGCACACAGTGTAAGTTATGATGACCATAGGGAATGTCTCTCTGCCTGGGCCAAATGATTTGGCCATGTCCTAAGCACTAATTTTCTATTCTAGCAGAAATAAAATCATGTGTGTCAACGAGTTGTCAACATCAGTGGCCAGAAGGCACGGTAAGCAGGGTAACTGCATCCAAACTGAAAATCCCTAATAAAACAAGCAAATTAAAAGGCTATCAGGGTTGGGTTTCATAACTACCTACTGTCATTGTGCTTGTCCCCCCCAAAAATAAGGCACCTTCATACAATATCTGGTGACAATTGTCATCCTTTTCCTTTCCCCAAACAATATTTCTGCCCATCTGAACTATTTCTGAGACCTTGGGAGAATGATTCGAGCCTGGCTGTGTGAAGACAAGTATGGCCTTTCAGCTGAATAAACAAAGACAGACAATGAAGGCAATGAGGCAAAGTGAGTCTGCCTACTCAGATATTTTCCAAAGTAGGAGTTCGTGCAGAGCCCTCCCTGGTTGGGAAGCCCCACGGAATAAAATGTCAAAGATATAAATGAACCATTTCAAATGCGTACTCATTTGCACCACCAGTGCAGCTCATTGTTGACTAGAATGTACACAAAATGTTGAGGGCCCAATTATAAGGGCTTAAGAATTAAAGAATGGACGGGGCCGGAAAGATAGCACAGCGGTAGGGCATTTGCCTAGCACACAGGCCCATCCAGAATGAATGGTGGTTTGAATCCTGTCATTCCATATGGTCCGCGAGTCTACTAGGAGCGATTTCTGAGTACAGAGCTAAAAAGTTACCCTGAACTCTGCAGGTTGAGACCCAACCCCCCCCCCAATTAAATAATGGGAACAAAAGAGGTAGAAAAACTTGATATTTTATGACCACCACATATAAAAATATGAAAATATTTTTACTTACTCACAGAAACCAAAAAGGCAATGTGCTCCCATAAATGTCCCCCTATAAGTCCATGCTATTAAAAGAGAAATAATTTATATATTAAGGTATTATCATAAAAGAATAATGCCTTGGGGCTGGAGCAACAGTACAGAGGTCGAGAGCCTTGCCTTGGCTCACAAGCTGACACCAGATTAGATCCTTGACACTCCTAGGGATACCCCCCAATATGCACCATCAGGGGTGATCTCTGAAGTACAGAAGCAAGAGTAAGGCCTGAGCACTGCTAGGTGTGGCCCAAATCCAAAATAAATAATAAAAATTAAAAAAACAATAAAGGACAAATGTCTTGCGTCAACTAGTGTTATCAGATGTGGCATGTTTGCCTTGGGTGAGGCAATGTTTGAGGAAGCTTTTCTCTCCTTCTTTCTTACTCAAAGGGAACAGTACATTCCTAACCAGGTCTGCTCAGACACCAGGGGGGCCCGTTGAATGGCAGCACAAACTCTTCAGTGACCAAGCAACCAATATCCTGGAATCCAAAAAGAATCTTTTTCTAAAGTAAAGTTCCACTATCAATAGCCCTTGTCACTGAGTTGTTTTCATAGCTGCTACTGACCCTCTGCTGAAGGCTAACCTTCGTCCAATATTAGTTTTGAAGTCATGCTAAAAATTAGGGAGAAGGTGCAAGGAAAGGTCAAAGATAGAAATACAGTACAGCTGGGGAGGGCACTTTGCTCTGCCGCATGACGGACCCCAGGCTGGATCTGGTCACCACATATAGTCCCGCCCAAACCTCTGCAAGGGAGTCATCCCCAGAGCACAGAGTCAGTAAGCAAGCAAGCAAGCCCTGAACATCAGAGGGGTATGGCCCAAAAAACAAACAACAAAATAATAATAAAATGCAAAGAAAATATAAGGGTAGGCAACAAAAAGATGTTAGGTGATCAAACATGTAAATGTCCTTCATGTTATAAAAGTAATGAAAGCAACAGACATTTTAAAATATAAAAATAAGAGTTTTAGCTAAATGTTTATAGGGAACATAACTCAAAGGCAAATTTCAGCTCAAATTATTTTCACTTTGTTACCACTGACACTTCATTTGTCAGTTTATTCACACATATGAACTAGATAATAATCTGTACCAATTCTACTCAAACAATTCAAGTTATCCTTGTATTGCTAGTTCACCCTCCTCAATTGGGCTATAAGTAGTTAAACATGTCAGAATCAGTACCAAGAAAAGCTACCAATTTTCATTGCTTCTGAAAAAAAAAAATCAATCAAATGTCTCAATTTAGTCTTTAGTAAATAAATAAAAAATAAATAAATAATATAAATAAATAAATAAATAAATAAATAAAAGAAGGGGCCAAAGAGACAAATATGTGGTCAACCATAGTTCAATCCCCAGTACTTGCCTAAGGGTCCCCTGAGCACTGTGGTCAGGAGCGATCCCAAAGCACTTCTAGATGTGACCCCTCCAGAACCTCCTCTCAAAAGTGTAAGGAAATTATTTCTCCCCTAATAATAAAGAAAGCCCTTTGCTGTTTTTATTCAGTGGTATTAAGAGAGTGCTCCTTTTTATTCAGATATAACAATAGGCTACTTTAAAATATTTGGAGAGCCCTTGAATTCTAGAAAGACATTCTGAAATAGCCATATCTAAAACACTATGATAGCTGAGATTTATTTTAGAATGACAAGAGTATGGAAAGTGGGACGGGAGTTTCAATGAGTTCTTCTGGATGGGTTTTTCAGGTGGGATGATATGTATGAGAAAGGTCACTGCATCATTCTGTTAATTTTGCCTAACTTCAAAACTTTCCAGAATAAAATGTGTCATTACGCATACTTTTATTGGCATATGCTCTTAGATTTTTGTCTATGATAACAAGGTCATTCATGGGTCCCCTGAACAAAAGATCTGATTTCAAATATGCATTGCTAAGAGAAAGGTACTGCATTTTTTGTAACCATAAGACTCACTTCTCCCACACACACACACAACACACACAAGTGCATCTTTTGGCACAATGCCACCTGGAGCTAAAGCCTGAGTGCAGGGGAGGAGAGCATCAAAAATCTAGGGTGCATCTTATGACAGGTGCGACTTATAGAGCGAAAAAATACAGTATTTACCAATATTGACCTGATTCAGATAACTTGATGTAACTGCACGATGAATAAATTTCCTGGATGCTAAGAAAATAGATGAGTGAGTTGCTATTCCAAAGATGACTTGTTTTAATGTCCCCAGGGTTTGAGTCTGGGCCTCAGACAGAGAATCATATGCCCTTATCACTGAATGAACATACGCTGTCCCAAAGATGACCTTGACAACACACAAATATGAAATTCATTCTCTATGCTTTCACGCTTTATTTTATGTCGTGGACCACGCCAATTGGTGCTCGGTGGGCACATCTGGTTCTTGTGCTCAGGGGCCTCTCCTGGTGATGCCTGGGGGTTACCATACGTGGGGCTGGGATTCGAAGCAGGGTCACGGCTGCATCTGCAGGCATGCATGCGTCTTAACTTTTATTGCTCTGGCCTGCTTTCGCTGTTTTAAGTGCTTTGGCAACTTGATTTCATAACCGTATTCAGAGCTCTGTTAAGTTGGTTTGCTGGTATGGGGGGCTATATCCAGCAGTGCCGGGCAACCTCCAAGGGCACATTCTGTAGTGTGTGGGGGATCACAGTGTTGGGAAATTGAATTCATCATCTTGCACATATCATGCCTATGCTCTACCACTTGAGCACACACCCACAGCTAATACCAATGTTTGCATTCTTTTTTATCCGTTTGTTTGTTTGTTTTTGTTTTTGGGCCACACCCGGTGATACTCAGAAGGTTACTCCTGGCTGTCTGCTCAGAAATAGCTCCTGGCAGGCACCGGGAGACCATATGGGACACCGGGATTCGAACCAACCACCTTATGTCCTAGGTCGGACTGCTTGCAGGCAAACGCCACTGTGCTATCTCTCCGGCCCAATGTTTGCATTCTTGCAGCTCAACTGGCTTGTTTGTAAAAACTATAAGAGAAAACAGGAGAGGAAACTAAAAAAAAAATATATATATATATATATGTACATATATGTGTGTATACACACACACAGACAGAAATTGCTCTTGTTAAGACAAGCAGTTTATATGGTGGAGGAACAAGGATAAAAACTGGGCATTAGGTAGCTTAATTATTGAGTTGTTTACTATTTACTATTCATTATTGCATGATCTTGATTAAGTCAAAGTCCTATCTTAGTCAACCTTTAATATTCTCATGAGAGAGCATAGAGATGAGTAGTAGTACAGGGGGTAAGGTGCAGCAATTGCATGTAACTGAGCTGGGTCCAATCCTCTTCATGGCAGATGGTCTTCTAAGAACCAAGAGTAAGCTCTAAAACTGAGGAGGAGGTAAACTCGGAAATAGAGGAGGAGTAAACCTAAGTACAAAAATCAGGAGTAACTCTGAGTACAGGGCACGAGATCAGACAAACCTCCCTTCAATTTTTTTTTGCCACAATAGCAACAACAATCTGGTAATTAGGTGAGGGAAGGATTAGTTAACTAATCTTAATATGGTAAACACCTTACTATATTCTGGACAATAAACTGTCACATTATACATACCTTAAATCTATCTAACATTATATACTAATCATATCTTTAGAAGCCTGGTTATAAAACATTCATATCCTTATTTTTTATCTAAACTTTGAAAGTGAAAATGGATACTAAAAAAACATCTAACAATTTGGGGCAGAGCAATAGCTCAGTGGCAGGGCATTTGCCTTGCACGCGGCAAACACAGGATGGAACCGGATTCAATCCCCATGTGGTCCCCCGAGCCTAGCAGGAGCAACTTCTGAGCACTGAGCCAGGAGTAACCCCTAAGCACCCACTGGGTGTGGTCCAAAAACAAACCACAACAAAAACCTAACAATTACATGTCCTAAAGTCTTTATATACAAGTTTATACTTTCTCTGACGCCACAAATACATATTCTTCCTCTGCTCCTAACATTTGAATTTGTTCAGCTATCATCAAATTCAGTTTGAGGTCCAGTACCGACTGCTGGCTTTATTTGTCAAGTTTCTCATCTTAATCATCAACCTGTGTGCATTATACCAACCAACAAAAAGAAGTTTCAAATATTTGCTTAATAAGAGGGATACAGAGCTAATTCATGACTCCTTCCTATTATTACATTATCTTAGATGTGAACCCCTTTAATCCAAAATTAATGCTGGAAAAAATTAAAAGACATTTCAGTGGCTTCTAATTATCTTTGTTGGGATCATTGCCTTTCAGGAGTAGACTGCAATTTCAAAACTAGCATAAAACACCAGCCCTTCCTGTGTCACTTCATGGTTTCCTATTTCTTCTCTGCATGTAGGATGAATTTCTGAGCCTGGCCTAGAAAGCTCTCCACAATCTGACAACTGCAGCCCTCAGTCACACCAAACCCTCTTCTACCCTCACAGACACTCTCTTCCACTTACTTACGCCACTCAGAAACTTCAGCTTTCTGAACACATCAAAAATGTGCTTTATTATTTTCCAAGCTTTTTTATATCTCCCTCTCCTCCACCCATTTGTGTTTAGAATTGGTTAAGATGGGGCTGGCTGGGGCCGGGCGGTGGCGCTAAAGGTAAGGTGCCTGCCTTGCCTGCGCTAGCCTTGGACGGACCGCGGTTCGATCCCCCCGGTGTCCCATATGGTCCCCCCAAGTCAGGAGCAACTTCTGAGCACATAGCCAGGAGTAACCCCTGAGCGTTACCGGGTGTGGCCCAAAAACCAAAAAAAAAAAAAAAAAGATGGGGGCTGGCGAGTGGTGGCGCTAGAGGTAAGGTGTCTGCCTTGCAAGCGCTAGCCAAGGAAAGATCTGCGACACGGTTCGATCCCCCAGCATCCCATGTGGTCCCCCCAAGCCAGGGGCGATTTTTGAGCGCTTAGCCAGGAGTAACCCCCTGAGCATCAAACAGGTGTGGCCCACAAAAACTAAAAAAAAAATAAATAAAATTGGTTAAGATTAAGTTTTTGTCATCCACCCCCCAACAAAAGAGGTTTCCCACATGGTGCCTGTAGTATGTCCATACACTATGGTAAGATTAGCATTCTGGAGTCTGATTTTCTGTTCCTCTACTATTTTTCAATGGCATAAACCACATTTTTTTATAGCATCTATCTAGCTCAGAAATAGGTATAAAACAGATGAGTAACAAACATCTGAAAGAGAAGTCCATATTTTGTTAATATGGAGTCAAATGTAAACTTGTTTTCGAAAGGATACCTTTGTCAGGTCTGGAAAAATACAACAGTTAGGTAGGGTGTTTACCTTGTATGAAGCCAACCTGGGTTTGGTTCCCGGAACCCCCATATGGTCCCTAAACGTGGCAGGAATAATCCCTGAGAAGAGAAGCAGGAATAGCCCGAGCACTGCCTGGTATGGCCCCAAAAAACCAATTTGGTTTTACCGATTACTTACAGAAGATGAAAGTAAAGTTTTAAGTAAAATTTGTGTTTTGAGTAAAACACAGTTTAAGGCAAGTTTTTAGCATGGTGAGACCAACAAAACTTTTTCTGGTGAAAACAAGTAAATTTGTAAACTTGGTTGAATTTAAGAAAAGAAAGAAAAGAAGAAAGAGGAAGCTACTACGCAGATTTGGTTTAAGTAGACAAAAGTAATTAAATAAAAAGCACATCTGAAATTAATACAATGACAATGATACCTCAATTTTTTTGAAAACTAACAGCTTCCCTTGCACTTTTGGTTTCAGTCTCTGAAGACGACTTAATCACTGGTTTTAAGGGTGTGTATTTCTAAATGACTGATCTATTATCTGAGATTACAACTGCAATAAAGCAAGATGAATGCGGTTCAGTGGAAAACATGCCTAGCATTTTTGAGGACCTGAACAGGAACCCCAGCAATACATCCCTCCAGCAATGCTGGTTGTAGCCCCAATGGGTCCCCCAAACAGTGCACGGAGTAATCCTGGACCCCAAACACTGGGTATGGCTCCTATAAAAAACTCATATGCCGGGAAAAAAAATTATTTTTTATTAAAATTCATAAATTAAGGAGCTAGAGCAATAATAATAACAGAATGGGGCATTTGCCCTGCATACAGCAGACTTGATTTGATTCCCAGAACCCCCATATGATGCCCCCCAAGCCTACAAGGAGTGATTACTGAGCAAAGAGTAAGAAGCCCAACAACAACAAAAGAACATAATAAAAATCTGCATAAAAAAAAACAATATTTATGCAACTGAAATCTGGAGTTCCATTAGAATTTCTCAATAGTTTTATCTATGAAGCAAATAAAATTACTACACACTTAAGCACTTGACGAGGTTACATGCTTTGGTAGCAACTCAACATCCTTATTCGATATTGTTTTCCATTTATGACAAACTTGTGTTCCATGATACATTCCTACCACAAACTGGTGGAAATGGTCCTTCATTCCTGGATATGCTCTGTTTTCTGTTCAATGTTATTCTGACTGATACATACAAGAATTTAGTGGACTCATAAACTCTGTATCAGACATCTCTCATGGCTATAAGTCCACTGTACAGATTGACTAGTGCCACCAGCTAGCTTCGGTCCATGTTTCCACAGTGGGCCTCTTGGTGAAGATCCCTTGGGGGTAAATAAACAGCCATCTACACTAGGGGATTATTTCTAGCGGGCCTTCTGTCTGTCCCCTAATAGAAATACAGAAATTCCTATAAATGGTTGCAACAGGTTAGTCTATCAACTAAAATGGAATTACTATAGTACTATGTGAGATTGGGTCCTGGTGTTTCTTTATCAATGCAAACTTCTCATTACAAATTCAAAGAATGGGGGGGGGTCAAAGATGATGATTTAAAAAAATCTATAGAAATTAAAGCAATAATGACAAATGAGGAAAAAAAGAGATGGAAGTGGGGAGGGGGGGATGTACCAAAACTAATAGAAGTTAGGGGCTGGAGAGATAGTACAGCAGAGCAAGGCGCTTCCTCTTACATGCAACTGACCTGAGTTCGAAAACCAGCATGCACATATGATCCTCTGGGCCACAAAGTAATCTCTGAGGGTCTAGAGCCAGAAGAACTCAATGCTTGGTTCCATTGGTGGCACCTTACTCAGCCCCTGCGGCTGGGGCCATCACACCCACTATCCCCAATCAGTGTCTACGAGACCTTCCATGCCAGAGATAGAAACCCTGCTCCTTGCATGTGTGAGGCATAATGCCTGAGCCCTGACCGCTCCCTAACTTGAGACCACTGTGAAATCCCAACTCCAGAATTTTCTATGTTTGGTGTTTCTCTTTTTGTGGCAACTCTCTCATCCCAGGACTAGTTCTTTCAAACCTGTTTACCCTCGGCTCCGCCCTCTTTATTCCTCTCTGTTTTCTATATTTTATGAATGCCCTTTATTTTTTTAGTGGATTTTTCGGACTTAGATTAGTTGAGCTTATGAAAAATTTAGGCTTTCAAAATTTAATTAGACTACTGCTTATTCAGGTACCAAAATCCTCTTCTTAAATGGGTTGTTTAGTCTTTGCTTATAGCCTTTGGTTTTACTAGGTTTTGATTCATAATACTACTACTATTGAGTTTTCATTAATTCCAATACTACCCCTATCATCAGTGTACTCATCTGCCTTCTGCAGAACTCTACGCCTCTTACCTTCATCTCCCCCAGCTCAGTTGTGTGGATCTATTCCTTTGTGTTACCTTTGGATCTTCATTACTACCTCACTGTGTATATTTAAGTTCTCTACAGAAGAGAGAGGATTCAGTACTTGTCCCTCCCATTTCAGACCCTCTTCACTCAGTATGCCATCCTCTAGTTCCATCCATATTGCTGCAACTGCATGATTTTTGGGGGGGTATTTTTAGAGATGCATGTGTGATACATGATATTCCATTGTGTATATATACCACAACTTCTTTTTGGTTGGTTGGTTTGTTTGTTTTTGGACCACACCTGGCAATACTTCCAGCTCTTCACCGAGAATTACTCTTGGTAGTGGACAGGGGTGGGTCATCTGCACGCAATGCAAGTGCCCTTTCCATCTGTACTATCACTATACGGCCCTCAGAACCACAATTTCTTGATCCATTCATACGTTTTTGGAGCATATGGGTTGTTTTACAGTGATGAGCATAGGCAAGCACATCAACCTCAGAATCTTGGGTTCTTTGTAAAATGGGATGACACTACTAATTTAATTTAATGAGTAGATTAATAGAATAATATTAATAAGTTATTAATAAAAGTATAATATATAAACTATTAAATACTCTGATTTTTATCATTGTAACAATGACTATAATTTTATATTACACATTTATGTAATGTTATGTTAATTACTAAATCAATATATTATATTGCAAATAATTAATTGTGATTAAAAGAATCAAAAGGATGGGAGATAGTGGAAACAGGATTAAAAGTGGTAAAAGTAGGGGCCAGCGAGGTGGCGCTAGAGGTAAGGTGTCTTTTTTGTTTTTGTTTTTTGGGCCACACCCGGCGGTGCTCAGGGGTTACTCCTGGCTGTCTGCTCAGAAATAGCTCCTGGCAGGCACGGGGGACCATCTGGGACACCGGGATTCAAACCAACCACCTTGGGTCCTGGATCGGCTGCTTGCAAGGCAAAAGCCGCTGTGCTATCTCTCCGGGCCCCAAGGTAAGGTGTCTGCCTTGCAAGCGTTAGCCAAGAAGGACCACGGTTCGATCCCCCAGCATCCCATATGGTCCTCCCCAGTCAGGGGCAATTTCTGAGCGCTTAGCCAGGAGTAACCCCCGAGCATCAAACGGGTGTGGCCCGAAAAAGCAAAAAAAAAAAAAAAAAAAGTGGTAAAAGTAAATAGATATTCACATATAATAATAAAATTACAGCCAGCATTTGGAATTGCTAGTTATGTCAAGGTGTTCAATCCCCAATTCAATCAATTAATCCTTAGACTAGCCCTATAAGATAAAAGCTATTATTATGATGCCCATTTTACAGATGAGAACACTGATTCACAGTCCAAGGTCACAAGGTCAAAAAGTGGTAGAAAAATAATTTCAGTGTAAGCAGGTTATCTTCAGAGATAAGTAATTCTGAAATTCATATATCATAATTTTTAAATTAACTTGAACATGTTTTCTTTAGTTTGACTTAACTATGTTTTAGTTTCCTCTAGAACTAACATCTGGAGCTGGAGAGATAGCAGGCATTTGCCTTGCATGCAGATGGTTCGAATTCTGGCATCCATATGGTCCCCCGAGCCTGCCAGGAGCGATTTCTCAGTGGAGAGCCAGAAGTAACCCCTGAGCACCACCGGGTGTGGCCCAAAAACCAAAAAAAAAAAAAAAAAAAAAAGAGAGAGAGAGAGAAAGAAAGAAAAAAAAGAACTAATCTCTAAAAGTCACAAAGTTCACGTCAATAGCTTATCTCTGCTCCTCCATTGTCCTTAACAAATCTTTTCACAATTACAGGCTTTCATTTGGTCTTCTTTTTACAAAAAGTGCCAGTACTCTCATTTATTAAACTTTTGAAAATGGGATAAAAAATAGTTTATCCCAATGACCTTTTCTTTTTAGAATAGATGCAGGGGCTGGAGTGATATCACAGCAGTAGAGCATTTGCCTTGTATGCTGCAGACCAGGACAGACCTGTGTTTGATCGCTGGCATATCATAAGGTCCCCCAAGCCTGCCAGGAGTGATTTCTGAGCATAGAGCCAGGAGTGATTTCTGAGCATAGAGCCAGGAGTGATTTCTGAGCATAGAGCCAGGAGTGATTTCTGAGCATAGAGCCAGGAGTGATTTCTGAGCATAGAGCCAGGAGTGATTTCTGAGCATAGAGCCAGGAGTGATTTCTGAGCATAGAGCCAGGAGTGATTTCTGAGCATAGAGCCAGGAGTGATTTCTGAGCATAGAGCCAGGAGTGATTTCTGAGCATAGAGCCAGGAGTGATTTCTGAGCATAGAGCCAGGAGTGATTTCTGAGCATAGAGCCAGGAGTGATTTCTGAGCATAGAGCCAGGAGTGATTTCTGAGCATAGAACCAGGAGTGATTTCTGAGCATAGAGCCAGGAGTAACCCCTGAGTGCCACCGGTGTGACCCAAAAACAAAACAAAACAAAACAAAAAGAATAGATGCAATCTCAGAATACAGTTGGTCATACAAAAGGAGGGAGGTGAGATTTCACATCAGACAGGTATAATACTCTTTTACCTAATTTTTGTGGGTAGGGATAGGTCAGGTAAATGTGTATATGAAGCCCTGGGTTCAATCCCCAGCATGTGGAGAGGAAGTGGTAGACATTTTTTTTCTGGTTTTTTTTTGTTTGTCTGTTTGTTTTATTTTCATTTGTTTGTCTTGGTTTGATTTTTGGACCAAACCTGGCAGTGGACAGGGCTGACTGTGGCTCTGCACTCAGGTAGCAATTCCTGGTAAATTGATGCCCTACCCACTGTGCTATTGTTCTGCACCCCAATCATTCTTTTGGATATCCTAATATCATTTCCTACTAGTCCGGAATTCCTTCCTATCTGGGGTAATACGCCTTGCTAACATACTGCCCACATTCCGAAGGCCAAATGACTGTTTTCCCTGCCTCCTCTGCAACAAGGGCGAGGGTAAATAAATAGTTCAGGCTTGCAATAAATGAACGCACTCCCACCTGACTTGGAACAAGCAACGGATGATGCAAAGGCATGAATGTGAAACTCTTTCCCGGTGACAGCTGGGGAAGTCTGCTTGTAGAACAAGTGGCAGCATTACTAGCTACCGCAGCCAGAGAGGCCAGGTCAAGCAGAGCCACAGAGCCAACCACAGCATCTGAGTCTCAGTGGTGTTATCAGGGGCATATTCTGCGGCTCTCTTTGTGACACCAGTGGACATCTGCTATAGTTCTCTGTTCTGGATTTGGTTGCCCAGAGATTTGGCGAACATTTCTGTTTCCTTCAAATAAATCTTGCTTCTGATCGAATAAACAAGCATCGATTTCTGTTGCTTACCAATAAGTCTCTTATTAGAGCTAAGAACAAAGAAGTATAAGCAGAGGGACAGCTTAAACGAAGTAATGAGAGGCCAGCTGTCAGTCTGAGAGGAGGCCCTGAGGCTAGACCAAGATGACTCTGGATCAAGGTCCCACATTTATCAAGCTAAGAGAACTTGCTCTCTCTCTCTCTCTCTCTCTCCTCTCTCTCTCTCTCTCTCTCTCTATATATATATATATATATATATAATATATATATATAGAGTTAAAACTACTGTGATGATATATATATATATATATATATCATCACAGTAGTTTTAACTCTATAAGATGCACCTGACCATAAGATACATAGTTTTTAGATGCTCTCCTCCCCATTCACTCTATAAGATGCATCTTCTGAGGGAAAAAATGCATCTTATGGTACAAAAATATGAGTATATATATATATATATATATATATATATATATATTCAATGTATACGTTGAAACTCCTCAAAGCCTCAATTTCTGTCTTCCAAAATGGCGGTCCATCTACATATTTCTTATTTAGGTCTTTTTGATGATTAAACTAGAGCAAAATCATTTGAAATGCTTATTCTCTGACATAAAATAAGACCTCCACAGATGACTGTAATACTAATGTTGATGATATTAAGTTTGACACTTGGGGTAAATATAAAAAGTTTGATTGTGCTGATGCTGAAAGCATTAGGACAGGGCGGGTAGGAAATGAGAACAGAGTTGGAAATTTTAAACCAGGCAGACACTGGAACATTGGATACATGGCTGGCATCAGTTGTGACGTTAAATACAAGAATTATAATGAAGTCTAAATACCATGTTTATGAAGAGAATCTGATCAGGTTTATATTGTCTACGTGTTTTCCACAATGAAGTAATATAATGAGACCTGATTACTCTATTTGTACACTTGCAGAAAGAATGTAACGATATACATAGTCATTGCTGATTCATGATTGCATGCAAGATGAAGCCATTTCATTCTTTCCAATAAATATGAATTTTCTAAACGTGTGCATATCACCAGTCAATACAGTTTGCAACTGAGTAAGAAAGTGCTGGGTCCATACTTGAAATAAGGGCTTCCCCAGTGGGACTCTCATTCACTGGGAACATAGACTAGTCCAGCCTTTTTTGGAAAACAATAAGGAGATTCCTCAAAAAGCTTAAAATTGAGTTTCCATATGATCCAGCAATACCACTCCTACTGATACACTCTAGAAACCCAAAAACACTATGCAGAAAAGCCCTCTACGTTACTATGTTCATCACATACCTATTGCAATAGCCAGAATCTGGAAACAACCCAAGTGCTCTAGAACAGATGAATGGCTAAAGAAACTGTGGCACACCTGTACAGTGGAATGCTATGCAGATTTTAGAAAAAAATGAAGTCACAAAATTTGCTTATACATAGGTAGATATGGAAAGTATTACGTTGAATAAAATGAGTCAGAGGGAGCGGGACATAAAACAATCTCACTCATTTGTGGGATATAAGAAAAATAAAATAAAATATAGCATGGTAATAACAGCTAAGATAGATGATAGATAGATAGATAGATAGATAGATAGATAGATAGATAGATAGATAGATAGATAGATAGGTAGATAGATAGATAGATAGATAGATAGATAGATAGATAGATAGATAGATAGATAGATAGATAGATAGATAGATAGATAGATAGATAGATAGATAGATAGATAGATAGATAGGATCGATTAGATATGAGAGATGAGGACCAGGAACCAGTCCATGTAAGAAGTTTGCCACAAACAGCAGTGAATGCAGTTAGGGTAGAGAAGAGTCTGCTCTGACAATAAGAGCTGGAACTGTTCACTCAGGATAAGAATTTGGTTCTGTGGATGGACTGCGGTTCGATCCCCCCGGTGTCCCATATGGTCCCCCCAAGCCCAGGAGCGACCTCTTCTTGTTGCAATGGAGTTCTTTCCTTAGAAAGAGTGCACGGCCGCGTAGCGAAGCAGAGCGGCCGTGCTCCTCTGAGCCTCTTTTTGCCCCACTCGCAAGAGTTTTCACGCAAGAGGACAGTAGACAGACATAGACAGGTCACACTCACAGTCCTTTCACAGCTGAGCCCCACTGGGCCGGTGTACTTTTGCGGATTTTCCCCGCCTGGTGTCACACACAGGGAGCCAGCTTTTGCAAAGGTTAGCCGGTTTTTTTTTTTTCCAGGAGCGACCTCTGAGCGCATAGCCAGGTGTAACCCCTGAGCGTCACCGGGTGTGGCCCAAAAAACCAAAAAAAAAAAAAAAAAAAAAAGAATTTGGTTCTGAAAGGGTAAGTGATATGCATGGCACCCCTTATTGTAAACCCTGGTATCAAAAATGGGAGGAAAGAGAGAGCGAGATGGAGAGAGAAATAAAATGTCTGCATCAGAGGCAGATAGGAGAAAAACTGGGGCATTGGTGGCAGAAAATGTGCACTGGTAAAGGGTGTTGTACATTGTATTACTGAAACTCAATTATTAACAATTTTGTAACCATGGTGTTTAAATAATTCTTTTAAACTTTCCCCCATTGGGGCAAGAGTAATAGCGCAATGGGCTGGCCAATCCCAGTTCAATCCCTGACATCCCATATGGTACCCTGAGTATTGCCAGGAATGACCCCTGAGTGCAGAGCCAAGAGTAACCCCTGAATATCGCTGTTATGAACCATAAACCAAAAGTAAATAATTTCGCCACTAATCCGAGAGATAAATTTTGCATAAGGAAGGATGTGTTTGAAATTAGGGAAGGGGAAAGAATCCTCAAGTGACTGGCAGAAATATGACTCACATGTGTGAGTCTGAGTTTCTTCCATGACTTTTATTTCACACAGTATCATTTGCTACTTCCTATAACATATTGCATGGCAATGGCCTCTTGACCTAGAGTCCATAGTAAGTTAAAGATAAAAGACGGGATTGTCAAGCCGAGAACAATCCCTCTGTAGTATGTGGTATTTCTTGCCAAATTTGAATAAGCTTGACATTGTCTCTGTAAGCAGCCATCCTTCTGGCACTGAGTTGCCATCTCATAGAAATTGCTTAGTTTTGCTTTACATTTATCATGGTTTGCTCCCATCTAATTGCCATCGTTTTCCTCTCCTTCCACATCCACTCTATATCCATAGCTACCCCTGAGAAACCGTCCTCGATGTAATTTTGAAATCAAACGAAGTTGCTGGGTAATTCGGACTGAGTGTCGAGACGGACAGTGTATGAGCTTGTTGGCAGAGGGAGGTTTGGGATGGCCACAGACAGAACCCAAAATGTGCTCTATAATCACAAACTGCTTTCTTTTATTTTCTGCTCCTCCCATCTGTTTGGCAACGCAGCACAATTTCATCAACAAGGGCACAGATTTATAGTCAGACAGAGCTGGATTTGAATTCCAGGTCAATGTTCAAAAACCCTTTTAGGCTGGTACTAAAATACTCAAGTTACAGACAAAGTATAGAAGTCTGGAGAGATTATGTGACTTAGACTGTGCATGTGTGTGTTATATTTGGCATGATTTCAAAAATATCAACAGTGCAAGCCATATAAAATTGAGTGGTCGTATCTTTCTGGAAAGCTGAGTCTCATTTTCACTTGATTGGGTCGTTTGTGGCTATGACTTGATACCAAGAAAAGATCTCAGAGGAGTATTTATGTGCCAGGACTGGTCAATGGCTATTTCGGGGATGCCCTGGAATTCTGTCTTTATATTTGCCTTAGGAAACGACTTCGACTTAGTCTAGTTCTGAGCAGTGCATTACTGTTGCATCTAACAACGTGGACAGGATCGTTCTTGTTTGACAGGATAAGAGGCAGCCTTTGGTGTCATCTGCGTTAGTCCTACCTAGTACTTTTGAAACAGTTGGTAAGGAAAAAAAAGTTGAGGGCCGTAGCAATAGCACAGTGGTAGGGCATTTGCCTTGCACACAACCAACTTGGGATGGACCCAGGTTCAATCCCCGGCATCCTATATGGTCCCCCTAGCCTGCCAAGAGTAACCCCTGAGCGCCACCCGGGTGTGACAAAAAAAAGAAAGTTGAGCTTTAGACAGGGGAAATAGCTCAAAGAAGTGTATGTTTCACATGCAAGAGTTCCAGGTTTGATTCCCCAAATGGCCTCCTGACTACCACCAATTATATCCTCCTCCCTGAAAAAAACTACAGGTTGAGTTATGACCATGTGTTAAGACTTTTTAGTTACCAATTTAGACTGCTATAGGCCCTAGTAAATTTATAATCTAGAATTACCAAAGATTTCTTTGCTGGTTTTGTTTTGGTTTAGTTTTAGGGCCTAACCAGTGCCGTTTGTGGATTATTCCAGGCTCTGCGTTCAGGAATTACGTATGGTGATAGTTGGAGGACAATATGGGGTGCTGGAGAGAGAACCCAGGTCAGCCACAGGCCAGGCAAACTCTATACCTTCTTTTTTTCAAATACTAAAAATAGTTAATAAAAAATATAATTAACAATAAAAATAGTGGGGCCGAGAGATAGCACAACAGTAGGGTGTTTGCCTTACAAGTGGCACATTCAGGACGAATGGTGGTCCGAATCCCAGCATCACATATGGTCCCCAAGCCTGCCAGGAGCGATTTCTGAGCGCATAGCCAAGAGTAACCCGAGAGTCCCACTAGGTGTAATCCAAAAAACCAAAAAAGCAAAATAAACAAAAATAAAATAGCAAACACTGAGTTAGCTATGTTGATTATTAGTCTAGATGTTATTATGAAATTATTAAAATTAAATTACTAAACATTGCTTATTTGTGATTTGCATGCATTCTCTCACTAACAATCAGGCTCATCATTGCTTTGATTTAAAAATTACATCAGGGGGCCGGGCGGTGGCGCTGGAGGTAAGGTGCCTGCCTTGCCTGCGCTAGCCTAGGACGGACCGCGGTTCGATCCCCCGGTGTCCCATATGGTCCCCCAAGAAGCCAGGAGCAACTTCTGAGCGCATAGCCAGGAGTAACCCCTGAGCGTCACAGGGTGTGACCCAAAAAAAAACCAAAAAAAAATAAAATAAAATAAAAATTACATCAGAACAATAGCACAGCAGTAAAGCGTTTGCCTTGCATGCAGCCAACACAGGACAGACAACAGTTCAAATCTGGACATCCCAAAATGGCCCCCTGAGCCTGCCAGGAGCGACTTCTAAGTGTTGAGTTTGGAGTAATCCCTGAGTGCCACCGGGTATGACCCATAAACAAACAAACAAACAAAAACAAAAAATGCCAAAAAAAACGTCATTTTCTTCACAAATGTAGACAAATTTTATTTCTTGTTACATAAGTAGAAATCCATTTCCTAAGGACCAGAACCATTCTTTGGTACATTCTTTAGAATAGCAAGTCTTTTTCTGGCAATGTATAAGCTAAAACAGATGGTATCCTGGCTCCTCTCATCACAGAATTGAAAATACCAAATGGCTGGCTAGACTCCAGACTGCATTGGGCTTTCAGGGCCCACCTGAATCCCAAAAAAAAAGTCATGGCCATACTGGAGAAGACAAGAAAAGCAATCACTGGTTTGGGTCTGACAAAGAGTGTACCAAGTTTCAAATAAAGCATCACATGATGTCCTAGATCTCCAATCAAAATATATTTATCTTCTTTTCGATGCTAATGGCAAATTTAATATGGTGATTTCCCCCCCCCATTTTTAACTGCAATACACTTACCTTCAGAAGAGTGCTAAATCAACTCACACCTCTGTTTTCATAACAAATAAATGACCTCACTTATTGCTGTGAGAATGTGGCAGTGTGTGCAGTAATGAGATATTATCCAGTGACTTTTAAAAAATTACCTTCTATAGCTAAGAAGCACCTAATATAGTACCTCAGTAAGGAATCTGATCATTTAAATTATAGCACCACCAGCAATACTATTACTTTCAACTTCACTTGAAAAAAAGATGTTAATATTAGAATACTTGGAGCCGGCGAGGTGGCGCTAGAGGTAAGGTGTCTGCCTTACCTTAGATGCTAGCCAAGGAAGGACCGCAGTTCCATCCCCCGGCATCCCATATGGTCTCCCCAAGTCAGGGGCAATTTCTGAGCACTTAGCCAGGTGTAACCCCTGAGCATCAAATGGGTGTGGTCGAAAAAACAAAAAAAATTAAAATACTTTAAAATAAATTATGTTAAAGAAGACTTACAGGGGCCAGTGAGGTGGCACTAGAGGTAAGGTGTCTGCCTTGCAAGCGCTAACCTAGGAAGGATCACGGTTAGATCCCCCGGCGTCCCATATGGTCCTCCCAAGCCAGAGGCAATTTCTGAACGCTTAGCCAGGAATAACCCCTGAGCATCAAATGGGTGTGCCCGCCCAAACCCCCCCCCAAAGAAAGAAGACTTTCAAAATGATACATCTATACAGAATCATCTCAATAGCAGGAAGAGGTTAGACTAAATATTGCAGCAAAAAGAAATCCTCAGGAGGGGGTTGAGGGAAAAAAAGAAATCCTCAGGAATTTTTTTAAAAAATGGCTGCACAATAAGATTAATAAGAATAATTTTTTTTTTTTTAGGTTTTGGTTTTTGGGTCACACCTGGCAGTGCTCAGGGGTTCCTCCTGGTTCTGTGCTCAGAAATCGCCCCTGGCAGATTTGGGGGACCATATGGGATGCCGGGATTTGAACCACCATCCTTCAGGCAAATGCCCTACCTCCATGCTATCTCTTTTCTTATTTTTTTTCTCCCGCCCCCCCATGGGATAAATTTCTTTAAAAAGTATACTTTACACTTCCTTTCTTTATACTTCATTTTCTAAAATGAATATATCATTTTATGAACATGAAGACTACATAAAATCTACCAAACAGATCAATAAAAAATAATATTGAAGACAATGGGGTCTATGGCATACCACCCTGAACACACCCTAACTCGTCTGATCTCAAAAGCTAAGCAGGGTCAGGCCTGGTTAGTACTTGGATGGGAAGACCATGGAGCCAGAGCGATAGTATAGCAGGTAGGGCATGTGCCTTGCATGCCAGTGACTTGGGTTCTATCCCTGGCATCCCATCTGGTCCCATCCCATATAGTCCCACTACCAGGAGTAACCCTAAGCCTTGCCAGGTATGACCCAAAAAAAAAAAAAAAAAAAAGTAAAAATCTACAAAAGCATAACATAGTAATAAAGAATTCTAACCCTTTAGGAAGCACCATAACATAATTGCTTATAAATGATACAAATATTCAAACTACAAAAAATAAAAAAAGTATGCATAAAGAAGTCATATGTAAAATACATGTGATTCATTTCTTTGTTGTGTTTAATCAAAAGCTATCCTGTTCAGGGTCAGAATGACAGCACAGTAGTAGTGTGTTTGCCTTGCACAAGGCCTACCAGGGACGGGCCTGGGTTTGAGCCCCAGCATCCCATATGGTTCCCAAGCCTGCCAGGAAACGATTTCTGAGCACAGAGCCAAGAGTAACCCCTGAGCACCACTGGGTGTGTCCCCAAAACAAAAAACAAACAAAAAAAATCAAAAGCTATTCTGTTCAAGCTAGATTCTAAACTAACTAATATAAAGCATGTAATCAGGAAAGAATATCAGAACACAGTTTGAATTCCATAAAACTTGTGTATTGAGAGAAATCCACCGTAGTCCTTTATATGTTACTTCTTTAAAGTGTTGGAAGACCAAAGTCAGTAACAGGCTTCATTTTAGAGTTAGAGAAATGAAGTCACAGAATTTAGGAACCCATCAAGGGAACAGAAAGACTGGATGGACCATTCAGCCCTATCTTTGTAGACAAGTTGAAGCAACCAGCGAACTTAAAAAAGGAAAACCAGTTGAACAGGACAGTCTGCAAGCAATCCACCAACAATTCTGTGCAATAATACCCGTGAGTAGATTGCACTCTGCTTGCAGTAATACTTTATAACTCTTCATTAACTAAACAACAGCAGTTCTGTGGCTGATGGGCTTCATGGTTACTGTGGCTAATATAAAATGGAGAAATCAACAGTACAGGATATTAGTGGCTATGACGTCAAATGAGAAATCTGCGGAAGAAGCCCAATTCCTCTCATTGAATACGGGGGCCAGGGATTATGATTGCAATCCTGGGCTCAACCTCTGGTTCTTGAAAACAAACAAACACAAAATATCTTGATACACAAGCCAGCTGTATTAGAATACCAAGGATCCCTTTTCCCCCATTATGTCCATTAGTTCTTATCAAATTACCATTACATCCCTATTAAAGATAGGGTTGAAGAGAACCTAAAAGCCACCTTGGCAGATCCGATTTCCATTAGAGAAAACAAAACAAAACAAAACAAAAACACATCTAAACTTCCCTAGAATATTTTAAAGAAATTTCACCTTTCCTATTTTAAAAACCATTTCCAAAATTAAAAGGAACTAGAAAACAGGTTAATAACCTCTTTTGTTAAACACGTTAAACAATAGCACTAAATTTAAAATAAATGAGAGGGGGCTGGAGTGACAGCATAGCAGTAGGGTGTTTGCCTTGCAGGCTGATGACCTGGGATGGACCAGGTTCGATTCCCATATGGTCCCCCTGAGCCTGCAAGAGAGCAATTTCTGAGCTCAGAGCCACGAGTAACCCCGAGTGCCTCCGTGTGTGGCCCAAAACAAAAATAAAAACAATCAAAAAGATCAAATAAATGAGAATCTAAAAAGAATCCTCTCATAATATAACAGTTTCAAAAAAGCATATGATGCTGAAACAATTCTTTTTTACAATCAGTTAGCAAAAGATTGAATCAAGGAGCCAGAGTGGTGGCGCAGTGTTATGGGGTTTGCCTTGCACGTAGCTGACCTAGGGGACAGACTGTGGGTTCGATCCCCCCCATGTCCCATATTGTCCCCCAAGCCAGGAGCAATTTCTGAGCACATAGCCAAGAGTTAACCGGGTGTGTCACCGGGGTGTGGCCCATAAACCAAAAAAAAAAAATATAAATAAAAAAAGACTGAATCAAGAAAATTCTGATCTAGGTTAAAAATGTTACGATTGCGTTTCATTTTCCTCCTGACTGGGCAGAATACATTTTTTTCTGACTGAATACATTTCTCCTTCTCCCACATCTTAACTATCACTCTTGTCTAGGACACCATATAGAACAGCTGTTTATTACCACTCACAAAAGTAATTCCGTTTTGAGCTAACTGCAAAACATATGGTCCAACCGAAACCAGAGCCTTAACATCTTAAAGAAAAGAGATATCGAAGATTTATTGACTAATGGCTAAGAATTCCAATCGTGCAATAACTTAAAAAAAAAAAGAGGTCAATAAACTATCTTAATTAAGCCTTAAGGACATGTTTTAGCTTCCCTACACAGAATGAAATAAGGCCTAGCATTGCCTTCAGCTTCTGCTGAGGTCTTCTGAGTTAATCTTCCATAAAGGTTCCAAATCTTAGATATGTATTTGTCCAGTCCAATGCATAAAATGAGTTAGGCCTTGGGGACAGCTTCCTTTCCTTTCTTGTGTTTAGTCTTCAACAATCCCCTTTCCTCAGAATCGCCGAATATCTCTAACAGAGTTCCAAACTGCTGAATTAATGGCAGAAATTATAATTAAGTGACTCGGTAATACCACCTGGAAGTTCTATAATTAGAGCTTACCACGCCTATCCCAGGATTTCTGTTCATTTTTAAAATTTCATGCATTATTGTTTTAATGGCTATAAATTCAAATTGAACATATTCATTGACAATTACTTGAAAATATTCAGAAAATTGCAAAAATAACTAAAATGACACCAAAATTCATTGTTTAGTTTTAACCACTATATTTTTATATTTAAATTTATAAGGGAACAAAATCCTATAAATATGAGCAGTTAAACCAGCCAAAGATTCACCTTCAACAAAATTAACTTAAAGACAACCATTTGAAATACCAAAAATATCATATGTGAAACACACCAAAAACCTACAGAAGTTTTTTTTTCAACAGCCATCTATAAAAGTACCAAATAGATGACAGAAGTTGGGCCTTTATCTACTCACATAATACCAGAATGTCAACAAAAATACGATGTCAAGTCTTGGAGGTCTAAGAATAATCTACGCAAGCTGTAGCATAGCACATTTGTTAATTATTAGAAGCTCATTTCACTATTAACTTGAATTAGCTTTCTACAGGGGGGAAATTCTGTCATCCAAGAGATCTAACACTTATCTCTCAACTGAATCAAACCATTTCTGTTGGGGGAAGCAACCGAAATCCACCTCCCCAACAAAACAGTTAATAATAATCACAAATAGAAAAACAAACAAACAAACAAACAAAAAAAACCCTGCAACTTATTCAATGTGCTTTTTTGGAAGGACTTTGGGAAGCAGATGACTTCTACCCTGAAAGTTCTTCTGTATCAATTCCTCAGGAGAATTAAAAAAAGAAAAAGATGGGACAATAAACAATACTCCAGAGCAAAAGAAAATCTTTATCTCTCTTTTTTTCAGAAAGAGATAATTTGTACCATGTCAGAAAGAATAGGCAAATTAGAGCATTTTTTCTCATCAAGTAGGCTTAATAATCTAAATTATAAACGGATTAGAAGGAAAATCCACAGGCAAAAAGTCAAAGTCACAGAGAAAGACGGGTTTTGTTTTGGAGGGCAAAGTGTTCAACCCTGTGTCTCTGTTACCAGGGCATCTTCAAGGATTCTTTGTTCCTCTAGAAAGACTTTGGGGAAGAATTGGGCTTTGAGGAGACGCTGGAGGAGGACAAAGTGGTAAATTGTGAAATAGAAAGGTTAATTTAGTTCCTAGAAGACATGGAAGAATAAAATTCTAAAGCGAGGGGAACATATAGAGGAGTTTAAAGTAAAAAAAGCATGTGAGGAGAACAGAAGATTGATAGGGGTGAGGAAAAAAAAAGTTGAAAAGTTTCTTCAGACAATAATTATCTGCAAAACAACAGAATTACCAAAGAGATTATTTTGATCAGATACTTAAACAGACACATCTAAAAGGATAATTGTTTTCAGCAAACATTTATCATAGTGCAAACACAAATATATTTGCACAGTTTTTTAATAGCCCTTCAAGGTACTACTGCAGTTATTATGGTTAAAAAAATTAAACAAAGAGGCCGGAGCAGTAGCACAAGCAGTAGGGTGTTTGCCTTGCACACGCTGACCTAGGATGCACAGCGGTTCGATTCCTCGGCGTTCCATATGGTCCCCCAAGCCAGGAGCAATTTCTGAGCGCATAGTCAGGAGTAACCCCTGAGCGTCACCGGGTGTGGGCCCCCCAAAAGAAACATAAATAAGTAAAGCAACTAGATAAACCAAAAGAATTATTAGAAGAAAACCTAAAGAAACCGAAGAGGAGACTATAATAGAATCTCATTGTTAGTGCTAAGAAATTTTAGGGATATCTACAGAAAGTAAAAAAAAAAAATCAAGATCCAAGGCCAAACAAACAGTATGACTGAAAGAGACCTATAAACTCAAAATATCAAGTCTTTGCAACTAAACAAGACTTTTTATTTCTATCTTCTTCGATCTGTTATATGCCCTATTGCAATAAATCTCTCCATCCACGATTTACCCATCAGTAAAAAATACAGCATAAGACTTTTCTCCCATTCTTTTTTATAAGGGTGATAGGAATGTCTGGAAGTGAATATCTACATGTTTACAAATGCTGAGATGAAAAGTAATGCACACTTTAGTTTTATTAGGTCTTTTCTTAAAATTAAGATTTAAAAAAGACCCAGTTAAAATTATTTCAACTAGCCAGATGGCCTCCTGCAAAAGTAGTTCAGAAAGTCCAACATTAATGTTATGAAGTGTAATTTTGCTATCCTAATCAGACCAAGGCGTTTTCATAGAAATCAATGTACATAGGTTAGAAATGAAGAAAATCCAACTCTGGTTCTGAAAAGACTCCAAGATCACACTGGCATCTAATCAAAGTAAGAATGAGAACTATAATTGAGGAAATCACAGCTGCCAAACAGAAATTTTGAAGTGAATAAATAGTATCCGAGGGTGTGAAGAGGGGTAAATACTTAAGAACAGTAGAAATGTTTTCAGATTAGTAGCCAAGGACCAAAAATTTTGAACAAAATGGTTTCCTATTCTCTTTTATGCAAGTATTTCCTCTAAGTATAGATAATATGGATGTTACAAACCAGAACGATTGGGTCTGAATCCAGGTTCTGCTATGGGTGGGTTTCTCTGACCCTTAGTTTACTTACCTATTAAAATAAAGATAGCTGAGGCTGGTGTAATAGCCTAGCGGGTCGGGCATTTATTTGCCTTGCATGTAGCCAACCCGGGTTCGATCCCTCGCATCCCATATGGTCTCCTTGAGCCTTCCAGGAGTAATTTCTGAGCACAGAGCCAGGAGTAAACCCTGAGCATTGCTGAATGTGGCCAAAGAAAAAGTAACTAAAATTAAGAATTAAGATAACAGTATTACCTAAATAGATTGTACCAGAGTGATCATACAGTAGGTAAGAGGCAATTGCCTTGCACATAACCCAATCTGGTTCGATCCCTAGCACCCCAGATGGTCCCCCAAGCCAGGAGGGGATCCCTGAATGCAGAGCCAAGAGAAAGCCTTGAGTAGTATCAGGTGTAGCCCCAAAACAGAAAAAAACAAAAATATGGTACCCACTTGTGAAGATTAGATAACATATATAAACTACTTAGAGCAATGCCATACCTAGAAACATCATAAATTCTATATGTGTTTTCCTTTGTTTGTTTGTTTGGTTGGTTGGTTTTATTTTGCTTTTGGTTTTGGGGCCTCACCCGGTGATGCTCAGGGGTTACTCCTGGCTAATGCTCTCAGAAATCGCCCCTGGCTTGGGGGACCATATGGGATGCTAGGGATCAAACTGTGGTCCATCCTAGGTTAGCGCATGCAAGGCAAACACCCTAACAACTGGGCCACCGCTCCGGCCCCTCTATATGTGTTTTCATTTATTACAGTGGTCCATAGTCCTTCAAACCTGGGGTTTAATACCAGAAGTTCCAAAATCCTTCTGTAATTCATTTGGCAGCAAAACTAGACCTTAACAAATGTGTAGCAATTTATTCCTCCCAATGTGAATTCTCATGTACTTTGCTACAGATATCTTCAATGTATTCAATAACCTATATTTGATTCAAAACTTCACTGTGTTTCCTCATATTTTGCTGTTCCTAAGGGAGAAAAAAAACCTGCCATGCACACTCCTTTTTTTTTATTATTTATTATATTTTTATCTCTTATCTTTAAAATGGTGGCTCCCCGCCTTTTTCATAGAACCTTGGGACATGGGATTACTTTATTTAACCACATATTCCCACATTTTTTCTATAAAACTAAGAAAAGATCAGGGCCGGAGAGATAGCATGGAGGTAGGGCGTTAGCCTTGCATGCAGAAGGACGGTGGGTTCGAATCCCAGCTTCCCATATTGTCTCCTGAGGCCCTGCCAGGAGTGGATTCTGAGCGTAGAGCCAGGAGGTAAGCCCTGAGCACTGCCACCGGTGTTGACCCAAACACCCCCCTCCCCCCCAAAAAAAGAAAGGATCAAAGAAAGGCCAGGGGCCACGGGACAAGAGAGGTTTCGGATGCATTGGCGGGAAAATAAATAAGGACAGAAGGCCAAAGTCAACAATGATAGAAGCAAGGGACCTAAACTTTTGACCATCTAAACTCGAAGGTGGCTGTTACACAGCAGGCCGGATGAGGGGGGGCAGAAGGTGGTGGTGGGATTGGGGGGGGAGGCAGTCTGAGGCCATGGGTGGGAGGGGAGGTTGACACGTGGTGTGGAAAAGGCCCTGACTCATTGTAGAGTCTGAAATTCAACTAGGAAGGACTCTGTAGATCATGATTCTTTCCATAAAGATTAAAAAAATAATTAAAATAAAAACTCTTACTGTGAACTTCCTAACATGCAGAAAATCCCTAAACACATTCAGGACCTCTGATAAAAACCCATTTATCAGGTTTAGATAAGGGAAATGGTACCGAGATTACCTTCAAAGTCTGAACATTTTCTATTTCCTAAAATGAATGGTATCTTCTTACATAACCCACCTGTGAATAAAAACCCTGGCCCTGGATAATTTTAGAAGGAACACTACTTTTCCCAGTAACCAACCAGGCAGGAGGGAGGTGCCCATTCCCAGAATGTTCTTTTCAAAATCAAATCTACTCATAATATTTTTCTTTGCGATGTGTTTCACGAGTCAGCATTTTCAAAGTCTGAAGTACCGAAGGCTTGCTTAAAACTAGGCCTATTCTAACTTAGATCACAAATATGTAATATAAGGCCTTGGGTGAGGGTAGGGAAAAGAGGGGCCTTTAATGCACCCCTGCATCAAGCAAATCAAACAGCATCACAGAACTTTGCCGAGCTGGAAAAAGGCCCCTTGAGGACTAATCTCAGTTGTTCTTCTTATCTCTTTCAGCCTGTTTTATCATCCATAAATGTACTCTCCCCCTCTGAGGTAAGAAGCAGTTGCCCTGACTTGTCCTCAGAGTCTGTCTTCTGTAGAACACCCTCCAAGTTGAAGTGGTGAATGAACTGGGGTGGGTCCACTAACAGACTTGGGATTTTAAAAGATGACTTAGACCTCACACAGTAAGTTTTATATTGAAAAATATCTCGGATTATATTTTAGACAATAACAAAAAACTCTAAGACTGAGTAGAAGGGAAACTCACCTTACACATGGTTGCTTAAAAAAATGACTTAGCTACCTTAATCATTGACTCTGAGTCAAAAACATCATGACTGCCAAGAAAGATACTGCGATTAGTACTAATTACATCAACGGTAGTGCGAGCATCAAGAAAGAACACAAGAACTGCCCTCCTCTAAAGTGATCTAGCTTAAGTACATCTGGATTATTAAATTCAGCTCAGTGCTGGCTTCAGACTTGGCAGAGAGAGTGAAAAATGTCTTAAGAAGGTATGACCAGGATCGTAAGGGAATGTTATCTCTAAAACGAAGGTTAAGGGAGCCTAAGTAATATCATTCAGACATAAAAGGAACATGAACCCCTGTCATCAAATCCCTGAGGAATTTTCATGGACACAGAAGGAGCAGGGTTGGTTTCTGCTGCACGACCAAAAGCAAAGCCAGAACCAGCCCAGTAAAATCAACCAGGAAAGTTCAGCACAATCTCTTGGACAATTTCTTCAATGACAGATGCATGTTGAAAGGTAGCCAGATGGAGCCGGAGAGATAGCATGGAGGTAAAGCATTTGCCTTGCATTCAGAAGGACAGTGGTTTCAAATCCCGGCATCCCATATGGTCCCCAGAGCCTGCCAGGGAGCGATTTCTGAGCATAGAACAAGATGAATCCCTGAGCGCTGCCAGGTGTGACCCCAAAAACAAAAAAAAAAAAAAAGAAAGAAACAAACAAAGGGTAGCCAGAGAGATCACTCAGTGGGGCTACATAAATGCAAGCTTTGGATCCTGAGTGGATCTCTGACCACTGCTGGGAATGAGGTCCAAGCACGGAGCCAGGAATAGCCCTTAAGCTCCACTGGGGTGTGGCAAAAAAGCAAAAAATAAAACAAAAATACTGCAAGACAAGTGGCTACTTCAAATCTCCTATCTGGTCTAAAGGTACAATAATTTTTAAGCCCAACATTTGTCATCAACCTTAGCCTCTTACTCTCCTACTTCTGACAGCTCTCACAGTCCCTCCCCTTCACCCTTGCCAGACAACAAATAAGTCACATGTTAGGCCAGGTCTGTGGGAGGAAAAGGGTCTGCTTACTGGGCAATTAGTTTTAGTTTACAGATCAGTATCCCCTGTAAACAAAACATAGGTCCCTAACAGAGGGACAAGCAAGGGCTCAGAGCTAGACTTCAAGAAAGACATACCAGTTCATTCAAAGAGCAGCTAGAAGACCGGTAGAATCAGTAGCCCTTCTACAAACATAAAATAGGAATACCCCTGCGCCACCCTCTCCCTTAAATACCAGGGACCTAACTTTGCAAGTCAAACTAGGTCTCTCGGATTCAATGAGATGTTCTCCTCCCATCAAAGAGAAGTGTTTACCCTTTGAAGCAGATAGAACTTGGGCTCAGTATTAAAAGACTATGCTTGATTATATCGCAGTAAAGCTAAATAGCCTATCAATGTGCCCACAGTCGGGTCTGGTTGCTGCATGTTTAGGCAGAGACCTCACAGCCACGGGGGACTTCAAAGAAAAGTACAAGCTATTGAAATTTTAAAGCATACAAGTGACCCTCCTTGGGCATTTCTCTTAAAAATTTTGTTACCCAAAGTATCACCAGATCCTGATACACGTTCATCCAAAGAAGAGACTAAAGCATCAAATAGCTTTTTAGGATTAATCGAGTGGCTATGCTTCACTTTAAATTGATTGTGATGTTATGAAAACCTAGCCATATTATTATGAAGAATATAACGGCTACACATGAATAAGAAACAGATTCTGCATTTGAGGGGTCAGAGCGAAGGCACAGCGATAGGGCATTGCATGTGGCCTTGCATGCGGCCAACCTGGGACAAACCGGGGTTTGATCCCCGCCATCCCATCTGATCCCCTAAGCCTGCCAGAAGCGATTTCTGAGCACAGAGCTAGGAGTGAACCCTGAGCTATGCTGGGTGTGGCCTCAAAACAAAAACAAACAAACAAACAAAACAGATTCTGCATTTGAAAGCCCAGTTACCTAAGTATCCATAAACAAGGGACTGATTAAATATAATAAAACATTATTCTTCCAATGAAGAACTATTAAACTAGGGCCGAGAAGATAGGACAGGGATTAGGCCACTTGCCTGGCATCAATCACTGGCACCACATGGGCATGAGCATCACCAAGCATAGCAAGGGAGGTCCTCGTGGATATTTGGGGTGGCCTGCTGGGTTCCAGCATTGCAGGGCCCAAGCAGCACAGACCCTCATGCTCTAGCACTGACCGAAAAACCCCAAATGGCAGTGTCACAGGGAGTAGTCCCATGAAGCAGACTAATCTGAGAAAGTATTGCCTCAAAAAAATTGTTTTTATTTGTTTCTGGGGGCCATCACTATGCCAATGCTTCAGCTCTATTCTCAGGTGATCACTCCTGGCAACCAGTGGACCCATATGCTGATGTCACAGGATCAATTCAACGCTGGCAGGGCAAGCGCCTTACTTAACCTCTGTGCTTACAATTTCTCTGGTTCTCCCCACCACCCACTCCCCCAACATTTGAAGAGTAAAGTAGGCTATTAGGTTCTGGCATGGGATAGATATGACATATAGTTTAACATACGAAAACAGGCCCCTGGAAGGATAGTGCAGTGGACTGGGTACTTGCCTTCCAGGCAGTCTACCTGGGTTCAATTCCCAGCATCCCATATGGTCCCACTGACACCCCACCAGGAGAGATTCCTGAACTCGGAGGCCAGGAGGTAACCCTTGAGGTCTCGCACTTCTGGGTGTGACCCAAAGACAAAACAAAGTTGTAAAACAGTAATTATATTTTGGAGGCTTTATTAGTTTGGGGTTGTTTTTGTTTTTGTTTTTGTTTTTTTCTACTTGAGGCTATACCCAGCAGCACTCCAGGGTTAGTCCTGGCTCTGCACTCAGAAATCAGTGTCCAATACCAGAGGAAGTAGCTGGAATGCAGCTACTTAACCAGAGCACCATTAGGAATAAGTAATCCCCGAGCACAGGAGACAGAAGTAAGAGCTGAGTACCCATGGGAACCTGATGACAAAAACCCAAGGAGGGAAGGAGGGGACTAAAAGGACAATAAGAAATAGTAAAAGTAAAACAAAACATCAATTAAACAGGCTTTGTTTATCATATACTAGCCATTTAAAAGAAGTGAACCTTGCTACTTAAATGCTACCAGATGCTTGAAACCCTTTTTTCTACTATATTTTTCCTAAAACACAATAAAGTCACAGATTCCTAATAGACGCCTTCAATTCTTTGTAGCCAGTGGAAGAAACCTAGTTATCAGGGGAGCTAACTCACATCTGGTACTTACTTTGCACCAGGAAAGGTTCTAATCACTATAAATGTATTAACTGACTCAATCTTCTCGGCAATCCTCTGAGGCTCATACTATTATTATCTTCATTTTCGAGATGAAGAGAAAGGTTAAGTGCCCTGCCCAAGATTGCAGTTAATAAGGGCAGATCTAAGATACCAAATTAAGAATGGTCCCCCACCGTGGACACTGACAATAAACAGGTTACTGAGGGCAGAGAGGAGGAAATGATAAGAGGGATGAAGGGAGGGTTACTTGGTTTATTTTTGCTTTTCAAAGGGGGAAAATAAAGTGAGTGAATTCCAGAGTTTATAGTCTGACTTATTTCAGTCATCTATCCCTCTCTGGACAAATCATGAGAAGGCTTCCAGTCAGAGTCCAGCCAGTTCATTCACACCTTGAGACTGGAAGAGAGAGAACTTAATTTTTCACGAATGAATATCCTACATTCCTATTTTTTTGGTCCAATGCCAAACTCCAGCCCGAGATTCCAGACTGTGTTAACTCACTCTCATGTGTGCAAAAGCTCAATAAGTTCAATTTCTGTCCAAAGTTCATACCAGACTTCATACGAAGAATTAGGTCAGAGATCCATTCGTGTAAGAACAGCCAGATAAAAGGTCTGGACAAACTTCTCCCCGACCTCAAAGCAAAGGAATTCAGAATGGGTTGGCAAGGTAGGGTTTTGTTTCTATCTGGGCCCACTGTGGAGCAAAAAAATGGGGTTATAAAAAAAAGCTGAGTCTGACGTGGAAAGAGTTATTTCCTACATACATCCAAACAGAACTGATCATTTCATCTGAGAAAATGGAGCTTCTGTGTAAGGGGTGTGGGGAAATAAGGACCCCCCTATTTAAACGGTGTGTTTTCCTCAATCTTGTAAGGGGGTGGGGGGAAGAAACGGTTGCAGGGAAAGAGTTAACCTGATGGCAATCACCCTAGAGACACAACCTGTCGCCAAATGACCTAGCGAATCCATTTGTGTGCGAGGGACAACACGGCTTCCAGTGGTTTATATGATTTTTCTTTTGCTACTGTCACTAAACAAAATCCATCCCCTGTGTCTCCCACCTGACATTTGTGATAAACAAGGAGAGGTGAGGCTTGGCAGATCTTTTTAGAGACCGAGTTTCGGGACCCCAGTACCCCACCATGCTACCTTCCAAAAAACTTCCCCGGCCCAAAACTGACTCCACGAGAAGCTGGGCGTGTGAGCATTTTTTTTTTAACCCAAATGTTTGCATGGATTCCAAGGGTCTTGACAAAAGGCTTGTTGGGAAGGAGGTGTTCTGCCTTCTCCCGCCCAAAAAGCAAGTGCCCCTCAGCTCCACAGGGAAATGCAGCTCCTGGGCTTTGGACAAAGGGACTTACCAGAGTGAACAGGGATGGGGAGGCCCGCTGGCCCGAGCTGGACCTCCCTGGGGGGACAAAATCTGGGGAGCTTGAGAGTGTGTGAGTTGTGTGTGTGTGTGTGTATGGTGTGTGTGTGTGTCCCAGAAAACTGAGATCGCCGGTGACTGTGTGTGTGTGTTTTGTGTAGTGGGTGTGTCCAGGAAAACTGAGATCGTGTGTGTGTGTGTGTGTGTAGTGCAGAAAACTGAGATCGGCTGGTAACGTGTGTGTGTGGTCCAGAAAACTGAGATGACTGTGTGTGGTAGTGTGTTATGTTGTGTGTGTGTCCAGAAAACTGAGATCGCGTGTGTGTGTGTGGTGTGTGTGTGTGTGTCCAGAAAACTGAGATCGCCGGTGACTCTGTGTGTGTGTGTGTGTGTGTCCAGAAAACTGAGATCGCCGGTGACTGTGTGTGTGTGTTTGATGTCGGTGTGTGGTGTGTCCAGAAAAACTGAGATCGCGTGTGTGTGGTGGTGTGTGTGTGTGTGCTGCAGAAAACTGAGAGTCGCTGGTAACGTGTGGTGTGTGTCCAGAAAACTGATATGACTGGTGTGTGTGGTGTGTTTGTGTGTGTGTGTCCAGAAAACTGAGATCGCGTGTGTGTGTGTGTGTGTGTGTGTGTGTGTCCAGAAAACTGAGATCGCCGGTGACTCTGTTAGTGTGTGTGTGTGTGTCCAGAAAACTGAGATCGCCCGGTGACTGTGTGTGTGTGTGTTTGTGTGTGTGTGTGTCCAGAAAACTGAGATCGCGCGTGTGGGTGAGTGTGTGTGTGTGTGGTGTGTTGTGCAGAAAACTGAGATCGCTGGTAACGTGTGTTTGTGTGTGTCCAGAAAACGGAGATGACTGTGTGTGTGTGTTTGTGTGTGTGTGTGTCCAGAAAACTGAGATCGCGCGTGTGTGTGTGTGTGTGTGTGTGTCCAGAAAAACTGAGGTCGCCGGTGCCCCTAGAGCCCAACCGGGCAGGCAGCCCTCCCGATTGCATGGGTCGCACGGGTCGCCTCGGAGGGGTGCGAGGAAGCCCCCGACGGAGACTCCGTCCTTCGCTCACTCACCTGGGGGGCGCAGGCTCGGGGGGCTCGGTGGGGCGGGGACGCTGCTGCTGCTGCTGTCGCTGCCATCGCCGCCGCTGCCGGGGAGAGCAGAAGTCGGGGCCCCCGAGACGGTGGCGTTCAGGGTTTCGCCGCTGACGGTGGTGACGGCGGCGGCGCCGGTGCCATTGGGCGCGGAGCCGGGGGTCGCGGGGGCCGGAGCCCGCGGGCCGGCGGTGGTGGGCGAGGGGCCAGTGCCCGCGGGGGCGGAGGGGGCGCGCGGGGCGGGCGCGGGGCGCGTCCTGGGCCGGGGCCGTGCGGCGGGGGTGGTCGTCGGGGCGCCGGTGGCGGTGGTCGCGCTGGGCGCCGGAGCGGGCGGAGAGGACGCGGCGGCCGGCGGGGGCGCGTGGCTGGCGGCCGCTCCGGGGTCCGCGCCCGGCTGCCGGGGAGCTGCAGACGCGGCGGGGCGGCCGAGCTCGAAGGCCCGGAGGCGGCGTCCGGCCGTGCCGTGGCTCCCGTGGTTCCCGGGGCTCCCGGGGCCGCCGTGACCGTGACCGTGGCCGCGGCCGCGACGGCGACGCAGCCCAGCAGCAGGGCGAGGCCGCCCAGGCTCGGGGGCCGGGCCCTCATGCGCGCCGGGCGCCCCCAGGCACGCGCTCATTCATTCGCGCCGCGCTGTGCTGCCCGCCTCAGCCCGCCGCGGCCGCAGCATCGCCGCCCGCGACTGACAGACGGACGGGCCGCAGCGCCGGTGACAGCGCCGAGGGCAGCGGCGAGCCAGCGGCGATGCGAGCGAGCGGCCGGCCGCCTCCGCGCGCCAACGCCCGCCCCCTCTGACGGACGGCCGCGCCGGCCCATGGGCAGCCGCGCCGCCCCACGCGGCCCGCCCCCGAGCAGCTTCTAGCCAATGGGAGGGAGTCCTAAAAGGGGGCGGGCACCAGGGCTGGCCGAGGGGCGGGGCTTCCCCTCTCGGCGGCGGCGCCTCGGCCCCGGCTTTGTCCGCTCCGCCCGCCGCGACAAGCGCGGCGCGCGGCCTCGGGCTCCGTCCCGGCGCCTCGCGGCAGACAAAGGACGCGCCCCGCCGGGGCCTCTGCAGGCTCCGTCGCTCTCCGGGACGACGGGGCGCCGCCGCGCCGCACCCCCGGCCCGGATGGAGGCGGATGGGCGGCGAGGCCTCGGGGCGGCCCGGGTGGGCGGCTTTGCCTGCGCCGAGCTGCTACGCCCGTTGCGGGGACGGGCGAGCGGAGGCCCGGCGGGGAGCGAGACCGACCCCGCGCTCACCGCGCGCAGCCCGCTGTGGGTCTGAAGGATGATGACCTGAGCCCTGCGGGGAAAGGGGGGCTGCAGGCCCAGAGCGCTGCTTGCAGGGGAAATGGGCCTCAGCACACTTCACACACACACACACACACACACACACACACACACACACACCACACATCACACATCACAAACACACCCCAGAAAACTGGAGGTGCTTTGGGTGAAGCTGGCTGACTGACTCCTATGGGGAAAGGGGTGTTGCAGGCCCACAGTGCTGTTTGCAGGGGAAATTGGCTCCAGCATACTTCACAAAACACAAACACACATCACACAGACACACACACACACAAGAACTGGAGTTCCTTTGGGTACAGCTGGGCTAAGGCTGCCCCCTGTGGGGAAGGGGATGTTGGAAGCCCAGAGCCTCTGTTTGGAGGGCAAATAGACCCCAGTACACACACAGACACACACACACACACACACACACACACACACACAAGAACTGGAGGTCCTTTGGGTACAGCTGGGCTAAGGCTGACCCCTGTGGGGAACAGGGTGTTGAAGGCCCAGAGCACTGTTTGCAGGGGAAATGGGCTCCAGCACACTTTACACTCACACACACAACACACACATCACAATCTCACTCACACACAGAACTGGAGGTCCTTAGGGTGCAGCTGGGCTAAGGCTGAATGACTCCTGTGGGGAAAGGGGTGTTGTAGGCCCAGAGCACTGTTTGTAGGGGAAATTGGCTCCAGCATACTTCACACAAACACACACACACACACACACACACAGCAGAGAATTGGAGATCCTTTGGGTACAGTTGGGCTACAGCTGACCCCTGTGGGGAACAGGGTGTTGGAGGCCCAGAGCACTGTTTGCAGGGGAAATGGGCCCCAGCACACTTTACACTCACAACACACAACACACACATCACAATCTCACTCACACACAGAACTGGAGGTCCTTAGGGTGCAGCTGAGCTACGGCTGACCCATGTGGGGAAGGGGCTGTTGCAAGCTCAGAGCACTGTTTGGAGGGGAAATGGCCCCAGCATACCTCACACACACACCACATCACATACATCCGGACACACACACACACCACATCACGCACACCCCAGAGAACTGGAGGTCCTTTCAGTGCAGCCGCTTATCTCCTGCTAAGTGGCTCAGTTCTGACCATGGCCACCTGCAGTTTGTTCACCTTCAGTATGGAGATAAGAAGACTCTAATTTACACCTCTTGGGCTGGAGTGATAGCACATCTGTATGCCTGCCCGGGACAGGCCCAGATTCGATCCCCTGCATCCCATACGGTCCCTTGAACCTGCCAGGAGAGATTTCTGAGCATAGAGCCAGGAGGAACCCCTGAGCGCCGCCGGGTGTGGCCCCAAAACAAAAACAACAAAAGAAGACATCTGACACCCCTATCCACAACAGCTCCAGCCTACCAAAAAATGAAGTGTTGTTCCAACAGAAGCCGGCTGGAGCCCGTGCCTGGCCCGCAGCGAACACTCAGTATTGCTAACTGGGCTGCTAACTGTCTTCTGTCCAAACAAGTTCCCAGCCACAAGCCCGCTGGGGCTCCCCAAAGCTGCCAGCCTGTTTGTTGCAGAGAATGGGGCGTGTCGGACAGCAGAACTTGACCCGTGTGACACTGAAGCCTAGATAGAACTGGAATTGGGGCGGCCCAATTGGACAGGCCTCCTCCCTGGGACTGCCCTGCGCTGCAGTTTGGGCTCAGAAGCTTCCTTGGGGACCCCGAGGGGCGGGTTTGTCCTCTGAACAAGATTTCATCCCTGCCTCACCGCCAGCCAACCCTCCCTTGCATGATGCTTGCCTTTGTGCAAGGTTTCCCATTAGTCATTGGCCTCAGACCAGAAGGGCAGGATGAGCTGTGTGCGAACTTGTGGCTGTGCTCATGAAAACATGCATACATTCATTTACTTGCGTGAGTCGTGGGTGGGGAGTGGATATGTGTGCCTGATAGAAAAGCACAAACATTTTAATCGGTGATTGTGTGTAGGAGGATGATATGACTGTGATCTTAGGAGCTGTGTTAAGTCTGCGAGTTCTACAACTGTATATGTTGTGTAGATTTCTGTGCTTTGCTTTGGTGTGCTTTGGGTGTGTGCCTGCATAGATCTCCGAGGTGATGGGGGAGGGGGAGAATGGAATGTTTGTGGGTCTTCTGGTTTCACATCAAGACCTATCAAGCCCAAATCAAGGCTCTGTGTTTTTCTTCTCTGGAGGAAGAGAGAAGACGTCATGGCTTTCCTCCTATTCTCTGATGAGTTGCTCAGTTCTTCAAGCCTAGACCCAAATACTTATCCTTTCAGGCTTTCCTATGAAAGGGAATGAATGATCTCCATTACAGGCCCACTGCCCTCTGGTTAGCCATTGATGGCAGCCCTGATCTATCCACCTGCTCCTTTGTAAAAGGATGAAGGAGGGGCCAAAGCGAGAGCACAGCGATAGGGCATTTGCCTTGCATGCAGATGACCCCAGACGGATCCCGGTTGGATCCCTGGCATCCCATATGGTTCCTCGAGCCTGCCAAGAGTGACTTCTGAGCACAGAGCCAAGAGTAACCCTGAGCACCGCCGGGGTGTAGCCCAAAACCAATAAATAAATAAATGAATAAATAAATAAAAGGACGAAGGGTGAATTTCTGAAATACATGACAGAATAAGTTGAATTGCCCAGACATTAGCCATACTACTAGCACTTTCCATGCATCTGCCTGCTTCTCCCATCAGTCTTCTCCGTGGACCGAGTGCCGAGCGAAGGTGATGTGAATGAGCATTATTAGATCAAGCCTGTTAGCTTGAATTCAATTGAAAAGGATCCTGCGGTGCATGGAAGAGGCTGTATATTTGGAAGCAGATGGGTTTCTGTCCTGGCTGGGCCATCTGTGGGGAACACTGCAAAGGAAGCCATTTGCTCTCGGGGCCTCGGTCCTCTCTCTAGAAGAGAAACAAGTCCTTGGTTAAGCTGAGGAGCGAAAAAAATGTTTCCACACAGACTGGCCCCTCCAAAATGCTAAGCCTGTGAGGGTTTGTGCTTCATCTATTTCTTTTATTTTGGTTTTTGGACAACACCATGTGGCGCTCAGGGGTTACTCCTGGCAGACTCAGGGGACCATAGAGGTGGCAGGAATCAAGCCCAGGTCGTCCTGGGTTGGCCCCATGCAAGACAAACGCCCTACCGGTGTCCTATCTCTCCAGGCCAGTATCATCTATTTATTGCCACTGCTGGCTTTAGGCCCTGTTGGTTGAAGGACTGTGGCTGAAACCTCTCTCCCACAACGGAATCATGAGGTGACAGAGCCAGGCACTTGCTCTGCTTGGTTTCCCCATGTGAGAGCTGGAAAATGCTAGCTTAGCCCTAAGCTCGTGCTATGGCAGATCTTCTCTAGCAGTGAGGGACAAAAGCTGAGGCAGCTTCTATGCCTGGAGAATTACAGAGAAAAGATGAGAAGATCTTGCCAGCTTCTCTGCCTCAGACAAGGACAAACTCTAGCTTATGCTAGAGCTTCTGAAAGGCCTGAATTATGGGTAGGACAGAGGGGTATGTTTTTTGTTTGCTTGGGGGCCACACTCAATGGCACTCGAGTTATTCCTGGTTCATGTGCTCAGAAATTACTCTGATAGGCTCGGGGGACCATATAGGATGCCGGGGATCGAACCCGGGCTGGCAGCAAGCAAGGCAGATAGACGCCCTACCCATTGTGCTATCTATCACTGAAATGTTGACACATCCAACATTTGGTTTTTTTTTTTTTTTTTTTTTAACTGGGTCCTGTGACTTTGACTCTAACCGGCAACATAACCTTTTGGAAATTTCTCAGGAATGTTTTACTACAGCACCATCAGAGGAAGGTATTATTACATCTGTTGCATTTAATCACATAAAGTCAAGGTGAGGATGACTGGGAATATAGTACAGCAAACATAAGGCATTGAACTTGAACTCAAGGACATTATACAAGAGCTACATATGATTTGGGGAGAGGGTGGAGGCATTTGAGCCATACCAGGCAGCTCAGAGGCTATTTCTATCTCTGTCATGAGGAGTGACCCTGGTGGTGCCAGAGATTATGCCAGGGATTTGAACTAGGGTCCCAGCCACACAACCACAAAAGACAGACAAGTGTCTTGCCTCCTGGATTATCTCTTCTGCCCCATGGGAATTATTTTTGTTTAATCCACACACAACCTCAAGAAGTCGGTACAATGACTGCTCCAATTTTACAGATAAGGAAACCAGGGTACAGAAATATGGAGTAATTGACCCAAGGTCACATAAGAAATAACAGAGCCAGAAATCAAACTGAGGCTGGTTGGCTCCAAATGGTTTCTTTAGCACTCATACTATAAAAGGAAAATGCTTATGATATAACATGAAGAATAGAGAAGTTGCAACTGATACTCTCCGTGTAATGGAACGTTGTTTGGATTACTCTCATTGCCCAGAACTGTAGCGAAGGTTCAGAATTCAGAAGAGAAGCGTCAACTCCCATGATGCCCAGGACCACAGAGTTCGAGATGGGACAGGGCCTTCTGGAAGTCCCTGGAAAGTCTGGACTTCCTACTGGAAACAATGGAGGTGATGGTGAGGGCCCAGTCTCATTCCTCTTTGTATACTTAGCACTTAACAGTGTCAAATACATAGAAATTAGACGTGAACAACCTTAGTATGTGTGACAGACCCTGTTTCAGGAGTCTTACATTTATAAATCATTAATTTCTTTGGACTAGCATCCTCCCTTGAGAGAAGAGGAAACAAAAAAGAGATTAAGGGCCATGCCCAAAATCTGCCATCTCTCATCGAGTTCAGTCTCTTCTCTAGACTCTGCAATCTACAGATTAAGCCTGCATGCCTTATCTAAGTGGGAGGCCAGTGAGCGAACGAATCCCAAAAGAAAGGACACATGCATGCCAAATTTAATCCTAGTAGAACAGCATTTAAGAAAGAATAGTGTTGGGAGTAGAGTAGAAAAAAGAAAAAAAAAAAAGAGGCATAACTATAATAGATGTGGCTCAGCAAAATAACTCCATCGCCCAGATTCCAGCAAAATAACTTCATCGCCTGGATTCCAACAAAACATGGAAATTTTCCCTTTTCTGGTTTCACTGAAATAGCAACGCTGACACAGGCTATTTCTAATTCTACTGGAGCTCAGCCTCCTTCCTATCAAATGTGGCTGGATGCAAATTTTGGCATTATTTTCAGACACCTAGAAGCTTCGGCGTATGAGAGTCAGTCTGAGCCACCATGTATCCAGGGAAGGACACTAAGAGTCATGTCATGGACAAAGAAATGCAAATGGCTAGGAAGCATGAAGCACTATAGTTTAAGTAACCAAAGATTTGCAAGCTGAGACAATGAATTACTATTTATTAGCCTGTTGATTTGGCAAGATTTTTTTTTAAACTGGTATTACTTGTTGTTGGTGAGGGAATGCTTCACATTAATGGGAGGACTGTGAAGTGATCCAGCTGTTTCTGGAAGCCTGAAAAGTGGGTTTGTTTGGACTCCATGACTTGTTATTACCATTTTTAGAATTCATGCTGGGGAAGCCGGAGGATAGTATGGGGAGGTAAGACACCTGCTTTCCATGGGACTAACCCCAGTTTAATATTTAGTACCTCTCTGTTCCCTTTGAGGAGTAGCCCCTCAAAGGTCCAAAAACCAAAGAAAAAAATAGACTCCATCTTGTATGAATAACTAATGAGATAAAAATAGAGTTTGATGTATTAAACATTCATCTGAGAGTTTTAGGTGATTATAAAAAAGAAAATGTAAACAGATACCAAAGATGAGATAACATTGGATATTTTGTGCTCTCTGACCTATTTTGGCATATCAATACATTGATTTTAAATATTCATAGGTCAGGGAGCTAGTTCAAAGGTCTGAAGCATGTACTTTGCATGCAGAAATCCCAGGTTTGAATCCCAACACTGTGTGATCCCAAAGAATAAACACAGGTTTGATCCCCCAAGAACCAGCAGGAGCAGTCCCTAAACATTTCCAAGAGTAAGCCCTCAAAAGGACATACATGTGGGGCTAGTGTGGTGCCTTGCAAGCGCTAGCCTAGGATAAACTGCGGTTCTATCCCCCGGCATCCCATATGGCGTTCCATATGGTCTTCCAAGCCAGGAACAATTTCTGAGCACATAGCCAGGAGTAACCCCTGGGAGTCAATGGATGTGGCCCCAAAACCAAAAAAATTTTTTTAAATTAAAAAAATAAAATTACAAAGAGGACATACATGAAGCAAATGTTTTGGGAAAATGGGGTTAGTACAAACCCCTTACAGTGATCAAAATCCAGAATATTGATACCACCAAAAGTTAATAAGGGCATAGAGTCATATGAACTCTAATTGATTGCTAGCAGGAATGCAAAGAAAAAAAAAGCCACTTTGGTAGATAGTTTGGTAGGCTTGGTGGGGTTTGTTTTGTATTTTATAAAACTAACATGGGCCAATGATGTCACTCAATGGTTAGAGCATACACCTTACATATGTGAGACCTACTGGGTTCTATCACAGGCACCACAAGATCTGGCTCAAGGGTTACGGCACTTTCAGTCAACCCTGCTTTGATCCCTGGCACCATGTAAGGTTTCCTGAGCATCTCTAGGAAGGATCCCTAAGCACAGAGCAGAAGAAAGCTCTGAAAACATTAAGTGTGACCAAAAAAAATCCCTCCCACCCCAACTAACAAAAACAATAAGACAGGCAAACAAAAACTAAACATGCTCTTACCACATGACCTAGCAACTGTGCTCTTATAATCATCAAAAGTAGTTGAAAACGTATGTCCACACAAAAAAACCTGCACATAGATCTTTTTATGACAGCATTATACATAACTTCTCAAACTTGGAAGTCCTCAAGATATACTTCAGCCAAACAATAAAATATTACTCCACACTTAGAAGAAACTAAGTGTTTCTTTACCAAGCCCAAAAAAGACACAAAGTAATCTTTTATTAAAAAAAAGATTAAAAAGTAATCTTTTTAAAAAATTTAATCACCATGAAATACAAAGTAAAAAAGTTGTTAATAGTTGAGTTTCGGTCATACAATGTTTCAACAGCCATCTCTTCGCCCTTGTCTGTAAATGCTTATCATTAAGTAAAAGTAAATTGTATCAGTTACCTACTGTAGTATATTCTGAAAACTGAACAATTATGTAAGAAAGTAAGTAAGACAGTAAGACAAACAACTCAGTGGCTGGTAGGGATTCTGAGGCGAGAAGAAGGTCTAAATCAGTAACATAGGATACTTAGAGCCATGAAATACAGTAATAAGGGGTTTGCTGTGTATTTGTCCAAACTTACAGGATGCATAACAAGAGTGAACTGTAGATCTTCACGGATGAGAATGTGTCAAAAAAGTGTTTTTGTGGTGACAAATATAGTATTCTTGTGGGAGACTTTGTCAGTGAGGTCACTTTGTAAGTGTTGCTGTAAGGACTGGAAGGGAATACACATACCATAGGCTCCTCTGTAAACTTAAAACTGTTTTGAAAATAATAAAGTCTCATTTTTTAAAGTGTGACATGATTCTATAGACTATGGTATCAATTATGATAACTAATATAAAAACGTGTGTAGGACATAGGTCCAGAGCAATAGCACAGTAGCAGGTAGGTCATTTGCCTTGTATGTGGCCGACCCAGGTTTGATCCTCAGCATCCTATAAGGTCCCCTGAGCACTGCCAGTTGTTTCTGACTTTGGAGCCAGGAGAAACCCCCGAGTGCCACTGGCTGTTGCCCCAAAACCAAATGTGTGTGTGTATTTGTGTGTGTGCGCGCGCGTGTGTGTAGAAAAGAAAGACAACAAAGATTGGCAATCCTTGACTCTGAATAACTGCATTATGGATATTTACAATTTTTCTTCTTTGTACCTTTTAGCATTCTCAAAAAAAAAAAAAAAAACGGGGCCGGGCGGTGGCGCTAAAGGTAAGGTGCCTGCCTTGCCTGCGCTGGCCTTGGACGGACCGCGGTTCGATCCCCCGGTGTCCCATATGGTCCCCCAAGCCAGGAGCAACTTCTGAGCACATAGCCAGGAGTAACCCCTGAGCGTTACCGGGTGTGGCCCAAAAACCAAAAAAAAAAAAAAAACAATTTTGGGGTCACACCTGGCATAGCTCAGGGATTACTCCTGGCTCTGTGCTCAGAAATCGCTCCTGGCAGGCACAGGGAACTATATGGAATGCCAGGATTTGGACCACTGTCTTTCCTGGATTGGCTGCATACAAGGCAAACACTCTACCGCTGTGCTATCTCTTCGGCCCCTCCAAAATTTTTCTTACAATGAGCACATATAACTTTTGTAAGGAGAAATAACCAATAACAGAATATGTTTGGATTGGGTATATTTAGACAAATCATATCTTTGGTTTTTCTAAAAAAAAAAAATGAGTGGGCAAATGTTTTAAATTGCACACTCACTTTCTTTGAGAAGCAATTTTAGTGAACAATCAGGCAAAAAGTTACAATTCTTCTTTAAAAAATGATGCTAAAATAAGCTCAGAAAAGTATTTGTTGTAGTTCTTCGAGATGTACTGAAAGACGTCATTCACAGTGGGCACCAAGTCAAATCCTTGCGTCATCCGTGTTGGCTATACAGCAAAAGAATTTGAACCATTTAGAGGAGAAAGGGCATCGAAGCATCAGAAATCATTCTTTCCCTCTGGCAGCTGTAATGTGGGAAAGAGGATTATTGACAGGTGCAGAATACCCAGAACTTCCTGATCCTTCATCACATTTAAGCTTTGCGACCCACTTTCAAGAGAAGGTGGTGGTGGTAGCAGTGATACCGTTAATAAGGACTAACATTTTCCACATGCTGCACCTATCAGTCATCAGTGTTGAGCATTTTGTCTGTATTTTCCATTTATATTATTATATCATAGTATCATTCGTATTATGAATTCAAAGAATGGACTGTCTCCTCATCTAGGTTAGCATACTATCATTTAAAGAATTCTAGCCTGGAGTGATACCATAGAGGTAGGGCCTTTGCCTTGCATGCTGCCAAACCGGGATGGACCCAGGTTTGATTTCCAGCATCCCAAATGATCCCCCAAAACTGCCAGAAGTGATTCCTGTGCGCAGAGCCAGGAGTAACCCGTGAGCACTGCCCAGTTGGCCAAAAAATTAAAAAACAAACAAAAACAAGGAATTTTAGTAACTTAATCAAGGTCATTTACCTCTTAAAGAAAAGAACTGGATTTGTAGCAATTTATCTAGATCTTGATTTTCACAAGTGCTGACTACATTATTCTGGGGGAGCAGGGAAGGTTAGGACCACACCCAGTGCGATCAAGGCTTATTCTTGGCTCTGCACTCAGGAATCATTCCTGGCAGTGCTTGGAGAATCATCTGGGATGCCAAGGATTGAACCCAGACTGGTTGCATGCAAGGCAAGCACCCTACCCACTGTACTATTTCTCTGGCCATAGGCTCTTTTATGATATTATTATTAAGAAAAACAATAGTGGGCCAGAGAGATAGCATGGAGGTAGGGCGTTTGCCTTGCATACAGAAAGCCGGTGGTTCGAATCCCGGCATCTCATATGGTCCCCCGTGCCTGCCAGGGGCGATTTCTGAGCACAGAGCCAGGAGTAACCCCTCAGCACTGCCGGGTGTGACCACCCATAAAAGCCAACAAAAAAAGAAAAAGAAAAACAATAGTCCAACAATAAAGAGGACTGACTCTATTTGTGTTCATCCCAGCTGTATAACTTTTTCACTTTGTTTACTATTGTGTTAAATAAGAATCATAATTTTTATCTCACAAGCTCAAGATCAAAGAAAAATGTATATAAAGCACTGGGTCAAAAAACTCGCCCCATAGTAAACATATAAATATGTTCAATATTTGCAGACATTGAGATTGATCTAAATTTCTCAACATGTCTCCTCACATAGTAGGTCAAGGCTGGGAGGGTGCAAAGACCTTGAGATTTAAGAACTAGAGCTTCAAGACTCTCGGGATCCCTACTCCCCACCTGACTCCCTGGTTTCAGCCCTCTGGGAGGATCTCCATGATTGGAGAAGAGACCGATCATTGGAACCATTCGGAGGCACAGGCATCACTTCTCAGGTCCCCTCAAGAAATCCGGTTTTGTCTAGTCCAGCCTTTATGGAAAATAATATGGATATTCCTCAAAAAACTGGAAATTGAGCTCCCATATGATCCAGCTATACCACTCCTAGGGACATACCCTAGGAATACAAAATACAATCCAAAAATCTCTTTCTCACACCTATATTCACTGCAGCACTATTTACAATAGCCAGACTCTGGAAACAACCAAGATGCCCTTCAACAGATGAGTGGCTAAAGAAACTGTGGTACATATACACTGTTGCAAGTCAGCCCCTGAAGAGCTTGACTGATGGAGGGATGGAGGATGAGGCCTTTCTCTTCCAGCTCAGAGCACACGTCTGCCACCCTGCCTAGCCGACGGTTCTGAGGTGAAACTGTGGGTAAACAGCTCGCAGACAGTCAGGCTTGTGGAAATATTAGCTTTATTCGGTGGACAAGACTGAAGTCCTAAGACTCAGCCTCAGTTCCAAAAAAACGCCCCCCCCCCACCCCGCCTTCCACAGACCCTTGTTTTTATCCTCCAGAATCAGGTACCACCCAATGGTGGGATCAGATACCACCCAATGGTGGAAGCAGAATCAGGTACCACCCTAGGGTGGGGGCAGAATGCCAGGTCACACCCTAGGGTAGGGCACAATCACCATCAGGGTAGGGTCAGTAACATAATAATCCCCTAAAATATTTACATACACAACAATTTATACACAATGGAATATTATGCAGCCATCAGGAGAGATGAAGTTGCTGCAGACGCCAGCGCCTCTAAGCAGGTTCTTCGTGGAGTCCGGGAAACCTTCACGGGGAGAGAGTGGGAACACGAAATGGCTGGAAAAACGGAACAATATTGTAGAAATGAATTACCACACACAATGCATGGGGACTTGCGTCTAGAAAGACGAAGACAAATTTATTTTTTGAGCTGGCTAACTTTTAAGGGGTGAGCTCTGAAATGCGGGGTGTAATTTTGGAGATCAAAGAAAGTGGGAGATGGTCAGGGAAACAGAATGAAAGGCCATGGCTAAAATCTGCATATTAAAGAACTGATACTGAAGGTGAAAAGAAGTTTCTGTTGTGGGTTAGCTTTGTTTTGGGTAAGCAGGAGAAACCAGGTAATTTTCAGGGAAGTGGGAAAGAGAGAGAAATGTTTTAGAGTTTTGGGGAAAACTGAAAATTGCTTTACTCATGAGCTAAGTTTTGGAAAAAACATGATCTTGGCGCCAAGGTAGCAGAGATCACAGAGAGCTGGTCAGTGGGAGACTTTTGGCGGGATTTGATACTGTGCGTCTTTGTTAGAAAGAAATATTGAGGCCTGATTTCTAATAATGGTCAAAAATAAAGAGAGAGATAGTTACAGCCACGTTTAGAATTATAGCCAAACAATCCACACGAAGGGTCAACTGATTTGACTGCTCTAAGCGGGCCTTTTTGGCAAATAATTCTTTTTCAGGAGTGCAACACTACTGATGTGTGCCCTTCCTGAGTGGGGTGTAACATGAAGTCACGTTTTTCTATATGTGGATGTGCATGGAATCTATTATGCTGAGTGAAATAAGTCAGAAGGAGAGAGATAGACACAGAATAGTCTCACTCATCTACGCGTTTTAAGAAAAATTAAGGACATTAATGTAAAAATGCCCAGAAACAATAGAAATGAGGGCCAGAAGGACCAGCTCAAAATATGAAGCTCACCACAAATAGTGGTGAGTGCAGTTAGGGAAATAACTACACTAACAACTATCATGACAATTGTATTGAGTGAGAGAAATTGAATGCCTGTCTTGAATACAGGTAGGGTTAGGAAGGGGGGGCACTGGTGGTGGGAATGTTGCACTGGTGAAAGGGGGGTGTTCTGTTTATGACTGAAACCTAACTACAATCATGCTTGTAATCATGGTGCTTAAATAAAGATTTTATATATTTAAAATAAATAAATTAAATAAATAAATAAAATAAAACATAAAATATTGAAAATATTTATCAAAGATGTATATACATATATGCATACATATAATATATCTGCAAAATAATAAAACATTAAGCTCCTATGGAAAAAAGCTGGAATGATTTGGTTTATTATTTTCTGATAATAAACAAAGGTCATCAAACATAGTAAAAAAAAAAAAAAAGAAACCCGGGTCTTAAGGACTAAAACAATGTTGAGCTATTTTAAGAGAACTGTGTCCATTTCATGCTGACCCTGGTGGAGCCAGAGGACATCTCCTAGTCAATGATCCCCAGCACAACATGCAGAAAACATCACAGTACAAGCATGATAATGAGGAAACAACAGGCCAGCACCATGCAAAGAGAATGAAGATGGCAGCTCTGATGACCCAAAAAGTGCCAACCACTTACTTAGCCTCTCAGATAAGGAGTTTAGAGAAGAAATATGAAGAATGTTCCTAGAAATCAAAGAAAGCATGGATCGAGCTGAACGGGCCACAAATAAGAATCAAGAAAAAATGGAAATAGAAATGAGAAAACTACAAACTGAAATAACGAGACTAAAAACCTTGGTAAGCAAAGTGAAAACCTCACCATAAAGCCTCCCCATCAGAGTAACAGCAACTGAGGACAGAAACAGTGAGCTGGAAGATGAGATGCAGAACTCCACACAGCAGAAGAGGTTGGAAAAAAGTCTTAAAGAATTTCATACTGACCTTTCAGGGCTGGAGTGTAAGGAGGTCCATCCTACAGGGACAAGTGCTTTCTTGGAAAGGCTTAGAAAACAAATATCAGGGGCCAGAGAGATAGCATGGAAGTAAGACGTTTGCCTTGCATGCAGAAGGATGGTGGTTCGAATCCCGGCATCCCCTATGGTCCCCCGAGCCTGCCAGGAGCGATTTCTGAGTGGAGAGCCAGGAGTAACCCCTGAGTGCTGCTGGGTGTGACCCAAAAACAAACAAACAAACAAAAAAACATCAGAGCTGAAAGAAACTTAGGAATCAGCCTCCCAAAATCTATGATGGAGCTGGGTTCTGATCCAAATTCACTAACCCTCAGGCCACCCTCAGACTTCACCCATCCTGTACAGAGGAGCCTGAGGTGTCTACATCAGCATGATCAAACTACCTGTCCTCTGGACCTGACAAGGGAACCACTGTGAAAATTAAATAAATAGGGATAAGTGTGAGCCTGTAGAACAGGTAGGCCACAGGAAAGAAAGTACATCCAAAATTGGTCAGAAAAAGTTTGAGGGCTGACGCTATAGTACAGCAGGTAGGACATTTATTTGTCTTGTATGCAACAGAACTAGGTTTGATCCCCAGCACCTCTTATGGTCCCCTGAGCTTGCCAGGAGTGATCCCTGAGCACCATTGGGTGTGATCCAAAAACAAAACAAGAGATTGAAAAACATTAGTCTAGAGTCTTCTGATCGGAAGCTTTTCACCCAAAATATGGCCCATTTGTCCTCACTCTATGGCACCAAGCTTCCTTGCAAGGAAATTTCCTTTTTTTTTTTTTTTTTTTTGGTTTTTGGGCCACACCCGGCAGTGCTCAGGATTTACTCCTGGCTGTCTGCTCAGAAATAGCTCCTGGCAGGCACGGGGGACCATATGGGACACCGGGATTCGAACCAACCACCTTTGGTCCTGGATCGGCTGCTTGCAAGGCAAACGCCGCTGTGCTATCTCTCCGGGCCCCGGAAGTTTCCTTTTAAAGTCATAGAAATGAGGCCCTGCTGCTAGTTTTGGACCAAGTACTTGAAGCAGTACTTGATTTTTTAAATAAAATCTTTATTTAAGCACCATGATTACAAGCATGATTGTTGGATTTCAGTCACAAACAGAACAACCCGCTTACTTTAAATAATTGCAAAGATCAGGATCTGCTTTCCAGCAGCAACTATGACCTCAGTATGGCCAGATCTTCCAAATTTGGCAACAGTGGCATAAAGGAACTAAGAGCAACCTCTTTCCCATCCCATCAGGCCCAAATTAGAACAGCTCTGAAGAGGGTGCTGAGAGAGAAGGCCACCCTTGGGCCCAGGGGAAGGAGTTCCATTCTCAGCTGACCACTGGCACTCTCCTCATAATCACTGGCTAGTCGGTGGCTGTGTGCAATGTTACAAGACAAAGGGGCATTTGGAACTGAATGTGATACCTCATCACATACTGGTTGCCCAGTTCTGGAATCTGCCACCCAGATTCTACATAGGAACATTTTTGTTTTGTTTTGTTTTGTTTTGGGTTCTCACTCAGCAGTGCTCAGGGCTTACTTCTGGCTCTGCACTAGGGATTTACTACATGATGGTGCTTGGGGGACAATATGGGATGCTAGAGATCAAATATGAGTTAACTGTATGCAAAGCAAGCACCCTACCCTCTGTCCTATCACAATATATAGGAATATAGTCTATGAATTAGTCAAGATGGTAACCCCAGCCCAGAATTTATTTCCCTGCAAGGTGAAATCATCAAGCAGAAAAAGTCCTTGATCTGGAGGACCCACTGCACTACTTTCACTCTATGTTACCTGGGACAGGAATCAGACCGTGGAGTAATAGCACAGGGGGTAGAATGTTTGCCTTGTTTATAGCACACCCCAGCTATGTGTTCAATCATATGGTCTTCTAACTTCTGAGTACCACTGGGTGTGGCCCTAAAACAAAAACAGAAAGAATCAGCCTCTCTATGCTTGAGTTTGGTCATCTATAAAGTGAGCCTATAATACCTGATAAAAAAATCTTTGTGTGACTAGGAAGACTCCTTCATGCATTCATCAGAAATGTTTTCAATGCTTTTTGAGATGATCCAGTATCTAAGGAGCCTGCCACATGAGTGTGAGGTTATGACTTCAATACCTGCTGTCCCATGGAGCCAGAGAAAAGCACCGAGGTAGGGTGTTTGCCTTGCACACAGCCAATCCAGGACAGATGGTGGTTCGAATCCTGGCATCCCACTTGGTCCCCTGAGCCTACCAGGAGCGATTTCTGAGTGAAGAACGAGGAGTAACTCCTGAGCACTGCCAGGTATGACCCAAAAACCAACCAACCAAACAAACAAACAAATAAATACCTGCTGTCCCTGATTGTACCTGCAATCCTGCAGCCCTGTGCTTCGTGCCTGACAGCTCTGTTGCCTGGGGTCCCCAGATATTGCAAACAATTTCCAGTCATACCACATCCAGATGTGTGTGAGCACCTCAATGAAAAGAGTGAGCCCCTTCCTCAAAAGACCTGTGAACATTGCAACCAGGAATTCAAGCCATTGGAGAGTATGTGTTTGGGCACTGGAGGGTCCCCCATCAGAATTTGCACGAGTGCCACAATTGAATAGGGTAACCCCTGGGGAGTGCTGAGGTCGAGTGTGCCGCCATCATGTGCAACCCCAGGAACATCGCAACATCTCAATGTGCAAACATCACAACGAAACATATTTGTGACTTCTGGTCATTGCAACAGCATCAACCAAAACAGGGAAGGAAGGGGGTAACATTATTTAATAATGATCTAGAAATAGATGTGAAGTGAAGGAGACGAATAAAGGGAAACACCCCATATTTGTGACCTTATGATATAGCAAGTAAGATTATTCATTAGAATATATATGTTTGGAGGGGGCTGGAGTTATATAACACAGTGGTTAGGGTGTTTGCCTTGCATGTGGCCAACCGAGGTTCGATCCCCAGCATCCCATATGGTCCCCCCGAGCCTGCCAGGAGTAATTTCTGAGTATAGAGTCAGGAGTAACTAGCACTGAGTACCACTGGGTGTGCCCTCAAAATATATAGAATTTTTTCCATATATATATATTTGTAGGGGCCAAAAAGTACAGTGGGTACGGTGCTTACTTTACAGGCAGTCAACTCAGGTTTGATCCCAGGTTCAATCTAGGCATCCCAGATGGTCTCTACCACCCACCAGGCATACACACACACACACACACACACACACACACACACACACACACACACACACACATTCAACCCACAGAAGTGATTCTTTTTTTTGTGTGTGTGTGTTTGGGTCACACCTGGCAGTGCTTAGAGTAACCCCTGAGCACTGGCTTTACGCTCAGAAATCGATCCTGACAGGCTAGGGGACCATATGGGATGCTGGGATTTGAACCACCAACCTTCTGCATGAAAGGCAAATGCCCTTACCTCTGTGCTATCTCTGGCCCACAGAAGAGATTCTTTTTTTTTTTTTTTCCCAGAAATGATTCTTAACTGCAGAGCCAGAATCTCTAAGCACCACAAAAAAAAAAAAAAAAAAAAAATTTTAAATTTTGGATAAGCAAAATTTTACACAAAAGTGACAAGATCATGGTAGTCAGAGAACCTGAAATCAAAATCCAGAAGGACTGGCCTTGCAGAAATCAGAAGGAATGGCAAGTCCAATCCTTAGAATTGGGAAAGGAGCTGAGGAGCGATGAAGAGATGGCGCATAGAAGCATATGAGAGGATGGCATGAGATAAGGCAGGAAGGAGCAAAGAGTACAGAGCCACGTAAATAGATTAGCTTTTCTTCTAGGGGCCGGCGCGGTGGTGCTAGAGGTAAGGTGTCTGCCTTGCCAGCGCTAGCCTAGGACGGACCACGGTTTGATCCCCTGGCGTCCCATATGGTCCCCCAAGCCAGGAGCGACTTCTGAGCACATAGCCAGGAGTAACCCCTGAGCGTCACCGGGTGTGGCCAAAAACAAAAACAAACAAACAAACAAAAGGTTTTTCTTCTAGAAAGGATGAGAAGTTTTCAGAAGGTAGGACAAGGAGACCGGGGCAGGAGCACTAAAGCAGTGAGATCTTGGGTTGTCCTGGCTGCAGAAAATGGCAGCCTGGACCAACCCAGACGCAGTTTAGAACTTGAGGTTATCAAGACTTGTTATTAGATAAGGCCCAGGATGAGGAAAGAAAGAAATCAAGAATAATTCCCAGGGATGGGGTCTGGAGGGATAGCACAGCGGGGAGGGCATTTGCCTTGTATATGGCCAACTTGGGTTCAATTCATGGTGTCCCATGTGGTTCCCTGAACCTGCCAGAAGTAATTTCTGAATGCAAAGCCAGGAATAATCCCTGAGCTCTGCCAGGTGGTGGCTCAAAAACCAGAAAGAAAGAGAAGATTCTCAGGGAGCCTGGGTAAACGTGCCTTGCATGGGGCCTGCCTGGTTCAATCCCTGGCAACACATATAGTCCCTTGAGCACTGCTGAGAGTGACCCCTGAGCACAAATCCAAGAGTCATCCCTGAGCATCTTTAGGAGTGCCCTCCAAAAGAATTACTCCCAGGGTCAGAGAGATAGCTCAATGGGATGAATGCAGCTTTAGCAGGTTGGAAGATCATATTCCATCCCTAGCACTGGATGGTCCCCCAAGAACCACTGAAGCAACCCCTGAGCACAGAAACAACAGTAACCCCTGAGCACTTCTCAGTATGGATAGCCTCAAAAGCCAAAGTAAGATAATGATAACAATAAAAATAGGGCCCGGAGAGACAGCACAGCGGCATTTGCCTTGCAAGCAGCCAATCCAGGACCAAAGGTGGTTGGTTTGAATCCTGGTGTCCCATATGGTCCCCCGTGTCTGCCAGGAGCTATTCTGAGCAGACAGCCAGAAGTAACCCCTGAGCACCGCTGGGTGTGGCCCCCCCCCCAAAAAAAAACAATAAAAATAAGTTCTAGCGGGGTCGGAGAGATAGCACGGAAGTAGTGCCTTTGCCTTACATGCAGAAGTATGGTGGTTCGAATCACGGCATCCCATATGGTCCCCAGAGCCTGTCAGGAGCAATTTCTGAGAGTAGAGCCAGGAGTAACCCCTGGGCACTGCCAGGTGCGACTCAAAAACAAGCAAACAAACAAAAAGTTCTAGGATCAGAAGTGATAGTACACAGAGGGGTAAGGTACTTGAGGATCTTATGCAAGGTTCTGTTCCCTAAGCAACTCCAGGAATTATCCCTGAGCACAGAGCCAGGAGTTATCCCTGAGCACTGTTGAGCAAAGTCACTCTAAAAAAAAAAAAAAAGATTCCAAGATTAGGGATCAATGGGTTCGATCATCATTCAACTAACCTCCACTGAGCTCATCTCTCTGATTCCATGTTTTGTTGTTAGAGATAAAGATGAAAATGAAAGGAGCCAGAGAGATGGCACAGCAGTAGGGCATTGTCTTGCTTGCAGCAGGCAGACTCCAGACAGACCTGAGTTCAGTTCCCAGCATCCCACATGCTCCCCCGCCCACAGCCTGCCAGGAGCGATTTCTGAGTGCAGAACCAGGAGGAACCCCTGAGCACCGCTGAATGTGGCCCACAAACAAAAGCAAACAAACAAACAAAAAGATGAAAATGAAGATCACAGTTCAGCTCAGAAAAGAGCCAAAGGTGTGCAGGGAAGCACATTTAACTCTCTTGAGGGGAAGGATCCAAAAGCCTCTAGAAAGGGGAGCTGGAGGTGGATCATAAAGAATAGGAAAAAAGAGAGGGGTTCGGGTCCCTAGGACACAGCTTGAAACCATGAGGTAATGACAGCAGTTGACCAAGTAGCTGGTATTTGTTATGCCCTAGCCACACCCACATAGCTTTAGTTTTCTTTGATGCTTAATAACACACTAGGTACCGTAGGCACAAATGAATTCATTTAGGCCCTCTGGGAGCAGGGCTTGAGGGTTAGTCCAGTGGGGAGGATCCTTGTCTTGCACACGGCTAACCTGAGTTCCATCCCCAGCATTCCCTTTGGTCCCCTAAGCCCACCAGGAACCCAGATATAATCTCAATACTTCATATGGTGCCCTGAGGCAGTCCACCAGGAATGATCTCTTTTTTTTTTTTTTTTTGGTTTTTGGGTCACACCCGGCAGTGCTCAGGGATTATTCCTGGCTCCAGGCTCAGAAATTGCTCCTGGCAGGCACGGGGGACCATATGGGGCGCCGGGATTTGAACCAATGACCTCCTGCATGAAAGGCAAACGCCTTACCTCCATGCTATCTCTCCGGCCCCAGGAATGATCTCTTAATATAAAGCCAGAAGTAAGCCCTGGGCACCTCTGGTATGGCCCACAAACAAACAAAACCTTAGGAGGAAAATATTTTTCTTATCCTTATTACCCATTTCTGAAGGAGGAAGAGGAGATGGAACAGTATAACCACCAGCTCAATGGGAGCTTTCCTCTCAAGCAATTTGACTCCCCTGCCAGGCTTTAACCAACGGGGCTTCCCTGGGACAGCTCCAGACTTGGGCACACCATAAGTGTGGGGTACAGAGCAGAGGGCAGGAAAGTATTGTGCAAACCATCCAGAACTACCCCCATCCAGATGCTCAGGGCTGTGATTAAGTAGCTTCTTCCCCTCAGGAGAAACCCAGGCCAGCTGCTCTGCCCTGACTCTGGCTTATTTATTAGCCAGTGGCTGCAAGCAGGTGGCGTGCAGGGAACAGTAGAGAGTGGGGGTTCAGCAGCTGAACCCGAGGGCATCCCAGAGAGAACAGGAGGAAACAAATGAGATCTCGAGTTGGGACGTGGCATGATCCCCGATTCTGCCTTGGGTCTGGTCGGGAGTGAGTCACTTTTCCAGGCTGGTCTTCGGTTTTCCCTGCCTGGAATAAGAAGGCAGGAGGGGGCCGGCGAGGGAGGATCAGGGCTCAACTCACTTTCTCATGTTCAACAAGTGCTGCTGTTGACCAGGTCAATGGGGACAAAAGGAATATGGGCCCCCAGGCCTTTACCCAAGTGAAATGCCACCAGAATGAGAAAGCAGAGAGCAGCTTTAAAGTAGGGGTGGGGGGGGGGGTGGCCGTATGGCCTGAGTTCTCTGATTCCACAAGTCTCCAAGCCAGATTCCTGTAAGTCCTCCAGCCTCTGCCAGGACACTCGTTTCAGACTCCCCATTCCTGCCTGTCCCTTCCATTCTCCAAGAAGGGCCCCTAGTCGACCTTCAGAAGCTGAGGAGCTGTCTACCCCAGGGGCCCTGATCAATGATTTCTTGTTTTCTTTTCCTTGTTGGTTTTTGGATGACTCTTGGCAAGTATGGGGGGCTGTGTGGAGTGCCAGGGATCAAACCTAGGTCAGCCATGGGCAAAGCAAGTGCATTATCCTAACTGCTGTCCTAACTCTCCTGCACTAATCAGTATTTTCTAGAATTCAAATGCCCAGCGGCGTCTCCACTTCATAGCTTCATGCTCTGTCTATGCCATTGGTTTCAACTCCTTCACCTGGGAGTTATTTTTTAAATGGTGACTGAAGTTGACGTTGCTGGTGAGATTGCTGTTGAAATAATGTATACCTAAAATCAACGATCAATAGCTTTGTAAGTCATGGCTCTTAATTAAATATTTAAAAATAAGGTTTTGTTTTCTTACTTTTTGAAAAAAAGCTTCCGGGTGTGGAACAATGGTACAGAGGGTAAGGCGCTTGCTTTGCATGTGGCTGACCCAGGTTCGATTGCCAAGATTCCACATGGCCCCCTGAGCACCATCAGGAACGATTCCTAAGTGCAAAGCCTGGAATGGCCCCCGAGAATCTCCCGATGTGGCCCCAAAATGAAACAAAACAAAATGAAGAGACTTCCCCAAAATGCTGGGCTGACCTCTTGTCTGGGGCCTTCACTAAGTCATTCAGAAAGAGTGCTTTTCCCTTTAATAAGCATGCTTTGTCCTCCCTTAAAAAAAGGTCCATTGGGAGGCAGCTTTCCCTTGGTGCTTAGACTCTCCAGGGTGAGAACAGACTTCGAAATGGGCCAGCAAGAGAATCTTCCCATCAGTCTTCTTGCGACACTTGATAAGCTGTGAAACATTTCACACATTACTAATTCTCCTGTTCTTCAATTCACTCTTCCTCACAACAGTCTGGACTAGTTTGGAGAAGATTGGGGAATGCTGCCAGATAAAATACAAGAAGTCAGAGGCCATGGATGTGGCTTAGCCCTAGGGCACTTGCCTGGCAGGCTTGAGGCCCTGAATTAGATTCCTGGCACCACATGATTCCCGGGGCAACACTGGCAGGAATCCCCAGCCCCTTAGCTGAGAGTGACCCCTAAATACTTCTGATCACTACCGAGTATGACCCCCAAATAGGAAATCAACAAATGCCACCAATATGAGACCAACGCGTTAGCCTCTTGCATTTTATCTGGCCCCATTCCCCAATCTCCTCCCAACTAGATCAGTTAACTGTGAATTTCAGATAAATTATAAATTTTTAAAAATATAAATGTGCCCAGGACTGAAGCAATCATACAGTAGGTAGGGCACTTGCCTTGCACATGGCCAAACAAGATTTAAACTCTGTCACCCCATACGATCTATTAAACTCACTAGGAGTGATTCCTGAGCACAGAGCCAAGAGAAAACCCTGAGAACTTCCAGGTGTGATGCCCCTCACAAAACAAACAAACAAACAAACAAACATGTCCCAAAGAGTGCATGGAACTCAAGCAACCTATACAGAAATTATTCTTCATCTCATTTTTCAGAGCTGGTGCAAAGTTCAGATTTTATATAAAATAAAATCTTTACAAGTATCTCCCAAAAGTGCATTAGACTCAAACAATCCTAAACAGGGATTATTAATTCCATTTCTAGAACTGTGCTCAGAGAGATGAAAGGACCTATTTGCATTCCTTCAGAGCAGAGACCATGCCTGATTGTGTGTGTGTGTGTGTGAGTGTGTGTGTGTGTGTGTGTGTGTGTGCTGCAGATGGAACCCAGAGCCATATACACTAGGTATGTCCACTCCCATTGAGATACATCCTTAGCTCCTGGCTAAATTTTGGAATTTTGGGCCTGAGTGGTAGCACCATGTGGGTATCCCCTCCCCAAACTTTCTGCTTATCTCACCTGGATGGCCAGACCCACCCACACTGGGAGGGTCTAAGGTTTGGAATAAAGGTGTTGCCTGGGGGAAGGGGCAGAGAAAAAAGTTGCGAGGAACCTTGGAGATGAGCCGGAAGGGAGACAGAGAGAACTCCTGAGAGAAAGAGATGAGTTAAGCCTACATGGCACCAAGTCTGCACATGGCGGATAGGGCCATGAATTAACTGAGATGACTCTAATGAAACTGACTGCTTGTTATTATTTCTGCGCCATTACCCTGTGCCTTCAGACCCGCTGGCCAAAGGGACTATAGGCACCGTGCCATGCCGTGCTGAGAAAGGCCTCACCCCAACACTAGGCCCTTATAATTTATATTTATTCAACAGCACAATGGTAGGGTGTTTGCCTCGCATGTGGCTGACCCAGGATGGACTCGGGTTCGATCCCCAACATCCTATATGGTCCTCCGAGCCTGGAGCAATTTCTGAGCACAGAGCCAGGAGTAACCCTGAATGCGGCCAGGTGTGACCCTCCCCCCCAAAATAAAAATAAAAATAACTGAAATTTTGTAGTAGTCTATTTTTTGTTTCGTTAGTTTTGGTTTTTGAGCTTCACCCAGTAGTGCTCAGAAGTCATTCCTAGTGCTTTACTCGGGGATCCTCCTAGTAAGCTCAGGAGACCATATGGGATACCAGAGATTGAGCGTAGATTGGCCATGCTCCAGGAAAATGCCTACATGTTGTACTATGACTCTAGCATTTTTTATTTTTAACATGGGAAGTCTATTCCTTTCAGGTCAATGTCTATCAACTCTTTGATGATAATCTGAGAGGAAAAATACTGTTCCTCTGAGAATCAGTCACTGTGTTCTGATGTCATGTATTTATCACATAGAATATTACAAAAATATTGGTTCATTTTTCCATGCCCAGTTCCCAGTCTAGAGACAGTTCCAAGAAGATATCTCAGAAAACACGTGTTTAACTATGAGGTCTTTCTGGACCTCCCTTTCCTACAAATAACCTATAGGATGAGAGAGAGAGAGAGAGAGAGAGAGAGAGAGAGAGAGACAGAGAGACAGAGAGACAGAGAGACAGAGAGACAGAGAGACAGAGACAGAGACAGAGACAGAGAGACAGACAGATAGAGAGGTAGAGACAAAGACAGAGAGAGACAGACAGGGAAAGACAGAGAGACAGAGAGAGAGAAAGAGAGAGAGAGAGAGAGAGAGAGAGAGAGAGAGAGAAGAGAGTGGGGGCAAGACTTCCATTTGTCTCAGATGTGACACAGAAAAGGAGAATGAAACCTCAGCGCTTGAAGCAATGGTCGTATCATCCCGCACAGCCTCTTTGCTTCTCTCTTGAGAGCTGAGGTCTGTGCTGGCACACACAGGGGAAGCGGGCCAGGAACTCCAAGCAGGGCTGCCCTAGTTCTGTTTCTCTCTGAGCCTCGCACGTGGGGCTGGCAGGAGGGAGCCCTGGGCAGGTGGTGTGAAGATGGGGGTTCTAGGGGCTCACACCTAATCCAACAGCTTCGCCAAGGGCTTTCCGTGAGCCTGAGCCACTTCCTGCCCTGCACTGGAGGCGGTGTAGACATGGATGACTGAATGGCTCCCAGGGGCTCACCTGGGCTCTGTGGGCAGAATTGGGTCAGACTTTGGTTTGACCTGAAAAGAACTTCCTAGCAGAGTTGACAGCAGGACAGCTGGGGTCACTCACATTCTGCTTAGTCAGATGAGAAGCAGCAAATACCTAAGAAAGTGGATTTAGAAGAAAAATAAAAGACGGTGTGTTAATAATACCCAGAGACAATAGAGATGAGGGCCAGGACCGGTCATGACATGAAGCTTACCACAGAGTGGTGAGTGCAGTTAGAGAAATAACTACACCAACAACTATCATGACAATGTTAATGAGTGAGAGAAGTAGAATGCCTGTCTCAAGGAGGGAAAGAGGAAGGGAAGAAAAGGAAGGAAGAAAGGAAGGAAGGAAGGAAGGAAGGAAGGAAGGAAGGAAGGAAGGAAGGAAGGAAGGAAGGAAGGAAGTAGGGAGGGAATGAAGGAAGGAAAGAAGGAAGTAAGAAAGGAAGGAAAGAAGGAGAAGAAAGAAAGGATGCAGGGAAGGAGGGAAGGATGGAAGAAAAGAAGGAAGGGAAGAAGGAGAAAGGAAGGAAATAAGGAAGGAAGGGAGGGAGGAAGGAAGGAAGGGAGGGAGGGAGGGAGGGAGGGAGGAAGGAAGGAAGGAAGGAAGGAAGGAGGGAAGGAAGGAAGGGAGGTAGGGAGAACGGAAGGGAGGAAGGAAGGAGGAAAGGGAAGGAAGGAAGGGAGGAAGGGAGGAAGGAAGGGAGGAAGGATTTGGGACCTCCCTGAGAACAAAGAATCTGGTCCTAGGCTAGAAATTCCTTCTTATTTCCCAAATGTAGATAAGGACACTTTCTTATGGGGAACCTTAGGGGAGAGCTGTGAGGTTCCTAAGGTGGGAACAAACTAGAAAAGCCAAACCAAGGAGGCAGATGCAGGAAGGAGGAAGCGGAGGTAGAGATGGCATCTGTGGGCACAGAGGTCCAAGCCGGTGCCTGCCACATACCACTGGGCTGAGGATGGAGTCCCAGGCCTGTTCCACTTCCCGAGCAGCCCCACCCCGACCCCACAGGCCCAGGCTGGGACTCAGGGGCTCACTCCGTCGTGTTGAGGAGGGTTCACTCCCGAGCTGCATCACCACAGCCTGCGGCTCAGTTCTGGGATCCCAGGGGGAAAGTTCTGCTCAGGAGCTCAAGGTTAAAAATAGAACCCGGGGACTCACTGGTCCCTCTTCTGAGAATCCAGCCCAGACGATGAAGGCACGAGCTGGGAAAGTTATTCACTTCCCAATGCTTAGTGCAGCCTCATTTACACTAAAATCTGGAAATACTCCACACCCCCGGAAGTGCCCTTCAATCAATGTTAAGATAATGCCTCTGTGGTGGATCCAGAGGAGGAGGCCAGCGACTGAACACCAAACTTGCAAGGGTGAGAACATGGCTTCCTTCTCTGCCAGGATCACTGCAAGGTGAACTGAGGTAAAAGCCTAAACAAAGGTGTTCTCCCAACTTCCTCTTCCCCCATAATCTCTTTGTTTGATATGTAAAGGTCCATTGGGGAGCTACTTGGTATCTGACTCGACCTTTCTCCTCCTGGATGAGGAGTTGTTTTGAATAAAGAAAGCAGTTCTGGCTTTGGGCTGCAGACAGAGGATATGGCAGAGGCCTGAGGCAGAAGGGCCATGAGGAAAAATCAGACTAACTCCAATGAATCTTTTGGCTGGCTTGGTATTATGTCTCTGTCTTTACCCTGCTTCATTAGACCTGTCTGCCTAAAGCGTTAAAAACCTTAATGCGGCCCGGAGAGATAGCACAGCAGCGTTTGCCTTGCAAGCAGCCGATCCAGGACCAAAGGTGGTTGGTTCGAATCCCGGTGTCCCACATGGTCCCCCGTGCCTGCCAGGAGCTATTTCTGAGCAGACAGCCAGGAGTAACCCCTGAGCACCGCAGAGTGTGGCCCAAAAACCCAAAAAAAAAAAAAAAAAAAAACAAAAAAACAACAACAAAACAAACCTTAATGCTTTTAACCTTAAGTGCCTGGGGCAGGCTCACCCAACTCATGAATTTTTATTTTTATTTTAAAGATCACTTTGAGGGGCCGGAGAGATAGCATGGAGGTAAGGCGTTTGCCTTTCATGCAGGAGGTCATCGGTTCGAATCCCGGTGTCCCATATGGTCCCCCATGCCTGCCAGGAGCAATTTCTGAGCATGGAGCCAGGAGTAACCCCTGAGCACTGCCGGGTGTGACCCAAGAACCACAAAAAAAAAAAAAAAAAAAAAAAAAGATCACTTTGATCCAGGCATCTTCACTCTTCTTTTTTTTTTCTTTGAGGGGGAAAGTCAAAGCTTACTTCTGGCTCTGCACTCACTCAGACGTCACTCCTGTTAGCACTCGGGACTAGATGTGATGCTGGGGATCGAACGCAGGTTGACTTCGTGCAAAACAAAAGCACCCCACTTCCTGCACTGGACCTCCACCTCCTTGGAGGGCTTTCTCTTTGAGCCCCACGATTCTGTGGCCTCTATCACCACAATCACTTTGAAACCTTACTGCAACCAGGTGGTGCAAATGCTACAACGTAAGGGTGAGAGAAAGCCCCCTCCCAAATTCAGCAAGCACTAACACTTAAAAAAAAATAAAACAGAGGGTGGAACTGGAGAGATATTGCAGTGGGACTGAGTGCTTGCCTTGAACACAGTCGACTTGATTTGATTCTAGGATGTTATGTGGTCCCTGAATATCCAACACACACACACACACACACACACACACACACACACACACGAGTCATCTCTAAGCACAGAGCTAAGAGTAAGCCCTGAGAGTGATAAAAAAATAATAATAATAATAATAAAGAGTAAGCCCTGAGCACCGCTGGTGTGTCTGCCTCAGAGGATGGGTAAGCATTCATGGAAGCACCTGTGGGAGAGCCAGTACGATCAGAGTGTGAGGAAGCAACACAAACAAGAGTGCAGCTTCTGGAGGCATGGGTGCAAACAGCACCGCTAAAGGAGTGCAAACTTCAGTGAACACCAAGACCCACAGCTTGGGGCCACAGCCTGGTCTGGGACTCACTCCAGCAGGCACCACAACTAAGGGTTTGAGCACCGAAGCCATGTGTTTTCCCCCCAGTCACTGCAACAATACTGTCTTATCACAATGAAAAAGGGGGAGATTTTAAAAAGAGGGGCCGTGCATGTGGAATGAAGGTGGAAAGAGGCTAAGGGGACTCAGATATGCTGGTGGTATTAAAAAAGAACAGAATTTGGGGGTCGGTGTCATAGCACAGTGTGGAGGGCAGCCAACTCCAATTCCATCCCCTGCATCCCATCTGGTCCACTGAGTTTTTTAGGCGTCATTTCTGAGTGAAGAGTCAGAAGTAACCCTGAGCAAAGCTGAAAGAAAGAAAGAAAGAAAGAAAAGAAAGAAAGAAAAGAAAGAAAGAAAGAAAAGAAAGGAAGAAGAAAGAAAGAAAGAAAGAAAGAAAGAAAGAAAGAAAGAAAGGAAGGAAGGAAGGAAGAAGGAAAGGAAGGAAGGAAGGAAGGAAGGAAGGAAGGAAAGAAAGAAAGAAAGAAGAAAGAAAGAAAAGAAAGAAAAGAAAGAAAAAGAAAGAAAGAAAAGAAAAAGAAAAGAAAAAGAAAATAAAGAGAAGAAGAAAGAAAGAAAGAAAGAAAGAAAGAGAGAGAGAAAAGAGAGAGAAGAAAGAGAGAAGAGAAAGAAAGAAAAGGAAGAGGAAGAGAAAGAGAGAGAGAAGAAGGGAGAGAAGGAAGGAAAAGAGAAAGAGAAGAAAGAAAGAAAGAAAGAAGAGAGAAGAAGAGAGAAGAGAGAGAAAGAAAGAAAGAAAGAAAGAAAGAGAAGAAAGAGGAAGGAAGGAAGGAAGGAAGAGAAGGAGAAATGACAGAATTAAATATCTAAGCCATTGTGTCAACAATGAAATTATGAGACACAAAGTTCAACAAATAAATGCAAAACCTTGCCTGCTATGCTGGCAGGCTGGGATAGGAGTTGGTGGCCTGGGATGGACTCTGGGGACAATGGTGGGGGGAGGTTGGCACGAGTGGTGGGATTGCTGCTGAAACTTTATCTGTCTAAAGCTCACTATGAATAACTTTGTAAATTATAATACTTTAAATTTGTAAAAAAGTTTTAGAAGAGGGGACCAGATAGTACGGGGATAAGCACTTCCATTATATCCTGCTGACCCCAGTTAGAATCTACAGCACCACCACACTTTCCCCCAAGGACTGTCATGGGTCACTTCTGCACATCACAGAGCCAGAAATCACCTCTGAGCACAACTGAGTCTCAAGCACCTCCCACGCACCAGTATGTGTGGTATATATACACAGAATACCAGACGACTTATCTACAAAAAGCTTTATTTGTCTTTTGCCTCTTGCAGAAAAATGAGAGGAATGCTAGAGGATTGTGTGAAGGAAATAAGTCAGAGGAGAGAAACAGATACTGGAAGAATTCACCTATGTTCGCAGAATGAGAAAACAAAGCAGAGGCTAAAATGCAGGCATGCAGCTGACCTTGGTTTTTTTCACCCCAGGCACTTCCAGGAGCAAACAAGCTAGAAGTGCCCCCCAAATCCCATCAGCACCTCCAAAAGGGGGATGCCTATCTAACTCCCTAGATTTCATAAACAAACTTATTCCTGAGAAATGTTTTCCAGTGTCCGCTTTTTAAGTAGGGGGCCTGGGTTCAATCTCCAGTGGTGGTCGCTTATCACTTCTGGGAGCAATCCCCAGCCCCACCTGATGTGGCCACAGGAAAAAAATTGCTTTCTGATCCTATTTATTAGTAACTTTGGGGCCACACTAAGTGGTTATCAATTTCTATTCCCTGATCAATGCTCAGGATTGCTTCTGCTAGTGTTTAAGGGACCGTGTGGTACTTGGCATTGAATCCAGCCTACTTGCATGCTCCAGTCAACAGAACTCTGTCCTTCGCCCATTTTCTAACTCTGGGAACTCACTTGGTATAGCTAGCATCACAGCATATGATTTCCAAGAATGGAAATCATAACGGGTTACCTAGATTTCCTTAGAATCTGGACTATAGAACCAAGGGTAGGGGAGGAAAGACAGTGAAGAGGGGAGGAGAAAGAAGGACAGAAGGTGCAGGTGGTAGGAGACAAAAGCACATGGGTGGTAGTGATGTATTTAACTCAATAGCCAAAACATAGAACCAACAGCACTGAAACATGAGATCCAAGCTCTCATAACCAAATTTTAAAATGTGCCTGCCAAGGAGGCAGGCTGGGGGTACGAAGGGATGAATGGGGACATTGGCGCAAGGAAGTTGATATTGGGTGATGGGATAGGAGTGAGAAAACTGTGTACTTGAAGCTCAACTATGAATAACTATATAGATCACAGTATCCATTAAAATTATTTTAAAATTTTTTCGGGCCCGGAGAGATAGCACAGCGGCGTTTGCCTTGCAAGCAGCTGATCCAGGACCAAAGGTGGTTGGTTGGAATCCCAGTGTCCCACATGGTCCCCCGTGCCTGCCAGGAGTTATTGCTGAGCAGACAGCCAGGAGTAAGCCCTGAGCATTGCTGGGTGTGGCCCAAAACCAAAAAAAAAAAAATAAATTATTAAAAAAAAATTTTTAAATAAAATTATTCTCTCCTTTGTTAAAAAAATAATCCTTTCAATGTTTCATACTTGTACTTTTATTAGTAAAATAAATTATTAGTAGGGGCCAGAGAGATAGCATGGAGGTAGCGCGTTTGCCTTGCATGCAGAAGGACGTCTTTTGAAATTCCGGCATCCCATAGGGTCCCCCCGTGCCTGCCAGGGGCGATTTCTTGAGTGTAGAGCCAGGAGGAACCCCTGAGCGCTGCTAGGTGTGACCCAAAAACCAAAAAAATTAATTAATTAATTAAATAAAAATAAATTATTAGTAAATTATTTTATTAGTAAAGTATTATTAGTATTAATACCATTGGACAGTCCTGTATTTATACTTAATGCTATTTAGTTATTAATTAGTAGGAATATCTAATGTTCATTAAATATCAACATGTTAAAGTGGGTATTGACTAAACATTACTATTAATATCTAATATCAATGCTAGTGTTAATTAATTTGCTAATATCAATTTGTATTAAGTTACTAATGTTGCTTAATTAATATTATCTTGATATTTAGTGCCCACAAGTAGTTGGGAGGAAACATGATCGTTTGTCAATGGTTTACAGATATATAAAGATTGAATCCTAATCAAGAATCCCCTACTCAAGAGGCCTCTGGGATTTGGGGTGAATTGAAAGCCAATAAGAGCTCACAAAGGATGAGAGAGCTCTTGGCATGTACCTAGGGGGATCTCCCTACCTACTCTTTGTACTTTCTCTCTTAAAAAAAAAAATCTCTGCTTCTCCCAGTAATAACATTCACTGTATCAGTAAGAGGATTCTTGGCTGCAAACACAAAATCTACTAGGGGCAACTGAATCATAAAAATGGTTTTGTTCTTATCACTAGGTGTCATTTGCGGGTTCTGTGCTAAGTTTGGTGGTAAAGGTTTTATACGCCTTGTCTTATTAAGTAAACTTTTACTGCAGTCACTTTGATGGCTAACATTTCCTATTTCAGGTGTACAGCCTTAAATAAGATTCAACATTTAAAATAACATCATGAGCACCAGAAAAAAAAAATTGTTCCATTCATCACCATGCACTTGACCCCTTAACTTGACCCCTCCTACCCGCCTTCCTTCCTCATCTTTTTATCTATTATTTGGAAAAGCAGGCTACCGATTCCTGTTACAAATGCAGTCATGGAAACCGAGAACTGTTGAGAATCTTGCCTCAAGACTATGAATTGAGTAAGTAGCTGGTTTCAAAACTAGTTGATGGCAAAGCCACAGGGCCTGTCAACAGGGTCTGCAACAGCAGAACCTCCATTGGGCTGTAGGAGGGGTCCAGTCAGTCAGCCATGGGGCTGCCATCCTCTCGGACCCAGGGCCCGGGCTAGGGTTGGCTGTTAATTAACATTTCCACCAGCTGAGCCCTGAACTCGCCTTTCCAGCAACTCCGTTAAGAGCAGATATGCTCTCAGGACCTCAGGAAACATCTGTAAGTCTTCAGAGAAGCAAGACTTACCCCCTTATCGCCTCCCCAGGAGCAACATGTCTGGAATACCCCATCTGCAGGAACAGGACAAGCACGAGCTTCTACTTTCCAGGAGGGGCCACGGGAATGGAACAACTCCCTCCTGGCAAAGCACTTGGGTGCAGACCCCTTGCTGAGCAGTGTGCCCACCATACAGAAATCAGCTGCCTCTTGGGGTGATAAGCATTTGGAAAACTGCCTTTGGGGGGGCTGATAAAGCAGCGTCTGCATATCAAGGTGACTGGTGTAAGAACTGAGAAGTCTGTTAGGTGCAAAGCATGAACTTTGGAAGCAGGAAGATTCGTTTCTTCACATCCTGGTTGTGCGACTTTGGAAAAATTGCCTAACTACCCACTGGTTTCTCCATCGGAAAGATATGCAAATAGTGATGTCCATATTGCCCAATTCCCATGGGAATTTAAAAAAGGGACAAGTTTCTCAATACTTCAAGTAGCCTAAAACAGCTGGGGCTCACTCATGATCCATCACTATAGGATTCATGTTGCTGATTTATTCTACGTGTTCTCGAGAGATATGGTTGATGCGTGGTGTTGTTAAGACGAAAACAGCAGAGCTGGGCTCTGACAAGTAGGAGTTAGTTTATTGAAAGTTTGTTAGGCAGAAAGAGTTTTCTAGTTCAAAGCGATAGGCAGGGAAATGCTATGAAGGAGCATGGAATATTTTGGCAGCATAAGTGCACCAATTAGGAACTAATGAAATACTCCCCTTATCAGATAAGGTATGGAATGTTCTGGCAAAAGTGGGTCGATTTCAAGGGTTATTGAAATCTCCCCCAACTCTCACCATAAGGCTAGCCTAGAACAAGAAGGATTCCCCAAATCCTTGTTGAACTGCTCTCAGATAAAGGATCAGAAACCAGTTCATGAGGTCAGATCATAAGCCAATATTCTTGCAAGTTCTGTTCCCTGAAATGAAGCAGCCTCTGCACTCAGGCCAGCCAGTCCAATGAGAACAAAGGGGGTTGAGAAAGGCCTGGTTTGTGGGCTCCCAAGTCTTTAATTCATTTTCCCGGGAGGTAGACTAACTTGGATGTAATTTCTGGTAGAGCCACTTACCTTCTTCTTTTTTTTTTTGGGTCACACCCTCAGGCTCAGGGGTTCCTCCTGGCTCTATGCTAAGAAATCGCTCCTGGCAGTCTCAGGGGACCATATGGGATGTCAGGATTCGAACCACTGACCTTCTGCATGCAAGGCAAACGCCTTACCTCCATGCTATCTCTGGCCCTGAGCCATTTACCTTCTTATGTAAAGAAACTTGGGAAGTCGTTGTTCTCTCATCTCTCAACCTGGATTTCCAAAAGAATGGGAAGGCGTAGAATCTGGAAACAGGGGCCGGAGAGGCGTCCCATATGGTCCCCTGTGCCTGCCAGGAGCAATTTTGAGCATGGAGCCAGGAGTAACCCCCTTAGCACTGCCAGGTGTGACCCAAAAACCACAAAAAAAAAAAATCTGGAAACAACCCAGACACCTAACAGATGAGTGGCTAAACAAACTGGGGTACATATACACAATGGAATACTATGAAGCTGTCAGAAAAATGAAGTAGTGAAACTCTCCTATACATGGGTGGACATGGAAACTATTATGCTGAGTGAAATAAATCAGAGGAAGAGAGACAGACACGAAATAGTCTCATTGATCTGTTGGATTTAAGAAAAATAAAAAACAGTGGGGTGGAGGGAGATTTGGGACATTGATGGTGGGAATGTTGCACTGGTGCAATGGGGTGTTCTTTACATGACTGAAACTACATAATCAATCATATATGTAATCAAGATGTTTAAATAAAGAAAAAAAAGTTTTCAAATAAACTAAAGAAAAAAAAGAAAAAACAATAATTACCCAGAGACAATAGGATGCCCATGATATAATAAAGCTTACCACAAAAATGGTGAATGAAGCTAGAAAAATAACTACAACAATAACTATCATGACAGTGGTAGTGAGAGAAATAGGATGCCTGTCTCGAAGACAGGCAGGGGGTGGGAGAGGAGAGAGATGGGGGCATTGGTGGAGGGAAGGTTGCATTGGTGAAATGGGGTGTTCTTTTTTATGAATGAAACCTAGATAAAGATATTAATTAAAAATAATAATAAAAATTGGGCCCGGAGAGATAGTACAGCGGTGTTTGCCTTGCAAGCAGCAGGTCCAGGACCAAAGGTGGTTGGTTCCAATCCCGGTGTCTCATATGGTCCCCCATGCCTGCCAGGAGCTATTTCTGAGCAGACAGCCAGGAGTAACCCCTGAGCACCGCCAGGTGTGGCCCAAAAACCAAAAACCAAAAAAAAAAAAAAAATAATAATAATAATAATAATAAGTCTTCATTCTTTGCTTAATTGAGATGTAATTCACATGTCAAGACATCATTAAAACACACAATTCAGAGGTGGGAGTGATAGCGTAGCGGTAGGGCATTTGCCTTGCACTCAGCTGACCCGGGACAAACCCAGGCAGGTTCAATCCCCAGCATTCCATATGGTCCCCTAAGCCTGCCAGGAGCGATTTCTGATTGCAGAGTCAGGAGTAACCCCTGAGCACCGCCAGGTGTGGCCCAAAAAAACAAAACAAAACAAAACAAAAAAACACAATTCAGAGGCTTCTTGATTTGTTTTGTTCTTTTCTGCTTTGTTTTTATGTATTCACAAGATTGAGCAGTAATAGTGATTTTAAATCCAAAGCTATTTATCACCCAAAAAAGATCTCATGTCCATCAGTGATCACTTTTCATCCCACCTCTGTCAACTCCTAGTCTTGTGTGTGTGTGTGTGTGTGTGTGTGTGGTTTTTTTTGGGTCACACCCGGCAGTGCTCAGGGGTTATTCCTGGCTCCAGGCTCAGAAATTGCTCCTGGCAGGCACGGGGGAACATATGGGACGCCGGGATTCGAACAGATGACCTCCTGCATGAAAGACAAATGCCTTACCTCCATGCTATCTCTCCGGCACCAACTCCTAGTCTTTTGATTATTTTTCTATCTCCATGGATTTGTGAACCGCGGCTCATTTGTTCTAAGTTCTTAAGACTTAGCATTGGGTTTTTGAGGTTTATTCATGTCACAACATGTAGAACTTCTTTCATCTGGCTAAAAGTATTCTATTACATGAATATTTTACCACATTTTGCTGTGCATTCATTAGCTGGTGACCTTTTGGGCTTCTTCTCCTTTCTGGCAATTATGTCTACTCCTCTTTTCAGTGGTATCAAGCAGCAGATTGGATGCAGTACAGTTCTGGGTTTTTTTGGGGGTGGATTTCTTAGGGGAGGCACATCTGGCAGCACTCAGGGCTTTCTCCTGACTCTGCACTCAGAAATTGCTCCTGGTAGGCTTTGGGGATCATATGGGATGCCAGAGATCAAACCTGGGACTGTCCAGGGTTGGCCACATGGAAGGTAAGTGCCCTTCTGCTGTGCTATCACTCTGCCCCCTGGATGCAGTATAGTTTATTGAAGTACTTTCTACTGAAAGGTAGTTTTGTCTCTTGCCCATTTTTTTTATATCACAAATGCAAAGAATCATGGTTGCTACAATGGACCCCTACTCTTGCACAAGAGGTAGTCTACATGGTACACATTCCCTGAAGAAATTATTCAATGGAATCAAAAATTCCATTCACAAATCTATTAATTGCAGCAATGTTTACTGATGCACAAAATAGGAGCTATTGAGGGTTCACTACTGGTTGTTATTTAACTCAGTTCACTTTTTTTGTTTGTTTGTTTTGTTTTTGGGTCACACCCGGCGGTGCTCAGGGGTTACTCCTGGCTGTCTGCTCAGAAATAGCTCCTGGCAGGCACCGGGGACCATAAGGGACACCGGGATTCGAACCAATCACCTTTGGTCCTGGATCGGCTGCTTGCAAGGCAAATGCCGCTGTGCTATATCTCCGGGCCCCAGTTCACTTATTAATGAAATAATGTACTATCAGTTTAAAAAATGACCATTGTGATATTTTTATGTATTGTCACCTTTAAGTTGTGCCCAAAAATTATTGTACAAGATTGCTTATTAGTACCTTATTATTCTTCCTAAAAACTATTTACAATTATTTACTACTACATACAAATAATTCTTTTATAGAACCAGTAAATATTTTAATTTATATGAAAAAATTTGCTCTGATTTTTAGTTTAAAATTTTGGGGGAGTTGTATATTATTATCCTTTAAAATTATTTTTCACACTCTATATTGATTGAGGTTCTATGGTTTATATTCATAATGATGACTGTGGTATTTGAATTATGTGCAGGAAAAATGATCATGTTGAGGGCAATGTAGCAACATTGAAAACTTATTGCTGGGGCCGGATAGATAGCACAGCGGCGTTTGCCTTGCAAGCAGCCGATCCAGGACCTAAGGTGTTTGGTTCAAATCCCGGTGTCCAATATGGTCCCCCGTGCCTGCCAGGAGCTATTTCTGAGCAGACAGCCAGGAGTAACTCCTGAGCACTGCCGGGTGTGGCCCAAAAAAACAAGAAGAAAGAAAGAAAGAAAGAAAGAAAGAAAGAAAGAAAAGAAAGAAAGAAAGAAAGAAAGAAAGAAGAAAGAAAGAAAGAAAGAGAAGAAGAAAGAAAGAGAAAGAAAGAAAGAAAGAAAGAAAGAAAGAAAGAAAGAAAGAAAAGAAAGAAAGAAAGAAAGAAAGAAAGAAAGAAAGAAAGAAAGAAAGAAAGAAAGAAAGAAAAAAGAAAGAAAGAAAGAGAAGAAAGAAAGAAAGAAAGAAAGAAAGAGAAAAAGAAAACTTATTGTTGATCTTCAACAAAAATAAAACAAAAATCTTCTTTGGTGTTTCTCACACTAGTCAAGGTGAGTGCTGAGAAGCGTATATACGCCCCTCCAGCTTCAAGGATCTCAGGGTGTTTACACTTCACTATGATGAAAAGAAGCTCAGGGGCCGGAGAGATAGCATGGAGGTAAGGCGTTTGCCTTTCATGTAAAAGGCATTGGTTCGATCCTGGCATCCCATATGGTTCCCCAAGCCTGCCAGGAACGATTTCTGAGTGTGGAGCCAGGAGTATCCCCTGAGCGCTGCCGGGAGGTGTGACCCAAAAACCAAAAAAAAAAAAAAAAAAAAAAAAAAGAAAAAAGAAAAAAGAAAAGAAAAGAAGTTCAGTTCTCCCCAAGGGCCATACCGGAGAACACTGCTAGTTGGCATGATGGGAAGGCAGCCAGAAAGGGACCTACTCAGAGGAGGCAGGAAGGCTCTGCCACCAGGAATAGGGGAGAGGTAGGCTACATTGATAGCCTAAAACTCAACTATCAATAACTTCATAAATCATGATTAATTCAATTTTTAAATTTTAATTAAAATGCACCCTTCTTATTGTCAAAATAAGGACATACTTAACACACTTTTTAAAAGTTTACATGCAGGGAGCCAGAGCAATAGTACAATGAAGCAATAACAATGCCATCAATAGCACAACAATAATAGGGTTTTTGCCTTGCATGAGACTGAAGTGGGTTAGATCCTTACATCCCATATGCTACCCCTTCAGCTGGCCAGGAGTAACGTGCCATATTATATAATTGTGCCATGGTATTTATATAAAATCACACTATATTGCATGTCTAAAGATTGCTATGAGAGTAGATCTTTGGGATCCAGAGAGATAACACAGCAGTAGGGCATTTGCCTTGCATGCTGCCGACTTTGGGCAGACCTGGGTTCAGTTCTCAGTATTTCATATGGTCCCCCGAGCCTGCCAGGAGTGATTTCTGAGCACAGAACCAGGAGCACAGAACCCCTGAGCGCCGCCAACTGTGACTCTCCCCCCAAAAAAGAGAGTAGATTTTTAAAATTCTCACTCTAATGAAGTCAAAGCGACAGTACAGCAGGTCAGGCAAGGCACTTGTCTTAGATGCATCCAAACTGAGTTGGATTTCTGGCATCCCATATAGTACCCTGAGCACTCTAAGGAGTAATTCCTGAGTGCAGAGCCAGGAGTAACCCCTAAGCACCATCAAGTGGGACTCAAAAGCCAAAAAATATTGTATATAGCCATGCCACGGAAAGCACCTTGAATACACACACCACATCTCTATTTTGCATAACTTGTCCAAAATAAAGCACAGGAACGACTGAATAGGAAAGAAGGTTTTATTATCATACAAAGCCATTTCAGTTGAGAAAGATATCCACCAGCAAGGCCTGGAAAACAGCTTCAAAGAAAGAAAGTAAGGGGTGGAAAAGGGTAGATAGTACAGGAAGAAGGGCATTTGTTTGCCTTGCAAGCAGGCAATTTGGGTTCAATCCCCAGTAACCCATATGGTCCTCTGAGCACTGCCAGGAGAAATTCCCGAGAGCAGAGGCAGGAGTGAGCCCAAAGCATCACTGGGCTTGGCCCAAAAACCAATTTGCTTTTATGCCCCGCAGAGATAAATGCAATAGCTTATACATATTCTAGTTGTTTTCCAGGAGACATTGATGAGTATATGCAATTGGGAACATACATGGCACATCCAGATGGCATCAGAGAGTGTTAGTGGAGTGTGATTTTGAGTCTGGTAATGAAGAAGGTGGGTGGAGACTTGAAGGGCCCCACGCAGTCTTCACAGCAAGAACTATCCAGCCAAGGGGACCCGAGCAATAGGGAGTTTACTCTGCACACAGCTGACCAAGATTTAATCCTGACACTCCATATGGTCCCCCAAATATACCAGGAGTGATCCCTGAGCTCAGAGTCAGGGTAAGATATGAACACTCCTGAGTGTGACCCCACAGACAAAGGTTTTCAGGAGTAAACGAGAACTCTTAAAGTTCTGTCTTGTCACAGTTAGAACCAAGCGAGTGTAATGGGGGACAGGCTCAAAGTAGTCTGTCTGAACTTTTCCTAACTCCAGAAAGTCTTTGTTGTTGTTGTTGTTAATATGTTTTGCTTTGGGGCCACACCCAGAGATGCTCAGAGTTTACTCCTGACTCTGCCCTCAGAAATTGCTCCTGGCAGGCTCAAGGGACCATATGGGAATGCCAGGGATTGAACTCAAGTGAGCTATATGCAAGGCAAACTCCCTACCCATTGTACTATCTCAATGGACCATCTTGTTTTGTTTTGTTTTGTTTTGTTTTGTTGGGAAGGGGGGCCACACCTGGCAGCGTTCAAGGGTTACTCCTGACTCTTCATTCAAAAATTACTCCTGGCAGGCTCAGCAAACCATATGGAATGCTGGGGATCGAACCCAGATCCATCCTGGGTCGGCAATGCCCTACCACTGTGCTATCACTCCTGCTCCCTTCTTTATTTATTTATTTTTTCTGTTTTTTTGGGGTCACACCAGGCATCAATCAGGGGTTCCTCCTGGCTCTATGCTCAGAAATCACTCCTGGCAGGGTCAGGGGACCATATGGGATGCCGGGATTCAAACCACTGTCCTTCTGCATGCAAAGCAAACGCCCTACCTCCATACTATCTCTCCAGTCCCACTTCTTTATTTTCTATTTTACTTTTTTTCTTATCTCCCCCTTCTTTATGTTTTAATTGAATAACTTGGAGATAGATAAACACAAAGATGTTCATGATTAAGTTTCTGCTCCCCAATGTTTTGACATCCATCCCTTCACCAGGACACATTTCCCACCATCAATATCTTTAGTTTCCTTCTAGCCTGCTTCTATGGTAAACATTTTTTTTCTCTCCCAGAGTCTTTTTAAATTGAAGGGGGAAAAAAGATGAAAAAAAGCTCTGACAAACCAAAACTCATATGTCAAGCATACCTCCCTTAAAAGGGAAGCATATCAATATTTTTAAATAATACACTAGTTTCATTTGTGACATTGCAAAGATTATTTGGGGGAGGCTGGGCCACACCCAGGGACACTTGGTTTACTCCTGGCTGTGTGCTCGGAAATTGCTCCTGGCAGGCTTGGGGGACCATATGGGATGCTGGGAATCCAACTCGGGTCTGTCCTGGGTTGGCCACGTGCAAGACAAAAGGTCTACTACTGTGCTATCACTCTGGCCCCTGCAAAGATTATTTTTAAAACACAGCAGGTAGCCATGAGGAAAGATTGAGGAAATTCAAAATTCTCAAATGTTACTAACAAGGATGCAAATTTCTACAATATTTCTGAAGGGCAATTTGGCAAGACATGTCAAAAAATTTAGAAATGTAACCTAAATGGGGAAGTGCAGGTCTATAGGCTCAGATTTGAATAGAAAGCTAGCCAAGAAGGCCTTACTTGGAATGCTAACTAATGGAACCAACCAAAATACCTAACAAGGGAGGATTGTTTGAATTGATCCATCTGTCAATATGGTATTTCCTATATAAAAATCATAGTTTTTTTTATTATATATTTATATATATATATATATATATATATATATATATATATATATGTTCCCCACCCTCAATATCCCCTTCTTTATCATCTCTTTTGACTCAACTCACTCTTGTGTATTAGGGGGAATGGAGATCTATGCCCAGCGGTGCTCAGGAGCCATGATTGGCTCTATCTATGCACCCAAGTGACCCCTTGCAGTGCTGCTGTACCAAAAGTGGGGTTGGAATTTGTTCCAACTTTTCCTAAATCCAGATAGTCTTATTTTGTTATGGTTTGTTTTGGGACCACACCCAGCAATGCTCAGAGGTGATTCCTGACTCTGCACTCAGAAATTACACCTGGTAGGCTCAGGGGACCATATGGGATGTCAGGGATCGTGCAAGGCAAACTCCCTACCCACTGTACTATCCTGCTGGTCCATCTTTATTTTTTAATTGACTAACTGGGAGATAAGTATATTGAGTGAATACAGGTAAAGCACTTTATCCTGCTAACAATCTCCCACCTACCACACTTCCCCTCATGTAACCACCATAACTTTGACTGACTCTCTAAGTCAAATTTCTTGTTCTTTGCCAATCTGTTTACTGTAATAATCCATATTCTACCAAGGAGTGAAATTATGTTAATACAAATGGTATTAAGTATCTCCAGTCTATGTGTTTTCTTTCAAAGGGCACCATTTCTTTTTTTTTCATATTTGCATGGCTTGAGTTTTGGGGCCACACCAAGCGATGTTCAGGGCTACTGCTAGATCTGTGTTCAGGGGTCACTCCTGGCTCAGGGGACTATATGGAGGGATTAAACCTGGGTCAACTACAAGCAAGGTAAGCACTTTAACACTATACCTGGTGCCTCATCTTTTTTAATAATAGAACAGTAGCTTCTTTATTTTATCATCTGTTGATGGCCTTTGTGGTTGACTCTATGTTTGGGCTCTTGTAAATACAACTGCCAAAAATCATCAAAATTTAACCAAATCTGTAAATTAGTGTTTTTATATTCTTCAGATAAATATCTGAGAGTGGTATCCTGGATAATATAGAATTTTCATTCATATTTATTAAAGGAAACTTCATACTGTTTAGAATGGTGCTTTTGAAGAACAATGATATGAAAAGTCCAGCAATACATTAAATACACTTAGCAGTTCAACATAGAATAAAACTTTTCATTCCAGTTTTTTTGGGGGCCTGGAAAGCATCTTAGAAATACTAAAAAAGGAGCCCAGAGAGATAGCACAGCAGCGTTTGCCTTGCAAGCAGCCGATCCAGGACCAAAAGTAGTTGGTTCGAATCCAGGTGTCCCATATGGTCCCCCGTGCCTGCCAGGAGCTATTTCTGAGCAGACAGCCAGGAGTGACCCCTGAGCATCGCCGGGTGTGGCCAAAAAAGAAAAGAAAAGAAATAATAAAAAAGATATGAAGGTTAGTCACCAAAATGTTAACTGTGGTTTTTTTTTTGATTAGTAGTGTATTCAATGATTCTATTACTCATTGTTTCTCAGACTTTTTATTTTTACAATGAACAAATATTACTTGTATAATAAAGGAGTTGTTGAAACCATCATGTTTGGTAGAATCCAGCAAAAGCAGGATGGATCCTTTCTAAAATAATTTGAGGGCTGGAGTGACAGAAAAGTGGAGAAGGTATTTGCCTTGCATGCAAAAGAATCAGATTTGACTTTTGGCACCCCATACTGTCCCCTGAGCTGCCCAGGAGTGATCCCTGAGCACAGACTTAGAAGTAAGCTCTTGAGCATTGCAGGGCATGGCCCAAACAAACAAACAAAAACCTATTTGAGCCCTTGGCTTATTAAGTATGCAGATACACTCAAATTAATCAAATGTGTCTAAAATAGAGGGGAGTTGTAAGAAGAGGCAGGTGGGAAGAGTAACAGGGGCCAGAAGTCAAGGGCCTGGAAAACCTTGGAAACAAACCAAAAAAAAAAAAAAAAAAAAAGCTTTCGGGGGACAGAGAGATAGCACAGTGGAATTTGCCTTGCACATGGCCAACCTGGGTTTGATCCTCAGAATCCCATATGGTTCCCCAAGCCTGCCAAGAATATTTCTTTCTTTCTTTCTTCAGTTGTTTGTTTTTGGACCACACCCTGTGGCGCTCAAGAATTACCCTTGGCTCTGCGTTCAGAAGACACTCCTGGAAGGCTTAGGGAACCATATGGGATTCCAAAAATCAAACCTAGGTCTGTCCCAAGTTGGCCACATGCAAGGCAAATACCCTACCACTGTGCTTTCTCTTTAGCCCATGCCTGGAGTAATTTCTGAGTGCAGAATCAGGAGTAACCCTTGGTGGCCACAAAACAAAAACACAAGCAACCGCAACAAAAGTGCCTTTAGGGGCTGGAGAGATAGGTAGCAGAAGTGGGGAGGGAGTTTGCCTACCACTCCTTATGATCCCTGAACCCCACCATGAATGATCCCTGAGAGATAGATTGGAGGTAAGGCATTTGCCTTTCATGCAGAAGGACGGTGATGGTTCGAATCCCGGCATCCCATACGGTCCCCGGAGCTTGCCAGGAGCGATTTCTCAGCATAGAGCCAGGAGTAACCCCTGAGCGCTGCCAGGTGTGACCCAAAAACCCAAAAACAACAACAACAACAACAACAACAACAAAAAGAGTAAGTCCTGGGGTCGGAGAGATAGCATGGAGGTAAGCCATTTGCCTTGCATGCAGAAGGACAGTGGTTTGAATCCTGGCATCCCATATGGTCCCCCGTGTCTTCCAGGAGCGATTTCTGAGCACAGAGCCAGGAGTAAGTCTTGAGCACCCCCAGGTGTGGCCCTAAACCAAGCAAACAAAATCTGTACCTATTAAGGAAGCGAAGGGGGAAAGGAGATGTGAAGGGGGATACAGGGGAGAAGAGAGCCTGGGACACTGGTGAAGAGAAGTTGACACTGAGGGTGGGATCAATGCTGGAATGCTGTATGCCTGAAACTGGACTATGAATTAATTTGTAAGCCACAGTGCCTTAATACAAATCTTTTTAATGTGTCTATAAGTCCTCAGGAGACTTAAAATAATCGAACACACACGTACACGCCTACACACATTCATACTCTCTAAACTTCTGGAACAACCAGTGTTTGACATAGATATAAGGAAATAGATATTATGAAAATAAACACATATCGATAGAGACAAGATAAGATAACTTCCTTTAAAACAAAAAGTTGAGGCAGAAGCAATAGCACAGCTGTAGGGTGTTTGCCTTGCACGCTACCAACCTGGAACAGATCTGGGTTCGAACCTCGGCATCTCACATGGTCCTCGAGCCTGCCAGGAGTGATTTCTGAGTGCAGAGCCAGGAGTGCTCCTGAGTGCCATCAAGTGTAACCCCAAAATAAACAAAAATAATTTAGGGGCCGGAGCAAGAGCACAATAGGGAGGGTACTTGCCTTGAATGCAGCCAACCCGAGTTTGATCTCTGGCATCCCATATGGTCTTCCGAGCACTGCCAGGAATGACCCTTAAGTTTAGAGACGGGAGTGACCCCTAAGCACAACCAGGTGTGGTCACCAAAAAGCAAACAAAAAATGTTTAAAGAAAATGTTCAGCACCCCCTACATACCATTGTTAATACCATCGGCTCTGATAACATGATAAATAAATAATAAATCTTGCTTTTCTTGTCCTCACAACATTTAAATTCTGCTAAAGGTTGTTGACCAGTTCCACTCTCTTCATCATTACAGACATTTGTCTATTGTAGCACCTTCATAGCTTTTACTCCCATTTATTGCGTTTGGCTTTAACTTTTCATACACTGTAATGAGACGCTAATCTCACTGCAACCCAAGTAGATTAAGGTGCTTCAACCTACCTTACAAATGGAATAACTATTGATTGATTGGTTGGTTTTTGGGCCACACCCAGCGGTGCTCAGGGGTTACTACAGGCTCTGCACTCAGAAATTACCCCCTGGCAGGCTGGGGGACTATATAGGACACCAGGAATCAAACCGGGTCCCTCCTGGGTCGGCTGCATTCAAGGCAAATGCCCTACCGCTGTGCAATCTCTCCGGCCCCACGAAAAACAGGAAAGATTCAATGAATTCCCCCAAAGATACATATATAGTAAGAGCAGAGCGCTTTCCTAAAATTTATCTCCTAACCCTTGGATCCTTCCCCTACATTGGAGTTTTTTACAAAGCCCACATGAAAGACTAGACCTCGGTTCATTTGTACCTGCCCAGATTTGCTGAATGTACTGGGCTCTGGGAATTCTCCACTGAAGGAATCCACCAAACTGAATTCTTAGAACCTATGATAAAATCTCAGATTCATTGACATAAACTGGAACCTGCCATCATTGGGCTCCCCCTGGGCTAGACCTACCAATTCCCCAATTCTACTAAAAGACAGGAGAGACCAATATGTATAGAGAAATAGTGACTTGCTGAAGAAAGTGGGCCCAGCCAGGACATTCCTTCATTTACTGCATCCTAGGGAGTGCTACATATGAGCACGATTCTAGACACCAGCAAGTTTGCTCTGGAGAGACTTAAAAAATAAGGGTTATGGGGCGGGGAGAGAGAAAGATAGGGGATGAATGCTGGGAATAGGGGTGGAGGAAATGGCCCTGATTTATTGTCACCATGTACCTTAAATATTACTGTTACTGTGAAAGATTTGTTATTCACTTTGGTCACAACAAAAATTATTTTTTTTTAAAAAAAAGGTCATTTTGCTGTTTCTCCTACTATTTCCCCATTCCTTTATTTTTACTCTTTAAATAAAGTAAATTAAATTAAAGTCTAGAGTCTTTGGATGAGGGGTTACTGGGTGCAGATGGAGAAGAGAGTTTCCCAAGCAATGTTCAAGAGGCCCCAGAACTCCTTTCTTAACACCTGCCTGGTGGTCCTGCATCCACCTTAGAGATGGAGGCCACCAGGTGGGAAATCAAATTCAGGGCTCCTGCATGCGAGGGCATAAGCTCCAGTTCTTCAAGCTCTCTCCCTCATCTAAGCCAATAAGATTTTATCCTAGTTCTGACTGATTCCTGGATTTTTGCTTGTTTGTTTTGGGGTCACACCCGGCTATGCTCAAGGGTTACTGCTGGCTCTGTGCTCAGAAATCATCCCTGGCAGACTCAGGGGACCATATGGGAAGCAGGGGATCAAACCACCTTTGGTCCTGGGTTGGCCACTTGCAAGGCAAATGCCCTACCGCTGTGCTATCTCTCCAGCCCCTGATTCCTGGATTTTTATAACCTGACATCTCATGTAAGTTAGATCACTTCGCTTCTTATTTTTTTTAATACTTTATTCTTCAAAATTAAAAACATGTTTGCAGTTGGGCCTCAGTCATAAAAAGAACAGGTCCCTTCACCTGTATTTCCCCATTCCTTAATTCTGACTGACCTCATGACTGGCTTTGACCTAAAGAACATGGTGAAAGAGTCCAGCACGGTTTCCAAGGACAGAACTCAAGTGTCTTCTGGTGTTTCGGCGGGTAGGCCTCAATTCCTTGCTGCTCCCACTTTGGCCTGGTGCCATGGAGGACAGAAGCCGGGGTTCACAGACTGTGCAGAGAGCTCCCAGACATGAGGGGGAAGGGCCTCAAGCTTTATTTTTATTTCTTCCCTGGTCCAGCCACCAGCTGCCTGCAGCTGCCTGGGTGAGCCCAGCAGAACCAGTCATGCCAGTGAACTGTGAGAAATGATAAACCGCTGTTGTGTTAAGCTGCGAAGTTTCAGAGTCGGATGCTCATGACACAGTCGTGGGTAAGTGCTAGGAGCGCAACGCTCCGGGGATTATTCACTTACTCAGCAACTCTACTAAGGGTTTATTCATGCCAGATTTTATGCCATCCCAGGCCTGAGAAGCAATAGCTGGTTGAACCAGACAGGAGGAACCCCACCCTAGGGTGGGAGAAGACAGACAATAAGAAGGAACCAATAGACATGTAATTAATTTCCCATGGAGATGTGCCAAGAACACAGTAAACCCAGAGTGAGCCGATGATCAGTCTTGGACCCGGGGATTCCAGGAGAGAGGGACCGTGCTTTGGGTAGGTGAAATTTGGGGATAGTTCTAAAGACTGAGAAAAAGCAACACCTCTGAATATCTGAGAGAGGAGTCGGAGAGATAGCACAGCAGTAGAGCATTTGCCTTGCATGTGGCCAACCCTGGATGGACCCAGGTTTGAGTCCTGTCATCCTATATGGTTCCCCAAGCCTGCCAGGAATGATTTCTGAGCACAGAGCCAGAAGCAATCCCTGAGCACTGCTGGGTGTTACCCTCCCCCCAAAAGTTACTTTGGGTCCGGAGCAATAGCGCAGCGGTAGGGTGTTTATTTTGCACATGGATGATCCCAGGTTTTATTCCCAGCATCCCAGGTTTGATTCCCAGCATCCCATATGGTTCGCTGAGCCTGCCAGGAATGATTTCTGAGCAAAGAAGCAGGAGTAACCCCTGAGCATTTCTGGGTGTGGCAAAAATAAGAAGAGTAATCCATGAAGTAAGCACTGAGTCCAGTTGGGTGTGGCCCCCAAACCCAAACTACACCAAAAAAAAAACAATCTGAGGTGACAGAGGTCTGTCAGATGCCATGTGGGGTAAAGAGCTGGGTGCAGAAAAGCTTGTCTTCGGGTTGAAAGAGAGGTTGGTGAAGGGAATACAGAAAGAGAGGTGATATTCAGGAACTTGGGGTTTCTGAGAGTCACTACCCGCCCTGCTCCCCCAAGACTCCAGCAGCACAGCTTGAACCTCTGGGTCCAGTCTCCGGGGGAAGCAAAAGGCCCTGAGAGATGAGATGGAAATAGCACTGGAGCTCACAGCCCAGAGCAACCGTCAGTCTCCACTCTGCTGCTCATTATGAACAGGAGGAGCCATCTCTGGCCACGACTGATCCTCCACCTACACGCAGAGAGATCAGGAGAGATTCCTCGGGCCCTGGGGCTCTGTTAGCTGGGATTTATCGCCACCTCTCTCCCCCTACCCAGTGGGATGGGCAGAGATTAGCGCATCCTCTTAGATCACCATCAGATCCTCAGCATCCCACACACCCCAACAACAATGCCATCGAGCACAAGGGGGACCCAGGGGGACGCGAGCTCAGAGACCAACTAATGAGCCACCTGAGGCCCGAAGACAGCCCAGGAGCACAAGCTTGTCCCAGAACAAACATCCCCTCTGCACCCAACAACTGCACTAGACTGGCCCGGAATATGCCTCATCAACATACTTAGAAAAAGGAGGCATTTTCATATACCAAGCAAGAATAGCACTTTTTAGCTTTTGATCTTTAAGAAAGCATCTCCACGATAGGAAGCTGACTGCCATGAGCAGTGAGTGCAGTTAGAGAAATAACTATACTAACAATTATCATGGCAATGGTAATGAGTGAGAGAAGTAGAATGCCTGTCTTGAATACAGGCAGGGGGTAGGGGAGGAGGGGGCATTGGAGGTGGGAAGGTTGCACTGGTAAGGGGGTGTCCTTTTTATGACTGAAACCCAACTGCAAACACATTTGGAACCATGGTGCTTAAATAAAGATAATAGAAGAAGAAGAAGAAGAAGAAGAAGAAGAAGAAGAGAGAAGAGAGAGAGAAGAGAGAGGAGGAGGAGGAGGAGGAGGAAGAGGAGGAGGAGAAGAAGAAGAAGAAGAAGAAGAAGAAGAAAGAAGAAGAAGAAGAAGAAGAAGAAGAAGAAGAAGAAAGAGGAGGAAGAGGAAGAGGAAGAGGAGGAGGAGGAGGAGGAGAGCATACCCAGGGGTCATAGATGGCACAGCAGTAGGGCATTTGCCTTGCACTTGGCGGACCCAGGACGGCCCTGGGTTCAATCCCCAGCATCCCATAGGTCCCCCGAGCCTGCCAGGAGTAACTTCTGAAAGCAGAGCCAGGAGTAATCCCTGAGCATCACAGAGTGTGGCCCAAAATGCAAAAAGGAAAAAGAAAAAGAAAGAAATTTCTTCTTCTTTTCTTCTTCTTCTTCCTTCTTTTTCTTCTTCCTCCTCCTCCTTCTTTTTCCTCCTCCTCCTTCTTTTTCCTCCCCCCCTTCTTTTCTTCTTCTTCTTCTCTTCTTCTTCTTCTTCTTCTTCTTCTTCTTCTCTTCTTCTTCTTCTTCTCTCTTCTTCTTCTTCTTCTTCTTCTTCTCCTTCTTCTCCTCTTCCTCCTCCTCCTCCTTCTCTTTCTCCTCCTCAGTATTTTCTTCTTCTTTCCTCCTCCTCCTCTTCTTCCTCCTCCTCCTCCTCCTCTTCTTCTACACCCGGCAGCACTCAGGAATTACTCCTGGTTCTGCACTCAGAAGTTGCTCCTGGCAGACTCGGGGGATGCCGGGATTCAAACCAATGTCAGTCCTCATCCTCCATCCCTCCATCAGTCAGCCCTATTAAGGGCTGATTTGCAAAATATTCCTGATTATTCATTTATGAATGAACATTTGGGTGTTTCCAGTTTGAGAACTATTACTACTCTATTTTTTTTTTTACCAATATTAATGCGAAATTTATTTTGGTTTGGGGCCATAACACCAGTGGAGCTTAGGGGCCTGCAATCAGGTATGGCTCCCGGTGCATTCAGGGGTTCCAGAAACGGATCCAAGTTAACCACATGCAAGGAAAGTGCGGTGCCCACAGTACTGGTAGTGCTACCCTCTGACCACCACCATCCTCATGCGTAAAACTTCGTGTGCATGTTTTCACTTGTTTTGGTAAAAACCTAGGACTAGAATGGCTTCACTCTATGGTGTGTGCTTGATAAAAATCTTTCTCTTCCTCATGCTAGAGACGGAATAAAGGGCTTCACACATGAAAATCTGTGCTTTATCGCAAGCTGCCCACCCACCAAGCTGGTCATCATTAATCTTTGAAAGACGGTATGGGGAACATCTGGTCCATGGATCATACAATACCCACAGGATCATGTGATCTGGCCTGGTCTGACAGAATAGACACAGGTGCTTCCTGTCCGTAGAAAGGGGTCCCGAACTGAAGGATTCCTAGAAATATTGCCTCATTTATGATTTGTGAAAATTCTTCTTGAAAATAAATTCAGAGAAAAAAATTCAAAATTAAGGTGTCAGCAAGGGAATTTCTTTCGAGAAGTCTGTTTATGGGTGATTGTCTTCCCACTATAACTTCACCTTGTCCTTTCTTTGCATCTTTGTCTTCATAAAATAAAAATAAAATAATAATAATAATAAAGACAAAATAAATTCAGAGGAGAAAAAAAGTTATTTCAAAGAAATAGATGAAATATCCAGAAAAGGAAAAATAGAAAGACGGACCCTTGAACAGCAAAAATTCTTTTGAAACATTGTTCTAGTTCATTTGTTTATTGAGCAAAGATTTATTGAGGGTCTAGAGAGGCAGTACAGTGCAGTGGGTAAGGTATTTACCTCACACATGCAAACCAGCCAAATTTCGATCGACCGGGGCCAGAGAGATAGCATGGAGGCAAGGCGTTTGCCTTGCATGCAGAAGGACAGTAGTTCAAATCCCAGAATCCCATATGGTCCCCTGAGCCTGCCAGGAGCGATTTCTGAGCGTAGAGCCAGGAGTAACCCCTGAGTGCTGCTGGGTGTGACCCAAAAACCAAAAAAAAAATTTTTTTGAATTGACCCTGGCATTACATGTTGTCCCCTGAGTAACACAAGGAGTGATCTGTAAGCAAAGAGCCAGAATTAAACTCTGAGCCTGCCAGGTATAGTCCCCAACCAAAAACTTATTTATTTATTTATGCATTTATTTTGGGGGTCACAACCGGGGGCACTCAGCGGTTACTCTTGGTTCTGCGCTCAGAAATTGCCCCTGGCAGCCTCGGGGACCACATGGGATGCCAGGAATTGAACCACCATCTCCTGGGTTGGCCGTGTCTTGCAAGACAAATGCTCTACCACTGTGCTATCTCTCTGGCCCCTCTCAAAAATTTTTTTAATTAAACATTAAAAGTAAACATTAATGAATACCCACCTCTGAAAATGACAGTTCTTGCTGCTTTTCAACGAGGTTATCCTGGTGTCTATTGGAAGAAGATATGACTTTTTCCCCAGTCTATCCCAGCTCTGTTTTATTTTAGTATGTTTGTTTGTTTTTATTAAATAATAATAGTTTAAAAGTTGTTGATTGTTGACAATCAGTCATAAAATATTCCAGCACCCATCCTTTCACCAGCGTTCATGAGAACACTGTGTTTTTTGTTTGTTTTTGGACCACACCCATTTGTGCCCAGTAGTTGCTCCTGTTTCTGCTTTCAGGAATCATTCCTGGCAGCTCAGGGGACCATATGGGATGTGGGGGATTGAACCTGGGTCTGCCCAAAAACAAATGAATAAAATCAAGTGAAAGGAGAGAGAACGTTGAATTCATTTTGATGAGAGGCCCAAAGCCAAGCCCACCTACTTCAAAAGCAGAGTGCTTCATGTCATCGATCTAAACCTCACAGAAACTTTCCACACACTATCTATCACTGCTGAGTGGAAAAGTCCCCTGGAAAAGCAAAGGAAGTCCGCAATTTGAGCCGCCTCCTGACAGAAACACTCATTAGCTTTTGGAACCGAGGGGAAAGAGGTGATCTCAGGACATATGTAATTACCTGCAAATATTCTAAGGGCGCTGTTTGCTGAGAACATTTAATTAAAAGCATTTCCTGGGGAATATGGGGAGATAGTCGAGTGGCAGGGCGCATGCTGAGTCCAATCCCACGCACCGCCTGGTTCCTGAAACAAGCTTGGGGGGGGGGGTCTTCCCAGAGGATCCTCCGTGTGATATTGGGCTGGAGCAGCAGATAGCCCACACATGGGACCTCACAGACATGGAGCATCACACAGAGAGACCCAGCACCCCTGAACTGGGCCTGTCTCCTAGGAAAGAACAATAAATGCTTCCTGTTTCCCTTTTTGTCTTTTGAGCATTTCTCCTTTTTCTTTCTCCTTCCCTCCTTTCCTTCTCTCTTTTCTTTCTTTCCTTTCTTTCATTGTTTATTTTTCAGTTCAAAGTTGTTCTTGACTGACATTCATTCATACAACGTCCAACACCCTTCCCTTCAGCAGTGCACATTTCCTGCCACCACTGTTCCTACTTTCCATCCTGTCCTCTCCCACTCCTACATCTACGGCAGGCATTTTTCTTTGCTTCTCTCTCATTCTCTTTTCTTTTTATTCTTTTTGTCACTGAGGTTTGCAATATGGTTACCGAAGGGGTACCATACACATCACTTTACCTCCTTTCAGCACCTAGTTCTTGTCCAGAGTGATCATTTCCAACTATCGTTGCCATAGTTGTCTCTTCTCTGTCCTAACTGCACTCCTCACTATTTGTGGCAAGCCTCCTACCATGAACTGGTCCTCCTGGCCCTCATCTCTATTGTCTTTGGGTATTATTACCAGGCTTTACTTTTTTAATATCCCACAAATGAGTGTGATCATTCTATGCCTACCCCTCTCCCTCTGACACATATCTCTCAGCAAAATACTCTCCATGTCCATCCATGTATAAGCAAATTTCATGTCTTCATTTTCCTAACAGCTGCATAATATTCCATTGTGTAGATATACCATGGTTTCTTTATCCACTCACCTGTTCTCAGGCACTTGGGTTGTTTCCAGATTCTGGCTATTGTGAACAGTGCTGCAATGAACATAGGAGGGCAGATACCTTCTTTGTAGGACTGGTATTGCTGGATCATATAGAAGCTCAATTTCATTTTTTGAGGAATGTCAAATTATTTGCCCAAAAGGCTGAACCAGTCTACACCCCCACCAGCAGCGAGTCCCTTTCTCCCCACATCAGATCATTCTACTAAAAACAGAGAGAAACCTTGTGTTTGAGTCTAAGCATGAAATACCAGTGTAGACTTTATATGTTTTTCTTTTTATTAAGCACTACATATTATATTGAAGGCTCTACAATACTTCTAGGAGGAATAGATGAATAGAAGTCACTTTGCATGGAGAAGTCACTTTGCACAGAGCAAGAAGTCTTCCTTAATCAATGTTCTCCAAACCCTTTCGGTGTAGACTTTAGTAGCAAAGGTCTTCTGACTATCACTTCCAACCCAATTCTTTGGTGCATTAAGACAGTGGTTGGGGCAGATTTGTTAGACATTGACTTCAACATGGGGTTCTCCTCCCCTTTTCTTCCTTTTGTTGCTGTGACTATGGTAGGAGAACTATGGGGGACAGTTAATGACCTGGGTGCAGTGAGCTGGAGGTCACTGCCATAGCATCCCAGGAATCATACTTACTAGTAATGTGGGGTGTTCTGGGGATCAAACTCAAGACCTCATACTGAGCTCATCCCTGACCCTTGTCTGGACTCCGAAAAGATGGGTAAACTTTCCTGGATATGGGGTTGATGACATTTCTCCAGGAGGACCCTGCTGATTTCTGTGGAGTGGGGATCTGGGGAGAGGATGCCTTGTACATATCAGGCAATTGAGGCTTCGCTCAGTCTGAAGCAAGATCTAGACTAGTCAAGCTACAGATCCGGTAGCACCTGCCAACAGTGTAAGTACCTGTGAGATGGGTGCTAAGCCAAACAGGCACTTGGAACATAAGAGCCAAGGCAGAAGGGCAGGCCCAGGCCTGAGTAGGCTTAGAGCCCCAGGGGGAAAGCAGATGGGAAACCATTTCCATGATGCACTGTCAGCCCTAATGAACTCATCTAGATCAGATTTTTCTAAGCCCCCCCCCCCCAATGGCCACTATTTGGCTTGAGGAAAGGTAACTGAGGCAAACACTGCAAGAACACCTTGGATCCCTGATGCGGTTGATTGTGAACTCATTTGTGGTCATTGTGCATTCAGGGAACCTTCCACTACAGCCAGATTTTCCATGAACCCCACATTTAGTTGCAGAAGCCCACATCGAGTGGTGCCCCGTCTTTTCAGAAGCCAGGATCTAAATGCCAGGAGATAAGCCAGGACTTTGGTCTTACAGACACCCAACCTTGGTTAGATTCCTGGCATCACAGGGTACCTAAAGCCTCATTGGATACAGCCGTGGAGGCCCCTAAGCACTGCCATGGTGGCCTCGACGGTCCCAGAAATGCAGTGCCTGAGCAGCACCACATCCACTGGCTCTACCACTGAACCAATGGCTGGATTGACTCAGCATCTCTTGGACTTTCTCAGGACGTCTAGGAACACCCCTGCCCTTCCAAAAACAAGAAGTAGCAACTAGACTTTAGTCTAACTTTCTAATTACCTAAAAGTCCACCAAGTGAATAAAGAGAACAGTCAGGGCTTGTTGGTTTACTAGTCTTACCCTAATCAATATTCCTACTCCACCCTAGGGTGTGATCTGGTGATGGGATTAGTGGATTATTCCCTACCTGGTATTCCTCTCCCACCCTAGGGTGTGCCTGGTTCTTGCCAATAAAAGCAGGGGTCTGAGGGAGGCAGAACCCATTCTGCGGCTTCCTCCTCTGTGCTGCTTTCCTTCTTAGGGGCAGGAGGCTTGTGTGGTGGGATTCCTGGTTTGAGTGCTGGATTTCCTGAACCCGTTCTTGTACCTTTTCACTGTGTGGATTATTTCCTGCATCAACGTTTGCTTCCAGAACTGTGTCTCACCAGATCCTTGTTTTGGAGCCCTAGGCTCCACTAACAATGGCTGGTTTTCTAGATCTTCGCACCTTATACTTTCAAGTGCCTCTGAATTACTGGGGGTATTGTTAAAAAATTCTCAGAGTGAACAGAAAGCTCAAGGCTGGGACACAGGCTGCGCATGCGTACAGGAAGCCGTTTTAATCTCTGGCACCACATGGTTCTCCAATACCATCAAGTACTTGCAGGTGTGGTATATTGGCTTCCCTGCTCCCCACCCCACAAAATTAAATTCTTCTTCATTCTGTACTATGAACAGATTCCCCAAAGCTTCTGCTGGCCTAGGATCCATGGGCTGAATGACAGGACTTGACACTCAATAGTGTCTCTCTCGGGTTAATTTTTTTTTTCCCATCAAAACCCTACAGATTTGAGCCAGAGCAATAGACAGCACAGTGTAGACGCCTGCATTTGATTCTTAGATCACACTTTTTTCTATTTCTCTTCACATCCTTTTTGAGTTGTAAAAACCAATCCAGGCTTGATTAGGGACCCACCTAGATTCAATTAACATAGTACCCTTAAACTAAGTCAACCCTACCCCTCAGGTGATTTACCTTTGTTCTGGTAACTCTGGCTAATAAAAGTTGCGGGGAAAGCACCTCAGTTTAGCTCTGCTGGGCTGGCTTAGTAAAATCCAAGAGGCTGATCAAATCTTGGCCATTATGCACCTTCTCCTTGGATTCCATCTAGTTCTTGCATGACACTTTTGCTGCTGACCCATTCACTCAAGGGTCAAAACCAACGTGCTGAAGAGTGGGAACTGCAGGCTGCAGGTAGCCGCCCCCACAAAACCAAGCCTCTCTAGTACAGCAGGTAGGGTGTTTACCATTGCATGTGGTTGGAATGGTTTGATACTTGGCATCCCATATGGCCCACAAGCACCACCAGGAGTGAGTCTGAACACAGAGCCAGGAGTCACCCCTGAACATTGCCATATGGGGCCCAAAATACAAAAATAAAATAAAATTCTATTGAGTGGCTCCTGGTTAACAATAGCCAGGGCTGGGGCGGTGGCTCAGTGGTAGGGTGTTTGCCTTGTACGCGGCTGACCCAGGAGGGACCTCAGTTCGATCCCCATCATCTCATATGGTCTCCCAAGCCTGCCAGGAGCGATTTCTAAGTGCATAGCCAGGAGTGACCCCTGAGCATCACTAGGCATGGCCCAAAAACCAAAACAAAACAAACAAAAATAAGCGATGCATTCTAGGAATATAGCTTCACACCTCTTTGTAGCTGCCACCAAAGCCAAGGGCCATTCCCGTGATGTAGGGACCCTCCACCCTTTTTCCCACCCTCTCTCGTTACCATCCGATTTTTCCCTATTCAAAAAATATGCTATAAACTATAAATAGTACAGCAGGTAGAGCACTTGCCATCCGAGTTCCATTTCCAGCACCCCATAAGGTCCCAACTCCTATCAGGAATGATCACAGAATCAGGAGTAATCCTTGAGCACTGCCTTGAGCCCCCGCCACCCCAAATCTGCAATTTTGTCAATGAAAACACAAATCAGGAATGCCAGGCACAGCAACTGTAGATCTGAATGAATTAACGCCTTTCATGGTGAAAAGGTGAACATCTCTCCCACACCAAGAAACAGAGCTTTGCCAGCCACCCCAAAAGCTTCTTCTGGGTGCACCAATTCCAGTAACAATCCACTGTAGGTGCACCCTTCCCTCAGCTTCCGGTTTCCCTAACCTCTTCTTTAGGTATGTAAAAGTTCACTTGGATTACACTCTGGTGGGTGGGATTCTGGGTAATAAAGAAAGGAGTCCGGCTTTGGGCTGGGGACAGAGAAAGCACATGGCAGAGAGCTGACTCCAATGAATAACTTTTCTGACTGCTGTGTATTATTTCTTCGCCGCTACCCTGCTTTATCAGACCTCCATCTGCTTGAGGGGTACTTCAGAAATAGGATGCCTAGCATGGTCTCACCCACCACGGGTATTTTTTTTATATTTTTATTTTACAACCTGTCCCCCACCCCGTTGTCACAGATAACCTGCATCTGGCAGCCCAATAATCTCAACTTTCCTCTCCTTTTCCTAATTTCATTTCCCACTCAGACATCACAAGCCCGCGAGCTTAGCCTTGTCTATCCTGTAAGCATTTTTAATTTTTGGTTTTTGGGTCACACCCAGCAGCGCTCAGGGGTTACTTCTGGCTCTAAGCTCAGAAGTCGCTCTTGGCAAGCTCAGGGGACCATATGGGATGCCGGGATTCGAACCACCATCCTTCTGCATGAAAGGCAAATGCTTTACCTCCATGCTATCTCTCCGGCACCAAGCATTTTTATTTTTAATCTATAAGTTCTGCTTCCATTCCTTCCATTGCTGCATGGAATGCTTCTGCTGGAAGAATCCAAGTCATGTCATCTGTAGGACCGCCCCCCCCCCTCGGTCTGGCTCTTGCTGACTGCACGCCCTCATTGCAACACAAAAATCTCGCTAAAGTTCAAAGTGATTTTCTGGCATGGGCTTCCTCAGCTGGCGGTTTGATTCAGGGAACAACTCACATTCGGGTCTTTGTGCTTTGGCAGGGCAATGCGAGAAATATGTGTCCTTATGTCTCTTATGGGGCCTCTGCAACTTAATGCTCGATACCTAATTATTCATGGAGATGAGAGAACTGAACACCAAGATCATCTCTGTCAACATCACTGTGAATGCATCACCCAGACGGTAATAAACTGCAAAATAGCCATGACAACAAAAAGCAACAATGAGTTTTCTTCTATTTTTTGGATTTCTTCCATCACTTATATTTTGGGGGGCTAGGGGGGGGTCCTTAACTATTTTTCAGTTTGTTTTGGGGGCATTTTTTCTTCCTGTTTTTATTCATAAAATTCAAGCAAAGTGCAAGGGGCACAGGCCAGTACCGAAGCAGAAAGGAAAGACAGTCACAATCTGAGAGTCACTTTGAAAAGGTTTGAATTTGGGCCCGGAGAGATAGCATAGTGGCGTTTGCCTTGCAAGCAGTCGATCCAGGACCAAAGGTGTTTGGTTCAAATCCCGGTGTCCCATATGGTCCCCCCGTGCCTGCCAGGAGCTATTTCTGAGCACACAGCCAGGAGTAACCCCTGAGCACTGCCGGATGTGGCCCAAAAAAGAAAAAAAAAAAAAGGTTTGAATTTGGGGCTGGAGAGATAGCATGGAGGTAAGTTGTTTGTCTTTCATGCAGGAGGTCATCAGTTCGAAACCCGGTGTCCTATATGGTCCCCCGTGCCTGCCAGGAGTAATTTCTGAGCCTGGAGCCAGGAATAACCCCTGAGCACTGCCGGGTGTGACCCAAAAATCAAAAAAAGAAGGAAGGAAGGAAGGAAGGAAGGAAGGAAGGAAGGAAGGAAGGAAGGAAGGGAAGGAAGGGAGGGAGGGAGGGAGGGAGGGAGGGAGGGAGGAGGGAGGGAAGGGAAGGAAGGAAGGAAGGAAGGAAGGAAGGAAGGGAAGGACGGAAGGAAGGGAAGGAAGAAGGAAGGAAAAAAAAGGAAGGAAGGAAGGAAGGAAGGAAGGAAGGAAGGAAGGAAGGAAGGAAGGAAGGAAGGAAGGAAGGAAGGAAGGAAGGAAAGGTTTGAATTTACAAACAGGCTCAAAACAGTGAAGTAATGGTTGTAGAGCACCTGGCTCACTCCTGCCTTTTCTCAGGAATTTCTTCCTTATACTTGTCTTTCTCTTTTCCAACGTGTGGAGATTTGGCTTTGCATTCGAGGGTCTCGTCCTGTTTGGCAAAATAGTACAGCGGGTAGGGCGCATGCTTTGCACGAAGCCAACCCAGGTTCAATCCTCAACATCCCATATGGGTGTGGCTCAAAAAACCAAATAGTAATAGTAAAAGAAATAATAATAATATACCAGGGAAAACAAAAGCTATGGCATACATGCAAGGATCACTGAAGTGATCTTTGGGTTTTTTGGGTTTTTTTTTGTCATGTGGTCCAAGGTGAGGAACAGATTAAATTTTATAGTGACTGTCTCCTGGTATGGGGCTCGTCTTGGCTTTGGGTAGCTCTTTAAGTGTCTGCGTTTAAATTTCCAGAAATTTAAAAGCCATGCTAGCACAACTAGTTCCTATCATGTTGAATTCCAGATTCTTTTTTTTTTTTTTGGTTTTTGGGCCACACCCGGCGATGCTCAGGGTTACTCCTGGCTGTCTGCTCAGAAATAGCTCCTGGCAGGCACGGGGGACCATACGGGACACCGGGATTCGAACCAACCACCTTTGGTCCTGGATTGGCTGCTTGCAAATCAAACGCCGCTGTGCTATCTCTCCAGGCCCGAATTGTAGATTCTTAATGTTGTCTTCAAACTCGGTCAATATCCTGTATGTCCGTCCTAGACTGGCCAGCCAGACCTCCTGAAGCCTGCAGCCCCACTGGCCACCAGCCTCCAAGAGCGGCTGCTGTTTCAGTGTGTCCGATTCTTGGCTCCAATCATTCCAAGGGCTGAAAAAGTTGCTCCCTGCAGCCGAGGTTCTCAATACCATGTAGGTCCTCTCGTTTTTCACCTTCACTGAGCTTCCTGAGATTTGTGGTGTGTAGAAGCCCAAGAACTTCGAGCTCCCAGAAGTAGGGCCATGCACGATTGTCTTTAGCACAATACCCAGTACCAAGGTGGAGCCATACAGGTATTTGCAGCAAGAAGGAATTCGATTGAGCCAAACAATGCCTAACAATATTAGAAAAAACATTTAAATTATTTTTTAAAATAATTTATGTACTTTGTGGTGAACTTCGACAGTATTTTAAAAGCAGATAGGAAATATTTACTTCTAATCTTATCCCCCAGAGGGAAATACAGTTTGCCTTCTGCTGTTTAATTTTGTGCCAATGCATACTTAAAGTATTGAATTATAATTATGATGTTGTATGCCAGTTTTAATCAAGTTCTCTGCTTGTTTTTGGAGTTCCCCATGTGTCATTCTTCCGAATGTTAGTTCATAGCTATCTGTCATTCCAATGTCTGATAAAAGCAATTTCGGTGCCCAATTAAAAGCCCGTTTCATAAGGATATGTCTACACAGACTGCTTGCCGATAAAGTGACATGATTTGCTCCAGTGTAGCTGTAAATGCAAAGCAAGTCCTAGAACTTTCAGAGGGGCATCAGCCCAGTATCAAGTAAGTCCTGCCTGTTTCAAGAGTAGATCTCAACAGCAATGGAATGAATGGTTGGAGCAACAGGACAGTGAATAAGATACCGGGGGTGGGGTAGGGTGGGGGGGTTAGATCCCAATATCCCAATTTGGTCCTCCGAGTACCACCAGGAGTAAATCTTGAATGCAGAGCCAGGAGTAACCTTGAACATCACCAAGTGTCTCACTTGCTCACTCAGCAGAAAAAAATTCAGGGGCCTCATTATTGGCTGCTAGCTTCTAAAGTCCCACTGGGTGGCAGAAGAGGCCCAACAATGACTGTGAACATCAAATTTCAAGGGCTGCGTTGCTCCACCTGGAGGGGCTTCTGGTTCCTGGGTCTGGGATGCAGAAACCCTTTTCTAACCAGCTCCCAAGATACACAGGTGTGGGGTGGGGGTGGGGGAATAACCCAAGAACACTGGATTAAAGGAAGTCAATGTAGGCTGCCATTCTATCTGCCATCCTCCATGGGGTTGAGAAAAAGTTGGCGACAGTGAAAGATTTCTGAACATGCGACAAGCAAAAATGAAAATTCAAAATCAGTCACGGAATGACTCTGAGGTGTTTCACGTAACACTCACTCTGCAGTCTTGGGTGCATATGAATCATAAAAGGAAAAGTTTAAGAATCCCTAACATGGGGGTGGAGATACAATCAATATTCTGGGTGGGTACCTGCCTTGCCCATAGTCAACTCAAGTACAATCCCTGACGCCCCAAAAGTGATCCCTGAACACAGAGCTATTAATAAGCCCCAAGCAATGCCTGGTGTGGCCCCACAATCAATAAAGAATCTGAGTTAGACCAACCCATTTGCTTCCTCCTTCAGTTCCTTTATAGTATTCAAAATAGTGGTAAGGGTAGAGAAGAGTAAGAAGCATCTACCTACCTCTCAAGGGAATTCCTTGAGGGGCAGAAAAAAGTGAAGGAAATAATAACTGATTACATCTCCATTTCCTCTTTGAATGTATGGGCTCCATAGTTGATTTTTGATTTCTTTCTCATCCTCCGAGTTCAAACTTTGTGTCCTTAAAGCTTGGTCAGTCAGTCAGTTGGTTCAAGAGCTGCCGCATATGGCTAAATCCACGGAACCAACAACTCAGGAATGTTTGCTCTTCTGCAAAAACTCACAGATGGAAAATTTCCTCCCTGAACTTACAGTGCTCTGACATAGAAAAGCATGCGTGATAAAGCCTTTCCTGACTCTGCATTAATGGGCAAAACCAAAGCACCGGATGGTTATGCTCTTGGAATCTGCACAGCTGGCCACCTGCCTTCCTTCCTCGATTGGAATTTCTACACATTTCACAGTTCATTTTGGAAGGAGAAACATGTTGAATTCCTCATTGCTCGTGCTTTGCTTTGAAGCTTTTCAATCACCTGAACCATTATCAGGTTACCTTTAAAACAGTCTGGGGCCAGAGTGATAGTAGAGTTATGGTAAGCTGTTTGCCTTGCACGCAGTCGACCTGGGCTAGAACCGGACTCCGGACAGGCTCAGGGTATAGTATGCCAGGGATTGAATCAGGCTTAGCTGAGTGCAAGGCAAACGCCCTACCTCTTTGCTATCACTACAGGCCATAATTTTACATTTAGATCTAAATCTAGATTAGTAAAACCCTATCTTAGAATGCAATTCACCTGACATACTATTATTTTCTAAGTATCTGAACATTTACTAAAATTGGATGCATAAAATAGGCTAACAGAATTCAAAAGAAATACAAAACAGCACACACGAAAGCACTTACTAAATTGTTCATTGGACTTTAAAATAATCACTCAGGGTCACAGAGATAGTATAGAGGGTTGGGCACTTGCCTTGCATGTGGCTGACCCGGATTTAATCCTCTTCATTCCAATGATCCCGAGCCTGCCAGGACTGATTCCTGAGTATAGTAAGCCCTGAACACAACCAGGGTGGTTCAAAAGCCAAAAAATTAAAATAATCATTCTAACCCAGTAATTCTGACACTGACTCTTCCCATTATTCTGGTTCAGCCTGAGACCTCGGTGGCATTCTCAGGGTGGGTGTGGGCAGATTCCCGTTACTTCTGGAACCAACGCAACCCCTACATCCTCTCACAGAAATAGCCCAGCTCCACAACTTAACCTTATCTAATTGCCAGGCCATCAGATTTGCTTCAGATTTATAGATCCTGGACCCTGTGGACACTCACCTCAAAATGTCATAGTCGTACTGATACTACTGGTACTATCACAGGACATCTGATGCGACCGTTACATAGAAATCTAAGCTCAATAAGGCTAAACATTAATTCAGAAAGCTCGATAAACACCAACTACAGCCTGGTAAATACGTAGGACATTGACTCTGGTAACACCAAAGTGAGATTAAACAATTACTTCAAATGAACCCTTGCTGATCTAAGTTTGCATAAGTCTGTTTAACTCATGTTTTAATAAACAATATGAAGATATTTTTTGTGTGCCTGCAAGGAAGCGGGTTCGGTGAATGGGAAATTGGAGACAATGGTGAAGGGAAGGTCACGTTGGGATTTGGAACATTTAATGCCTAAAATGACTGTACTATGAATTTAACAAGTACTTAATAAAAAATTTATATATAATTGATTTTCCTCTTGGATCTCATTCAGAAATAGTTTAGTTGTGGTGCTGACCTCCTAAACCACGCAGTGGTGGTGAACAAGCCAAACCCTTTTTAGGTCATGTCAAGATAGGTCTCCCTTCCTAAAAGACATCGTCTGAAACATTCCCTTCTGCAAAGTCCTATCTGAATGCGGGAGACTGTGAGGGTGGGCAGAGGGAGGGAGAAAACAGTCTCCACTGCAGAATGGATTTGGAGTGAAATGCAGCTTTGTTCTCAAGGACGAGATAACGTGGCTTTGGCTAAGCCAATGCAGCCTGGTTGAAGAAAGTGCTTTAACATAGAGACAAATAACTTCTAGTTAGTGCTATCAAATGGGCAAAAGACTGCTCCTAAGATGATGAAAATGACTTCTCATCTGAGGAAAGCCTACAATCATCACACCATTATTTGTGGAAGCCACCACTCTCCACCCACCCACACACAGTTCAAATATAAACTCCACTCACCCCCTCCCACACAACCCGGATCGCAATATGCATAAATTGTGACACAAGTTGATGGATTTTTTTTTTTACCTCAGTTGGGGGAGATGTTGGGCTGGTGAGACTAGCCTTTGCTGTCTTTCCATCAAGAGTTTAGCATCTATAGAAGTAAAATGTTAGATCACGACCTGAACATCAGAGACCAAAAGTTTTAGCTATGTCCTATAACCATCTACCATGTTTAAAAATACTTTTTTTTGGGGGGGGGCACACCCAGTGACGCTCAGGAGTTACTCCCGGCTATGTGCTCAGAAATCGCTCCTGGCTTGGGGGAATATGGGACGCCAGAAGATTGAACTGCGTTGCGTCCTAGGCTAGTGCCAGTGAGGCAGACGCTTTACTGCTCTGAGACACCACTCTGGCCCCTAAAAGTACATTTTTAAATAGGGGCCACATGGAGCAGTGGTCAGGGGGTAGGACCATACCTGGCAGATAGAGGCGTTGGGGGTCGGCAGGGGGGTCACAGAATGATGGGTGGGGCTCAGGTTCATATGCTCTACAACTAGGGCTATCTCCCTGACCCCTAAACACACATATTTGAGTACCTTCAGGAAGAGCAGGAGTTGCTAGATTCCTTAAACTACAGCAATGACATGAGCTGGCACTAGCTGGGATTATCATAGTAACTTTGCACACTTAACTTGTCCTTAGTGAAAATTCTTCCAACTTCACAGGGACCTAAACTTTGACCATCTAAACTCAAAGGGGCTGTTACACTGGCAGGCCAGGGTGGTGAGATGGGATGCAGTCTGAGGCCATGGGTGGTGGGAGGTTGACGTTGGAGGTGGGAAGGGTCTTGACTCATTGCATGTCTGAAATTCAACTATGAAGGACTCGGGAGATCATGATTGTTTCAATAAAATAAAATTAATGAAAAAAACTTGATAGGAAGTGTTATGAAAATTTATATTTATCTTTGATTTTATAATTGAGTTATAACATGTAATCTAAATAAATTATTTTGCTTGTTGGTGAAAAACAAACACTTTACATTTGAATCTATTTGCACTGAATATGGTATTTGGCTTGATAAAACTCATGGGACCAGACTGCCTAGACATATTGAGAATTTGGGATTTTATAGTTTTGGGGTCACACCTGGCAGTGCTCTGGGGGTACTCCCAACTTGGTGCTGCCGGGTCAAATCTGGTAGTACTTGGAGGCTAACAGGTCAGAAAACAAAACAGGAACATCTTGCATGCAAAACAAACACTCCAGCTCTTCGAGCCATCTGCCCAGTCCTAGATGATTTGGAGTACTTCCCAGTTGATGCTCAGGGCTTCCTCCTAGCAGGGCTCAGGGAACCACGTGGGGTGCTGATGATTAAATGCGGGTGGCCACAATAGACTGTCCTGACTGCCTTGAGATTTGTTCTGAGAAGACACGCTTCCCTAGAGCAGGCCCTGCTCAGACTGCCCAACACAGCAAGAAGACAGCCCTAACCTGCTTCCTCCATCAGAAACCCTGTCTGGGTTCTGTATGACCCTCGGTGTGTCTAGGTCGTTTTCAGGTATCCAGGAAAGGAGCAGCAGAAATAGGAAGATGCCAAATGGACCCATCTGGCTCTCCTGGGGTGAAGGGACAATGAGCCTGTCCCAGACTGCACCCCAGAGCAGCCGATCCTGCACTTTCCTACAGAGAAAGGCGAGTGGTTCTGACATGGAGACAGTGGGAAGAGTCTTTTTGCCCGCAGGAAAGCCCGCGTACATAAACCCACGACAAATGCTGCATTTTGAAAGCTAAAGCCAAGAGGAAGGCCAGATTTCCTCCTGAAACCTGCTAGGTTAAAATGCCCAACCCAACAACTTCTTTGTCTCAAGGTTTACAGTGGCAAAAAACATTTCTCCCTACTATGTTCAGCAATTGCAAGGCTGTAATTCTCTGTGGGCAGATACTAGAATAATGACACAATCTTCATTCTTCCTTTGGCCAGCATTTTCCAGGGCCCCAACAGAGTGCTTTGAACCAGTTTCTCCCTCCCACCCCACCCCCAAATGTGGCTCCTGGCCCCATCCATTTAGCCACCTCATCTCATTCCATTGTCCTTCACTTATGCCATCATTTTCACTGTGGCTCTTCGGGAATATCCTGGAGGGCTGCTCCTGATTGAGAAACACTGGTCGAAATGTTGAAAAAACGAAGGGGACCCGCTCCCCCCATCCCCACTAGCCAAATGCATCCCCTCCTGTGGAGCCTCTTCAAAGCCTGGCCCCTTCCCTGGAGAAGACCTTTCTTCCTCTTTCTCTAATGGGTCTAGGCCAGGTCAGGATGTTTTGGCAACACTTCCTGATTCAGATAACAGCTGGAGGAAATTATTTTCCTATAGTTTGGGAACACTGTTTACAGCCTTGTAGTGGGGGATCTCCTGGGCCCCTGCCTTGGAGACACTGGCTGCACCTTTGTGAACCAAGGGAAGCCTTGAAAGCGTGCCATAGGGTCAAGAGATGGCACAGTGGGAAATACCTGCCTCGCTCACAGCCAACCTAGGTTCAATCCCTGGCACCAGGTTTCCCTGCGCAGCACCAGGAATGGTCTCTTAGCGTCGAGCCAAGGGTATTCCTGAAATATCCTTGGATGTGCCACCCCTCCCCCCAATCCAGCATATCTGGGATAGGATGCATTCTCTCTGCTCATGATTTAAGAATATTGCAGAAAGGGTAGGCCTAGACCAACAGCATAGTGGTAGAATTTTTGCCTTGCACGCTGCCAACTGGGGCTTGCACATGTTCAATACCCAGCATCCCCATATGGTCCCCTGAGCCTGCCAGGAGCGATTTCTAAGCAGAGCCAGGTGTAAGCCCTGAGCATTGCCAGGTGTGACTCAAAAAATAAAATAAAATAAAATAAAATAAAATAAAATAAAAAGAATATTGCAGAAAGGGGTATACAGAAGAGGCAAAGAGAACCCCCTTCCTTATTCAACCTAAGGAAGCAAAAGACAGCTTGAAAATAATTCACAAGTTCCCACTTCACGCTGACTCCATTCTCTGCCTTATGCTTTACGTCTGAGCTAGTTTTCCACATTTATAAGTTATCATAATACAAGCAAATCTGGCATCTAGAAATAAAACTCAGGTAAAATAAAAACCACCTTAAGACGCCAAGGTACTGAGTTTTAGATCCCACTAAACTAGCTTAAATTAACTGGATTTACTCAGCTCTCTGCCAGGAGAAATGGAGTTGACCACGTTTGAGGTCAGTTATTTTCCACAGATATTCATTACTTGCCTCCAAAACTACTCATCTGCAAGTGAGGTGGGAGTAGCCCTGACCCTTACCTAGACCTTAAAGTTATTCACAAAAGTCCTTTCCCATTGTAATTGCCCGGGACTTTGCAGATATAGATGCATAGAATTGAGCTTCTGGTTCTACCGCTAAGACCTAGCACAGTTCCAGCACCAAACTCAATATGGTATGGGATGGATTTGGGGATGAAACTTCTATCATTTTAGCTCCTGTTTTGGTGACTTTGATTAAAAGTACCCTTGAAAGCAACTATTAATTTTCTTAAAAGATAAGTGTCATAGCATTCTCAAGCTGTCAGTCTCTGCTCAAGGAGAGTAGGGGAGAGCTGGGTTCCTACAGGAATTGGCATCTCTTCACAGTTAATTTTTCCAGCAGTATTTTCCTGCTTGTAAAACGAATATACATGTACTAGAGCCAGCAAGAATGAACAACTCATCTTCCCACACAAAGTTCAAACTTAGGTTTAAGTTTTTTTTTTTCCAGAGAGATAACATCTTTATTTAGCCCTAGCCAACAGATGTGGCTGCTACCATTTATGCATTCAGCCCTGCATTCTCACTTCTCACTCAGCCATAGCTTTCCATCCAGGTAGATGCCAATTCCTCTCCATCCTGGCCAGAGGTTTAAGTTTTTTTGGCCACACCCCACAGTGCTCAGAGGTTACTCCTGGTGGTGCTCGGGGATCATATGGGATGCTGGTGATCGAATCCAGGTCAACCATGTGCAAAGCAAGCATTGCTATCACTCTGGCTTTGATTCTTATATTTATCTTTGATCCACTTTTCTTCTCTTCTGTAAATACAGCCAGGTACCTGCTGGCTACCTCGTAACACCAGGGGGAGGAGGTCAAGATCTTTTCTTAATGCCTGCTCCTTCTGCCGCATAATGTTTGTGGCAATTATTTCATTTATTTATTTATTTATTTTGGTTTTTGGGTCACACCCTGCAGCACTCAGGGGTTATTCCTGGCTCTACGCTCAGAAATTGCAGGCTCGGGGGACCATATGGGATGCTGGGATTCGAACCACCATCCTTCTGTATGCAAGGCAAAAACACCTTATCTCCATGCTATCTCTCCGACCCTGTTTGTGACAATTCTATTAACACATTTCCACTGCTGAATCACAGAATGACCCAACTTTGCAGGAATGAAAAGGGTGGAGGAAACAAACCGGCAGCCTTAGACATGCTTTACTCAGCCCACTGGATTTTGAATAGTCTTCGATTAGTTGTCGAGATTTTAAAATTTAGGGGGTTTTAAATAAAAATGCAGAGTTCAATTCCTTAGGCCTGAGTTAACTGACCCAGCAGATAAACTTTCTCAGGCTGACTCTGCTCAACACACTTCAATCGTTTATTTATCTGCTTGGTGTAGCCCATCTAGGCCATTCCCTCTCAAAATGGAGGGAAGGGGGCTTAAAAATAAAAATGACAAGTCAGAGGTAAAGATGAAAAAAACCTGGGCGGTTAGCTTTCCTCAAATAAGTGCACATTACATCTCAAAAACAAGATTTCTTCAACTTTTTCTACTTCTTGTCTTGTCGCCCAAAAAATGGACAGGAAGGAGCATTGTCAGAAATAACCGGATTCTGTACACAGCTACTCTTGTATTCACTTTTGGTCATCATCATTTAGAAACCTTGTACTGTTGCCAAAACGTCTGCCCCTGCTTCTGCCCCTGCTCCCATACAAGCCGTGTTTTAAGAACATGGTTGTAAAGAACCACGATACCTTGTAACATTTCTCTGTACAATTACTCTCAGGTTCTGAAGGCATCAGTTCTATTTTACCATTCTAACAAAATATGCTATTTTGTTTCCTTATAGATGTGAACTCATTCTTTCCTTTAAATATCATCTCTAACTCAAAGAAATCCAACAAAATGAAAGTACCAACTGTTGCATATACTCCTGTAGTCATGGGACAAGAAAGAAAAACTAAGGTGAACATCTACTTACACAGGGGATATTGGACCCCGAGAAGGGGCGTGCAAGGCCACATGGCTTCTTGGATCTTAGCTCATGGCTCTTTTCTCACACTCTGGCACCTTGTGTCACTGGATTAACTGGATCCTACCCTACTCAGTATTCGTTCTGGTCTGGTTCTTGCTAATAAAAAACCAGGGTCTCAGGAAAGCTATGGCATTCTCTGGTCTTCCTCCACTAAGCTACCTTCCTTCTTCAGAGCGAGTGGAAGGCTGTGTGTTGGGAATCCTAGACCACTTTTTTTTTTTTTTTTTTGGTTTTTGGTTTTTGCTTTTTGGGCCACACCCGGCGTTGCACAGGGGTTACTCCTGGCTGTCTGCTCAGAAATAGCTCCTGGCAGGCACGGGGGACCATATGGGACACCGGGATTCGAACCAACCACCTTTGGTCCTGGATCGGCTGCTTGCAAGGCAAACGCCGCTGTGCTATCTCTCCGGGCCTCTAGACCACTTTTTTACTCCCTTTTCACTCTGTGGATTATTTTCTGCATCGGCATTTGCTTCCAGACCCCCATCTCTCCAAGTCCTGGTTTTGGAGCCTAAGGAAAAAAAAAAGGCTTCTTTCTCATTTATGCAGTAGCCTAGGCTGGGGAAGGGGGTGGGGGATTTGGGGGGAAGAAGGGCAAGGAGCAGGCTGTTCCACACAGAGTAAAAAAACTACAGAACCCCCCCCCCCATCTCAGATACAGCTAACCTTGATTCTACAAAGAAGAAAAAACTGAGACTGCCTCGTAAACAATCATGGTACGGAGCAGGATGTGCGCAGGAAGACAGGTGTTCTTTAGAACTGGCCTTTGTTAGAGTTGACCATCTCAGGACCTGGTGGTCTTTGGAACACTGGCTGTTATTGAAGTCGAGCCCCATGTGAGAGAGGTTGCTCTTAACAGCATCGCAGCACTTGGCTTCAACTTCAAAGGGGAGAAAAGGGCAACGGTAAAAAGCTTTAATAACAGACTGCATGTGTGTTTATAGGCAACCGATTAGCGGATTAATGAACCAGTTAACTTTGTTTACTTAAAACCAATATCCAACAAAGATGAACTCCAAATGCATCTCTGGTACTGACCAACAGAACTAAGCACAAATGAAGTCAATGGTGTGCCCCATCAGCATGCTGCGTTGAATGCCGATAAAAGAAGCCCGCCCCGCCCCGCCCCAGCCCTGGCCTCCTGGCCAACAGAGAGAAATGATTGTGCACTGCGCGATGATACCATTAGGTGAGAACTTTGGTTCATGCAGTCGGCTGCCACACACGTGGCACTCAAAACCCGCAGCCCGGGCACCAGTCAGTTGCGGCGGCAGCCAGCTGCGTCAGCCGTGCTCCTTCCACAACACCAGGTGAATACTGTGGTCAGGCATGCTGGTGGCAAAGACCAATCCCGCGTCGTTGTGCCCATCCAGTCCATTGAGCCAGGACGCCTCGCCGGCCAGGAAGCTGGAGCCTCTCTTCGACTTCCTGTACTCGGGCAGAGGCCAGCGACTAATCAGCCTCTCGCTCCGCAAGTCCATGATGTACAGGTAGCGGTTATCGAACAGCAGGGCGAAGACGTCGCCAAAGCCAAGCAAGGCCAAGTTGGCCACTTCAGGGGTCTTGATGACTCTACAGGGGCGAAAGGGAGGAAACAGGAATCAGAAACTTACTTTTGTGGCTCAAGCAACGACACACGGGGAAGGCACTTACACACTGCTGACCTGGAAGCAAGCCAAAGCACCCCTGACCCCTGCTACAAGTAATCTCCAAACACACCCAGGAGTAATCCCTGAGCACCTCCAGGTGTGGCCCAAAAACCAACAAAAAGAAAAAAATTTGCTTCTGTTTATGCTACAGTGATCCCCTCTGGCCCCTTGGAGAAATTTAAAACCAACATAAAATCTAAGTACATGTGAAACAGTTAAATAAAAATATTTAATAAGAAGAAAGAAGGAAAAATATGGGGCTGGAGTGAAAGAAAGCACAGCACAGCGGTAGGTAGAGCGTTTCCCTTGCATATGGCTGACCCAGGATGGACCTGGGTTTATCCCTGGAGTCCCATATGGCCCCTGAGCCAGAAGCAATTCTCTGAGCAGAGCCAGGAGTAACCCTTGAGGGTCACTGGGTGAGCCCCCCCAAAAAAGATAAAAATAATATGAGAACAATGGGTCTATTTAAAGAGTATGGAATACTTCACAATAACACAGTATCACAGCCATTTAGGGACAAAGGTGATGTCAGATGAATACTGATAAGAGCCTATAAAGCCCTTCTCCCCTAGAAAGGTTTTTGTTTTTGTTTTTTTTGGTCACACCCGGCATAGCTCAGGGGTTCCTCCTGACTCAAGGATCCTGGGCAGGCCCCGGGAAGCACATATAGGATGCTGGGATTCGAACCACTATCCTTCTGCATACAAGGCAAATGCCTTATCTCCATGCTATCTTTCCTGCCCCCTCCACTGGAAAGGTTTGATCATCTCAGTAACAGTCTCTTTTCTTTCTATGATCTGAAAGCTAGACCCCAATGAGGATAAATCCTTTGGCTAGGGACGTACAGTTAGAGCTGGAAAGCAAGACTCAACTTCTAGCACTAAGTGAAAAGGTGCTGGTCGGTTCCTATACGCTGGCCTGGGGAACCTACTCAGGCTAACAGGCACTAACAATCAGAAGACTCAAGTAAATCCCATTCACTCAAGCAGCAAATGCATAGGTCCTTCTCTAAACATGACAGAACATGGCTGAAAATAATACAATTTCCCCCAATATTTCCAAAACCTATTGACAGGAGATCGGCTGTTCTCAAAACATCAACGACAGCATAGAATAGGAGACATTAACTAAAACACACAAAACAAAAATAACTTTAGTTTTTGTTGTCTGCACATTTAGTAAGGCAAAGGGCTGAAAAGAAAAGTTAGTATCCTTGGAGGCACTGGGTAAAGAACCATAATACCAAGGACATACAAAATCCTCTATGACCAAATGATCGGCTCCCAGGAGCTTATATTTTATATAACTACCAACTAGAAGCCAGAGCAATAGTACAGAGGGTAGAGAGCACTTGCCTTGTACACAGCACACCTGAGTTCAATCCTTGGCAATACATCTGGTCCCCAAGCACCACCAGGAGTAATAATTCATGAGTGTTGAGACAGGAGTGACCCCTGGGCATAACTGGGTGTGGTCCCAAAACAAAACTACCAAAAACTACCAACTAGCATGTCCATCAAAATGGACAGAACCGTGGACACAGATATCTACCAATCTCAGATGAAGGAGCCTAAAGAGTGACACAGAAGACTCAAGCAGTACCAACCATGGCCCTCTAAATCCTTAGAGATTGAGTTTGATAACGTCAGAGAGAGAGAGAGAACAATCATTTCAAATTGACCTGTGCTGTCTAACTTTTAATAATTTCATTTGTCTTTGTGCTGTAACAAGCAATGTGGAGGTAAATTTGTTTGTGCCAATGAAAAGGCAGACTATGGGGGGGGGAGGTTGGGAACACTGTCAAAAGGAAGATCATACTGGTGGTGGCATTGTGTTTGAATATTTCATGCCTAAAATGATGTATTATGAAAAGCTTGTTAAGTCACGCTATTATAATAAAAATTAGAAAAAGTAAAAAAAAAAAATTCCAAAAAATAAAAGTAGGCAGGACCTGGTAGATGGGACAAATAAGAAACAGCTTAAGAATCTGAGCTGTGGGCCCGGAGAGGTAGCACAGTGGTGTTTGCCTTGCAATCAGCCGATCCAGGACTTAAGGTGGTAGGTTCGAATCCTGGTGTCCCATATGGTCCCCCGTGCCTGCCAGGAGTGATTTCTGAGCATAGAGCCAGGAGTAAATCCTGAGCACTGCCGGATGTGACCCTCCCCCCAAAAAAAAGTCTATAAGAGAGACGAGGGTCAAAGAGAAAGAGCCGCAGAGAAGCAAATTCCATGGTTGGAGTGAATGACAGTGACACTGTGTCCTCATACTCCACCTGCCTAAAACTGAACAGATTACCAAGCCAGCCCATTTTCTGACTAGCTCAACCACTGCTCAAGCTTGCAATCACCCAGTCTTTCTCACTCAAACTAAACAGTGACACTGTGTCCTCATACTCCACCTGCCTAAAACTGAACAGATTACCAAGCCAGCCCATTTTCTGACTAGCTCAACCACTGCTCAAGCTTGGAATCACCCAGTCTTTCTCACTCAAACTAAAAAGCCAACCACCACTACGATCTACTGACTCCACCTCTGATTTATTCCCTAGTTCTGGCATAACTCCGATTAAAGACATCACCTACTGCCTACACGGCCGCAAATAGTTCTTCATAGGTCGCCCCACATCTACTCTTGGGCCCTTTCAGCAGCTCGACTCAAATCTTGATAAAGGCCTCACTTAAGTTTTACACCCTTAGACGGCTCTCCCCTGAACTGACCTCTCCAGCTTCAATCAGTTACTCAAGCAGTGGTCCTCAAACTATGGCCCGCGGGCCACATATTGTATTTGTATCTGTTTTGTTTCTTCATTGCAAAATAATATATATGCAGTGTGCATAAGAATTCGTTCACAAGTTTTGTTTTTACTAGAGTCAGACCCTCCAATGGTCTGAGGGACAGTGAACTGGCCCCGTTTAAAAAGTTTGAGGACCCCTGCTCGGAACGCTCCCCTCCCCTGAATGCCGGTGAGTAGTTTCCATCAATTTGTTAAGTTGATAATCAGTATCTAGCGAAATTTATTAAAAAGGCGCATGATGCATACACACTTGTCCACAAATAAAGCACCGTGCCAAGAACAGACAAGAGAGTCAAAGGAAACCAAGAAAACAGCAAGAGGTCTAGTGAGTTCCATTCATGCAAAGAAACAGAACATCCTGTGGCTCGGGGATACAATTTGAACCTAATAAAGACGTGCTCACTCCAAACACTAAATGTACTCCAGAACAGAATGCAGGTCCTAATTTTGATTACTATGACGGTGAACAGTCATTCCTGCACTGCGACCTGGACAGGATGGCGGGTAACCCGACATTGCTGCACCCAGTTAACTGTGCTGGAGAGATCGTATCGCTGCTTAAATTTACTCAGCAACATGCTGTTGTCATTTGTGCTTTACTTCTTTTAAAGTACTTCAAAGCTCAAGTTCCTCTACCTGGTCCCAGCAACGGAAGCTACAGGAAATGCACTAGGGCTTCAAAAAGGGCTGGTTTATTTGTGTTGGGGGGGGGGGGGGGGGATTGCAGGAGACAAAATAGTCCTTTGTCAAAGAAAAATTGAACGTAGTTCTTCCAGGAAGCAAATAATAATCTTGCAGGTTTATTCAAGTTAATGTGCCCAAATATCAAAAATGAACACTACTTTCATCTAAGACGCTGGACTCATGTCATTCTGAGTAAGAATGTCTCAGAAAAGGGCTGGAAAGAGGATAATACAGCGTGTAGGCTGTTTGACTTCTTGCCTTGCCATGGCTACACTAAAGATTCATTCCAGGCCACTTAGATGTTTCCCTAAGCTAACCAGAAGTGATCCCTGAGCACAGCTGGGTGGGGCCAAGAAAAAAAGGTGAAAGGAAAAACCCGAGAAAGGTAAATGCACAATCGAGCTAAACCTATCAAGACTGAGTGTATTAAAAAGATTACACTTCTGGGGCCGGGCGGTGGCGCTGGAGGTAAGGTGCCTGCCTTACCTGCGCTAGCCTAGGAGATGGACCGCGGTTCGATCCCCCGGCGTCCCATATGGCCCCCCAAGCCAGGAGCGACTTCTGAGCGCATAGCCAGGAGTAACCCCTGAGCGTTACCGGGTGTGGCCCAAAAAAAAAAAAAAAAAAGATTACACTTCTATTCCAGCTTGCCTTTACACCTCTATTTAATTCAAAACAATAGAAGACTTGACCTTCCCGTGCTGATCACCTGAACTGTTTTGTTTTGTTTTGATCACAGCTGGCGATGCCTGGCTCTGTGCTCAGGAACTGCTCCTGGCAGGCATGGGGTAGGGGTGAGGGGGAGCACACACATGGACAACCATATGGGATGCTGGGAGTCCTGGCCACATTACCTGATATTTTTTGTTTTGGGGTCACACCCAGCAGTGCTCAGAAATCACTCGAGGCAGGCTCAGGGGATCATATGGGATGCCATGCCGGGATTTGAACCACCCTACCTCCATACTATCTCTCAGGCCCCATCACTTGAATTTTTAACCCATCAAAAACTTTCACAGGTTCTCCTCTATAGCTGGTGCCTTAAGCCTTATGCTTATCATATGCTGAATCATATGCTGATCATTCATATGCTGAATGATCCAGTAATGGATCAATGGCTGAATGGCCAGATGCACACAATCATAAATGCTGGCTTAATGCGGGCTCTGGGATGCTCAGCAAGAGCCTTCCCCTTTCATGGATTCACTTTGTGCCCAGCTATAAGATGAAAGCAGTTAAAACCAGATATGTGACTCAGTGATATAAAAATAAAGTACAGGCCTTGCGTGCATGAAACCAGTGTTCACCACTGGCTCTGTAGGGACTGAATAGTTTAGATTGATGCTTCTAGATTTTATCTTTTTTACTAAACACATAACTATCCATCATCTTTTTCTTTGGTTTTTGGGTCACACCCGGTAGCGCTCAGGGGTTCCTCCTGGCTCTATGCTCAGAAATCTCCCCCGGCAGGCTGGGGGACCATATGGGATGCCAGGACTCGAACCACTGTCCTTCTGCATGGAAGGCAAACGCCTTACCTCCACGCCATCTCTCCGGCCCCTCTATCCTTCTACTTATAACTGAAGTAGTAAACACTCTAAAAGTAAGCGACTCATTGGCTTATCTAAACTTTGAGTCAGCCCTGTTAAACTGCAATCAACTTAAAGATAGCTGTCTGAGAAAAAGCACCTGAGAATGTCATAACTGGCAAAGTCCCACTGGTAGAGACCCAGTGCTGAACTACAAACGATGTATTTGCCGTCAAAGTGAAGTCTTGGCTGCAGGCAGATGCTCCGATCCTCAGAGACAGACAGTGTCTTTAAGCACTTACAGTTGATTTCTCTCCCAATGGGCCAAATCTACAGTGAAAAAAAAAAATGAGGAAAGATGGCAGATCGCATGACTATGGAAAAGCTCATCCTTACATGATTTGGATTCTGTTTGCTAAAGTCAAATACAAAGTATGGCAAGAACTTGAGAAAGAACCTGGGCTTTCCAAATGAGAAACCTGAGTGCAAGTTCTAACTCTATGGTTGTGTTATGAAATCTCGAGTGAATTGTTGACCCAATAAAACCTCAGTTACTGATGATAACAATGTCTTAGCACGGGGAATGATTTGAGCTGGGGATGTAGCTAGGTAGTAGAATGCACACTTCAAATGTGGAGGGGGTAAAAAGTAAAAGAGAGGGAAGGGAATGGAAGGGAAGGGAAGGAGAAAGGGGTTAGGAGGAAGGGAAGGGAAAAGAGGAAGAAAGGGAAACAAAGTACAGTACAATCACTGTACAAGTACAGTGATTTCAGAAATGTTTGATATTCAGTACGTATACTCTCATAACTTGCATAAAGAAATATTCTGTGTCTATTACTATAAGTCAAATATCAAACTGTGCTCACTGAATAAAAATCATATGCATCTAAAAAACCTCAGTTATAAAGTTCCAGATAGATCTAATAAAATTCTCTTTGCAATGGATATTAGTTTAGACTGAGACACTACTATCTTCCTCGAAATAGTTTCCCTTTGCCAAATCATTTTAATTTTCTATTTCAAAGTATGCTTTTCTTTGAGGGTACGACCTTACCTTGATCTCATATTTGTCTGCACTTAGGAGGATGTAGTCACCAGGACTGTGCAAGAGAGACTTGACTTTGCACTTCTGTAAAACCACCTAGAATACAAACATCCACATTGCAGAAAGATCTTTTTACTGTTCCTACATTGACTCCTCTCTCCCCCCCCTCTCTCTCTCTCTCTCTCTCTCTCTCTCTCTCTCTCTCTCTCTCTCTCTCTCTCTCTCTCTCTCTCTCTCTCTTTCTCTCTCTCCTCTCTCTTCTCTCCTCTCTCAGTAGTTCCGTTCTGCTCATTTTATTTTATGTTTTAAGTTTTAAGTTTTTGGGTCACACGGGGCGACGGCGGCACTCAGGGGTTACTTCTGGTTCTGTGCTCAGAAATCGCTCCTGGCAGGCCTCAGAGGCCTATATGAGATGCCAGGATTCAAACCACGGTCATTCCTGTATTGGCTGCATGCAAGGCAAATGCCTTACCGCTGTGCACTCCAGCCCCTGTTCTGCTCATTCTTGTTAGCCATGGATAAAATATTGTGGTTAGGTCTAGGAAAGCATTTCAAGGGAGGTTGCCTGATTTTTTAAAAACAAAAGGAGGCCAGGGAAATATACAGTTGGTAAAATGCTTACCTTGCACACAGCCAATGAGTCCAACCCCCAAAACCCCATATGGCCTCCTGGGGGTGATCCCTGAGCTCTGATCCCCAAACCCCAAAATAAAACAAAGAAACAGAAGAAAGTGGGCTGGAGAGTTACTACAGGAGGTAAGCACAGAAGCAATTCCTAGCACATTTGGTCCCCTGAGCACTGACTGGACTGAGCCCTAAGTACAGCTACAGGAGTAAAGGCCCCAGCACCACCATGTGTGGCCCTCCAAAAATAAAGAGCACCTTTCCATTATTAATGCTGGATTTGATTCTCACAACTATCCTGTAGACAATACTTTCCCGGGGGTTTGGGAAGGGAAGTGTTGCAGAGATCCAGGGAGCAGAATTGCCTAGAGTGCAACTGAAGGGCACTTCCTGCTTCATCTTTCTTGGGGGGAGGGGTATTTGGGCATACCCACAGCACTCACGGCATATCTGCTGTGCTATCATCTCTTAAAGAGGGTAGCCTACTTTCCGGGCTGGGGAGATAGCATAGGAGTTTACAGCACTTGCTTTGCATGTGGTCAACAAACTCAATCCCCAGCACCAAGAACAGTCCTCTGAGCACTGTCAGGAGCAACACCGAGCACAGAATTACTCAGTGTAGCCCCGAGTACCCTTGAGTAAAGCCCCCAAACCCAAGCCCTTCCCTATAAAAAAGGAAAACAGATTTTCAGGGGGGTATTGAGTGATTTTTTTTTTTGTTTGTTGGTAACTGGGCCATACCCAGCGGTGCTTGGGGGACCATATGGGATGCTGGACACCAAACCCAAGTCAGCCATATGCAAAGCAAACGCCACACCCACTGTACTGTCCTGCGGCCTGGGGACCATATGAGATGCCGGAATTCGAACCACGGTCCCTCCTGAATCCCTGGATCGGCTGTCTGCAAGGCTAAAGCCCTACCACTGTGCTATCTCTCCGGCCCCTGCGGCCTGGTATTTTTTTTTCCCTGAAAGGGGATGGCAGGACAAATGTTTGGTAACCTTGAGTTACCAAAACTTGAGTACGTAACACACACAGAAATTGATATCAACCTCTATCTGGTTTTCACATGCAATCTATTTTTGCCTCCTTTATACAACAAACATTGTGAGCATCTTTCCATGCCCATAAGCTATTCATTAGCAGTTAGATTTTGGTGATACGAGCATCACTGTGAAGCCAGTCACTGCTGTCCACTGGTACACTTACAGCTCCACCTGATCGTTAGCTACCACTTACAAAGCATCTACCATCCTCCATCCACCCCCAATTCCTCCAAACTGCCCCCCCCACCAGGGCCAGAGCATGATGGAAGGAGATCTCTTCTGTACATTTGCCTACCTTGGTGACCCATTCCGTGTGCCCAGTGAGGGTGTTGAGGCACGTCCCAGCAGATAAAGCCCACACCTTCACAGTGAAGTCCGCAGAGCCACTGACCAAGATATCCAGTTCATCATTGTAGTCCACGCTAAACACTAGTGACATAACATACACAAAGTTAAAAGACGTGCCTAGGGAAGGGTCTTCTTAAAGAGATTAAAAAAAAAACTACATATATTCGCTATGCCTATGCCACATGACATGACTTGGCGACCATGGCTGCCATAAGCAGCCAGCAATTTTATTATAAATACCCATGCTAACAGGACTGTTACCATCACTGCAGCTTATTATTCTAAGGCTGGAGGAAAGCCTCTGGAGTCACACAATCTCATATCTGTGCGTACTTCAAGGTCAGAGACAAAATCCAGTGCCGGAGATAAAGGCAGTTCTCAGGACTGGCTGGTTGATGGATGCTCCACATAACTTTCCAAGATTACACAGAGGAAAAACAAAATGCAACCAGGTGGCCTTCCTCGCTCTCATTCACACTATTTATTGCAGTGAGACAAAAAAAGTCAACAAAATAAGTTACAAAAAAAAAGAAAGAAAAAAGTTACTAAACATTGCCCTTGGGCAGAAGCAGCCAGTATGAGGAGGAAAACAAAAGCAAAGGCCTTAGCCATTGCCCCAGGAACAGCATCTGGATTCACACACACACACACACACACACACACACACACACACACACACACACACACACACACACAAACACACACACCATCCATGACAGTGACCAACATCTGGATTTACACACACACACACCATCCATGACAGTGACCAACATCTGGATTTACACACACACACACACACACACACACACACACACACACACACCATCCATGACAGTGACCAAGCACATCAAGTACTTAAATTACTTGTCTTACTTTTTGGATTTCTGGGCCGTACCTGGCTTCCTGATGGCTGAATTTACTTCTGGCCTTGTGCTCAAGGATCAAACCCAGGTCAACCACAGGCCAGGCAAATGCCCTACACATTGTACTATCATGCCAGCCCCTCAAATATCTCTCTTAAAATATATGTCAAATTCTAAAGAACACTGGGAAACCAGAGAGGAACTTACTGGCCTTTTCTCTAGGGAATTCAGTCTAAATGAGGGGTAAAGGAGGAAGTGAAAAAACTTTTAAATTACTTCTTGTTAGAAAAAGTTGTGTTTCTTAGAGTGCTCTCAACAAACTTGCATTTGTTTGTTTGTTGGAGAAACAAAACTTCTGTTTCTCTAACAAGAATGATGAATTCTGGGCCGGGCGGTGGCGCTGGAGGTAAGGTGCCTGCCTTGCCTGCGCTAGCCTAGGATGGACCGCGGTTCGATCCCCCGGCGTCCCATATGGTCCCCCAAGAAGCCAGGAGCAACTTCTGAGCGCATAGCCAGGAGTAACCCCTGAGCGTCACAGGGTGTGGCCCAAAAACCAAAAACCAAAAAAAAAAAGAATGATGAATTCTGCTCAAGAGTATCAGGGAGGACATCAGGACAAAGATGATGCTGGGCATGAAGGACATGCAGAGTTTATCAAGCAAAGAAAGAAAACTGTGGGCAGAGGGAACGAAGAGCCAAGGCATGAAGTTAGGAAAAGCCACAGCAATATCCAGCGAGCAAAAGGAGAAACTATTTTAATGTAGGGCCCACAGAGTTCATCAAGTATAAAATCACTTAGAAATCATACTGTGGAATATCACTGTTTAATATATGAATTCCACTGTAAGTCATTGATCTTCCAATATCAACTTCTACAACTGGCAACAGCAAACTCAGAAAAATGATAGAATCAACGAAGAAATGGGGGAAAAAAACAACTGAGGTAACGAAACAATTTGGCTTACTTCAAAGAATTACTACTGAACACAGATAATGTGCAAGAAACTCAGAACCTAAGGGCAAGCAGGATCTCTCCCTGTGGAGCTTTTTGCATGGTAGGGCGATGAAACTGTAATGACGTATTTCTGTGCAAGTAAGTGTTCTGTGTGTTGAGAACACAGATCACTGGGAAACCCAGAGCCTCAGAGGTACTCAACCTAACAGGAGTTTACAAAGTCTGCCATAAAATATGGCAGACTGTAACCTTAGACTATAACCCTCAGAAGAAAGTGAAAAAGGACCTGCTTCAGGAGACTGGGAAATAGCTCAAGTCCCAAGGCTATAGCCAAATGACCGTTTCTGGTCCTTAAGCGCTGCTCTAAAACTATGAGGAAACATTCAGTTACCTGCTTCTTTTGCATCTCTAGGTAGTGGCTCATTTTCATCAATATTCCACCAAGCTCCAAACTGATCCAATCGGTACAGGTATCAAAATCTAGAAGCCACTGTCACTCCAAAAATATTTTCAGCCCTAATTCTGCAAATAAAGTGGACTGAATTTATAGCACAGACACAGACTACCCAATAGGATACAAATGAAACAAAGAACTACCTCCCTCTGATCTAAGGATCCAAGGAAACATAGGAGAGTTTTAAATAAGCCAATAAGTTTTAAATAAGAAAAATTCCAATATAATAACCTGAACAAAAGAATAAGTTGCAGTGACTGAAAAGCGGGTAGGGGACACTTTGCGACGTTAACAAAACAGAATGGAAGAGGAGTAGTACTCTTGGCTTTAAAGTAAGGGAAGAAACCCTTGAAAAAACGAGCAACCCACCCGCCCCTGTGTGTCCCCGGAAGTGCTGGGTCCTGGCTCCGGAACTCCACTCCCAGCAGGCCACAGTGTTGTCAAAGGAGCCCGTCACAAGCTTCTGCTCGTCGAACTTCACTGCAGCACAAGTGTGAGTCTGGATGCCATAAACACACTGTCCTGTACTCACATCCCACAGTTTTGCAGACAAGTCATCTGACCCTTCAAGAAAAGAGAGGTTAATAAGAAAACAAACATTAGAGTCCTGTCAATAAAGAGAAAAAAAAAGAAAAACAATACTTACTATAAAACTAGAGAATAGGCATTTAACGAAGAAAATAGAACTTTAAAGCAAAGGGTAATATCTTAGTGGGTTTGGTTGAAATACTTAACTGATAGAAGCAGATCTTAGCTCGAGAGGCTTCTGTGAGGAACCTAACTTAGGCAACCAGCTGAATAAACTTTTGAAGGCAGGCCTCCCTCCTTAAGACAGGCAATTTTCACTGTCCCTGAGCATTTCTCTTTCTTTCTTTCTTCTTTTTTTTGGGGGGGAGGGGGACTACACCCAGTGGTGCTCAAGGATTACTCCTGGCTGTCTGCTCAGAAATAGCTCCTGGCAGGCATGGGGGACCATATGGGACACCGGGATTTGAACCAACCACCTTAGGTCCTGGATCGGCGTTTGCCTTGCAAGCGCCCCTGTGCTATCTCTCTGGGCCCGCCTTTCTCTTTCTTGACCTTCCTCTTTTCCACTCCTCTAAAAGTTCACTCTTTCAATATTCTCTTTTGACTCTCCATCTGTCTCTGGCACTCTCCAAAGCTCGGACCCTGCACATCCAGATGTATGGGAATCTCCACTCAAACACCCAACTTAAAACAAAGAACCGCTGGGGCCAGAGCAGTAGCACAAGCGGCAAGGTGTCTGACTTGTGTGCTAGCCTAGGACGGAGCACTCCTCAAGCCAGGAGCAATTTCTGAGCACAGAGCCAGGAGTAACCTGAGTGTCCCCAGATATGGCCCAAAAACCAGGGGAAAAACAAACAAAAAAACAAACAAACAAAAAACCCGCAAGGTTGTGCAACTGAACAGCACATCAAATTGCTCTTTTGCTTTCTGTTCCTTTTTTTTTGTTTTGTTTTTTGGGCCACACCTGGTGACACTCAGGGGTTACTCCTGGCTCTGCGCTCAGAAATCGCTCCTGGCTTGGGGGATCATATGGGACAGTGGGGATCGAACCCAAGTCCATTATGGGTCAGCATTGTGCCAGGCAAACACCCTACTGCTGCGCTACTGCTCTGGCCCAGTTGCTTTCTATTGTTATGACCAGTTCTGCTACCTTCTCAGGAACCTCTATTCTGCTTTGAGTCCCAATTCCCATGGTAAACATCTAATCAATTACCAAACTGGGTCAATTCTACTTCAACGGCTGTTCTTTCATCATGTAAAAAATTTCTACCCTTACTCCCCTACCATCCAGACTTATTTAGCCTCATATGAACTGTAAAAAGTTAATGTTTCATTTGGAATAGCTCTAGATTTATCTCAGTCAAAAGGTTTCAATAGATGTATTGTCTCATAAGGAAATAAACTCCATGGCTTCAGTTGTCATATGATGGATGGGGTGGGGGGATCAGAAGCTAGTATTACCAACATCTTGTGGGCAAGAATGATAGCTACTATGCAATTCTTATTAGCTACCAAAACAGGAACTACCTTGATATTTTATATTCATAAATAAAAAGCTTGTTCTTTTTTTTTTTGTTTGTTTGTTTTTTGGGTCACATGTGGCGGCACTCAAGAGTTACTCCTAGCTCTGCGTTCAGAAATCACTATTTGTAGGCTCGGGGGACCCTATGGAATGGTGAGATTCGGCTGTGTGCAAGGCAAACACCCTATTGTGCTATCTCTCCAGCCCCAAAAACCTTGTTCTTAGGTGTCTTACCCAATACGCCTATTTTACAAAAACAGATTTACAATTTTAACTTATAATCTGGATTTTCTATCAGTACAACAATCAGGGTAAATTGACGGGAAAATGTTCTTTGCTTTTTAAGCGATTTTACTATAAGCTTTTCAAACACGTTGAAATCACAACACAGATGGCGTCTGTATCACAACGATTCTGCTTTAGAATCGAGGTGCTCACGACGAGGTATGCAAATGGAGGTGCGAACATCTGATTACTGCTTCTAGCAGGCCTAACTAGAGACCTTTCTCAGTGATTAGGCTTTATTCTGACTTCTTAAATGTGCATATGCAGATAAGTCCATCTTCTATGAATTTTACCTCAAAAAAAACTATTTTAAATATATACTATCAAAAAGATAGATCTAGGTGTGAACAGAAGTAAGAAACACTGGTCTACTTGAAGTTCCTAATTCTGGGTCCTTTTTCCTGTTCAATCAGTATGGGAAAAAAATACAGGATGGGGACAGGAGCATATGCTTTACAGGCAGGAGGCATGGGTTCAATCCTTTGCCACTGCATGGCCCCTGAGCAAAAATCTGGATCAACCCTCCATGCAGAATGCCAGGAGTAATCCCTAAGTTCCACTAGACATAAACCCCAAACAAACCAAAAGACCAAAACATTTCTCGAAAGTCCGAGATTTTTAGCGGTTTCTTAGTAGATCTGACAACCTCTGAACCCAAATCCTTGTAGATCAGTAATTTCTGAGAGTGAAGCAGCAATTGTCCGAGCCAAAGGCAAGTGTTATCCAATTAGCCAGAGTCTAAGAAGCAATTAACATGCAATCAAGTTTCCTGGCTTTACCCAGGGTGCATCTCTAAGGAAAGGCTTGCTTTAATTCATCATGGATGTCCTCATCTTGCCTTTCTTTCAGCAGGCAAGTGGGCATTTAATAGATAAGCATCTATTGAACAACGCGATTGAAGCACAATTTTCCTTCTTAGCATTTCAGTAAATAGGAAGCTAGGTATCTCCTTTGACTTCATTAACCATCAATTTGTTTTGTTCTTTATTGTTTGGGGGGTACAACAGGTGGTCTCAAGGTTTATTCCTGGCTCTGCGCTGAGATTACTCCTATAGGATGCCAGGAATCAAACCTGGGTCAACAAGTCCCCCAACCTGCTGTGCCATCACTACGACCCATCAGTCATCTATTCTTTTTGATGTTTATTAGGTTTCTTCAGGAAACTAATCTGAGAGTCACTTATAAACTACTGCCAAATCCAGAATGCAACAATTTACCCTAGTGAAAATATAAGGTTTTAACAAGATTAACTGTAGCATAAAATAATTAACGATGGGGCTGGATGGCGATGGATGGCGATGGATTCCTTTCTGCCACCCCAGGCCACATGGCTCTGCAACTCCATCCAGCCGGCCGGGTCCCAGGCCCAGGTGAAATCACTCACTCACACGCAGGCTTCAGGAAGAATCATCTTTATTCATGCCCTAGCCACCACAGGTGTGTGGCCTATGTCAACCTTTCAAGCACAGCATTATTTTGCTAGCCCTGCATCTTATCTCCTGTTAGCCATCTTCCCTTTGGGCTCCATGCGGCCCAAAGATCCAAAAGCCGGCCAAGAGACAAAAGGGGCCGAATCCCTTTCGTCCCAGGCTTATCTAACTTTTTCCCGACCCCTCCCAGGAATGGGAGGTCTTGCAGGAAGGGTCACACCTATTATCCGGTTCCCTAGACCCCTCCCAGAAATGGGTGGGTCTTGGGGTACACCACATTTCCCCCTTTTTTAAATATTTTCATGTGCCAACGTAATAAAGTGAAAATTAATAACAAGCCCTTTCAAAAAACATATTTTTGCAAAATATACTTTACACCTGTAACCTAAAATTCTATTAATGCTTTTTTACCAAGCACTATTTTGGAACTTTCATGTTCCTATACTTTTAAACTATATTGGGGGAACTTCAATGTTCCTATATATTTCCTAATCACAAGTACTTTAGCATACATGCATAACATAACTTTTAAAAACAGGCTAGTACATTAAAATACACAGTAAAACATTTGCAATTGAAAATATTAACTCTGAAAGACAACAAAACACATTTAAATTATAAAGAAAATGAACCTTAAGACAAAGAATGCAGGTGTGTTAGAAATTAGATGTTTAAATGAGCTAAAACTGAATTACTTCCCTTTTATTTTTATTTTTTTAACCACTAACTAAAATTTACTTCATCACCAACTACTAGAGTAAAAATATAACGACCCACTTAATTTACTACACCTCTAAACCATAGATCAGGATGATTAATTTGTTCCACGCCTGATCTCACCAACATGGCTTACTTAAAACTTTTTAAGTTCAGGATGTATGTTTTGGTCCCCACGCTGATTTTACCATCGTGGCTTCCTTCCAAGGTTTCAGGCCCTCAAGACGGTTTAGTAGGACCATGAGGTTGCAGGTTTCCGCTGCTTTACTGCCGGTGCGTCTGCTGTCAGTTTTTACCTTAGGTGATCTGGAGGATGAGATTTCAGGCTTGCCGCCGGAGCAATAGCTGAAGCTGAGCCGAGCCGAGCCGAGCGGCTTGGAGCTTTTCTACGCTTTTTTCCTTTGGGCAGCACTTAGCAAGCAGTTTTTGGCCACAACCTCACAGGGCGCTTTTGGGGTGTTTAAATTGATAAAAGTTAGTTAAAACTAAAAGTTTCAGTTCGAAATTTCCAAGATCGCAATCCAAAATCAATGCCAAAAGGTCATTTTTAGAAAATCAATGTCACACTTTAAATACAGTCTTTTTTCTCCTCCGTTTCCAATTTAGACTTTTAATAAGTTTTTGAAGAGGCCCAGGTTTTTGGTTTTTGTAACAAAGTTTTAGTTCTGGGCCTGGGCTGGAGGTGATGCAAGCTTTCACCTTTGTACTTTCAGTTGCCCTTCTGCCCCTAGAAGGGGTTGCGGCCATCTTTGAACATGGCTTTACGTGGCCAAACACTTTGGGCTGACTGCATTTGAACAAAGCGAAAATCAAACAGAAGAGCAGAAATCTCACCATTTTTGCTGATTTCTTGGGTCCAGGATTCAGGTCAAAGTTCGGAGCGCCATTTGTAGCATAAAATAATTAGTGATGGTGCTCCAAGCAGCTCGGCTCGGCTCGGCTCAGCTCAGCTTTTGCTCCGGCGGCAAGCCTGAAATCCATCCTCCAGATCACTAAGGTAAAACTGCAGAAGCGAACCGGCAGTAAGCAGCAGAACCTGCAACCTCATGGTCTACAAAACCGTCTGCAGGGCCTGAAACCATGGAAGGAAGCCAGCGTGGTAAAAATCAGCGTGGGACACACAAAACAACATCTGAACTTTAAACAGTTTACAACGTAAGCCACGTGGTGAGATCAGCGTGGAACAAATTAATCATCTGAACTATGGTTTTAGGTGTTAGAAAAGTAGTGGGTCGTTATATTTTACTCATAGTTGGTCTGATGGGCTAAATTTTAGTTAGTTAGTGGTTAAAAAATAAAAATAAAAGGGAAGTAATTCAGTTTAGCTCATTTAAACATCTAATTCTAACCACCCTGCATCTTTGTCTTAAGTCATTTTCTTTATAATTTAAATGTGTTTTGTTGTCTTTCTGAGTTAATATTTTCAATTGCAAAATGTTTTACTGTGTATTTTAATGTAGCTTAGCCTGTTTTTAAAATGTATGTTATGCATGTATGCTAAAGTACTTGCGCTATAGGAAATATATAGGAACATTGAAGTTCCCCCAATATAGTTTAAAGTATAGACATGAAAGTTCCAAAATAGTGCTTGGATAAAAAAAGCATTAATAGAATTTTAGGTTACAGGTGTAAAGTATATTTTGCAAAAAATATGTTTTTTGAAAAGGGCTGGTATATTAATTTTCACTTTATTACGTTGGCACATGAAAATATTAAAAAAAGGGGGAAATGTGGTGTACCCCAAGACCCACCCATTTCTGGGAGGGGTCTAGGGAACCGGATAATAGGTGTGACCCTTCCTGCAAGACCTCCCATTCCTGGGAGGGGGTCGGGGAAAAAGTTAGATAAGCCTGGGACGAAAGGGATTCGGCGCCCCTTTTGTCTCTTTGCCGGCTTTTGGATCTTTGGGCCGCATGGAGCCCAAAGGGAAGATGGCTAACAGGAGATAAGATGCAGGGCTAGCAAAATAATGCTGTGCTTGAAAGGTTGACATAGGCCACACACCTGTGGTGGCTAGGGCATGAATAAAGATGATTCTTCCTGAAGCCTGCGTGTGAGTGAGTGATTTCACCTGGGCCTGGGACCCGGCCGGCTGGATGGAGTTGCAGAGCCATGTGGCCTGGGGTGGCAGAAAGGAATCCATCGCCATCCATCGCCATCCAGCCCCATCGTTAATTATTTTATGCTACAATTAACAAGATGGTGTAAACATATCTTTAATTATTTTTTTTTTTGGTTTTGGGATATACCCGAGGTGTTCAGGGGTCACTCCTGGCTCTGTTCTGCCAGGAATCACTCCTGGCAGACTCAGGGAATGATAGGGGTGCCAAGGATCATTTCTTTTCTTTTTTTTTTTGGTTTTTGGGCCACACCTGGTAACGTTCAAGGATTACTCCTGGCTATGCTCTCAGAAGTTGCTCCTGGCTTAGGGGGACCATATGGGGACACCGGGGGATCGAACCGCGGTCCGTCCAAGGCTAGCGCAGGCAAGGCAGGCACCTTACCTCTAGCGCCACCACCCGGCCCACCAAGGATCATTTCTAAGTCAGCTGTGTACAAGGCTAGTGACTCCCCGTTGCACTATTACTCTCGTCCTGTGGCTCCAATTTTCAAAGAAATACTTCTCAATAGTAAAGTCCCAATAATGCTCTTAGAAAAATTAAACCAATTCTTCAGATTATTTTCATAAACATAACTTTCAATAAGCAAACCTGTTTAGTTTAATTCGAATAAGAATAAAACAGCATGGGGCCGGCAAGGTAGAGGTAAGGTATCTATCTGCCTTGTAAGCGCTAGCCAAGGATCAGGACCGAGGTTTGATCCCCCGGAGTCCCCATATGGTCCCCCCCAAGCCAGGAGCAATTTTTGAGCGCTTAGCCAGGAGTAACCCCTGAGCATCAAATGGGTGTGGCCCAAAAAAACAAAAATAAATAAATAAATAAACAAAACAGCATATAGTCTCAGCTAAAGAACAAAGTAAAAACATAGCGTAGGGAGAGCTCAGAAAACGCTTGAGTATGAGCCCAAATTTGAACCCCAGCTCTGCCAAAAAAAAAAAAAAAAAAGTTGGGTTATGATTGTAGCTTATAATACATCTCCAGGGAGCCAGAAAATTCAATGAAATGCCTACTTCCTTTCTGTTCCAAGTAATTGAGGTATTACTTTCCATTCCAAAAATTGATAAGAGAGATTTTAAGAATCCAGAGTGGTTCTTTTATTCTTTTTGGTTTTTGGGCCACACCCGATGACGCGCAGGGGCTACTCCAGGCTCGGGGACCAATTGTGAAACTCTGGGGATTGAACCCAGTTCCATTCTGGGTCAGCTGCACTGAAACCCTGTGCTATCGCTCTGGCCCCCCAGAGTGGTTCTCAAAATGAGCCAATTGCCAGTACGTAGTACCTGAGTAAAAATCATCACCAAGCTCAAAGACAATACTGGCATCATAGCCCTTGAAATGAATCTTTATCTTTTCATTGGTCCAAAGAACAAGGAAAAATCATTAGCACCCTGAGGAAAGTACATCCAAGTGCTGAGGACCAGATGCTGGCGTTTCAGTACACAGGCTCATATGCAAAGGAAATAATGTAAAGAATGAAGTAGCTGCAGACCACAAAATGCCTTAAACTTTGATTCCACAAAACTGGTCTGGAGAAATAAACAGTACTGCAGGTACTGTTTGCCCTGGTTTCACAAGGCCTAAGCCCCACCAGAAGTAATCCCTTAGCACAGTTAGGAGTAAACCTGAGTACCACCGGGTGTAGTCTTACCCCACCCTCTCAAAGCATGCTGATAAAATAAATGCCTCGCATTTTAAAGAAGAGATCACATGACACACTTACATAAAGATATAGCAACGCGTAGGGTACATGCCTTGCACAGGGATGACCCGTGTTCAATACCCAGCATCTCATATAGTCCCCTAGGCACCAACAGGAGTAATTCCTGAGTGCAGAGGAAGGAGTAACTCCTGAGGATCTAAGTGTAGTCCCAAAACAAAATAAACAACAACATCACATAGAATATCCCAGTGGGTGATTAGAAATCATCTTTTTTTTTTTTTTGGTTTTGGGTCACACCGGATAGCGCTCAGGGGTTACTCAGAAATCGCTCTTGGCAAGCTCGGAGGACCATATGGATGCTGGGATTCGAACCACCGACCTTCTGCACCCAAGGCAAGCGCTCTACCTCCATGCTATGTCTCCGGCCCCAGAAATCATCTTTTTTTTTTTTTCTTGTTTTTTGGGCCACACCCGGTGGTGCTCAGGGGTTTCTCCTGGCTGTCTGCTCAGAAATAGCTCCTGGGACACCGGGATTGAACCCAACCACCTTTGGTCCTGGATCGGCTGCTTGCAAGGCAAACGCCGCTGTGCTATCTCTCCTGGCCCCAGAAATCATCTTAAATTTTTTCCCTCCTAGAAGTGCTTGGGGGACTTGGTGCAAGAGATCAAATGGGGGCTCTTGCAAAGCATATGCTCCCACCCTCTATCTGCCTGAGCCACTATGTCCAAGCTCAATTGGAAATTTTTTTTTTTTTAGAAACAACATTCTAGAGCAGGGGTCTTCAAACTACGGCCCGCGGGCCACATATTGTATTTATTCCCATTTTGTTTCTTCACTTCTAAATAAGATATATGCAGTGTGCATAAATATTTATTCATAATTTTTGTTTTTACTATAATCTGGCCCTCCAACAGTCTGAAAGGACAGTGAACTGGCCCCCCTGTTTAAAAAGTTTGAGGACCCCTGTTCCTAGAGCAAGAACTCCTTTCCTTCCCAGCTTTTCCTTACAGTCTCAGTAATTTTTCCCAAACAACTAGGACTACTTGCCGGCTTAGCCACAAGGCAGGGCACGGGAGGGGCAACGCTGGCGACAGAAGCCAAGTTCATGCAGACAAGCCTTGACCCCTGTGTCACATCCCTAGTCAGACCCCCACATTTTAATCCGCACAGGAGTTTTTACAAAATACTTGTCTTGTTGCATACAAGATTTTATGAAATACTTATTTTGTTGCAAAGTGTACTCCTATTAGGAGAAATAGATACTTTGAATCAAAATCCATTTCCAACTACAATATTACTTTTACTTGAGGGTAGTTTAGTTTAGGTTATTTAGTTTCCAATTTGGGGCTGAAGAGATAGTACGCCCTTGCAGCAGACAATCCTAGGTTTGCTCCCTGGAGCAAGGCCAGAACTAACCCTTGAGTAGCCAGGAATTAAGTCCTGAGCACTGCTGTAGAGAGCCCACAAAAGCAAAGAATGTGGCAGATTTTGGCCTATTCCTTCAAAGAACCCCTTTTTATGCCTCTCGTGAGGTTGCTGGAAAGGGTCACTGTTCTGTATGGTACCGACTCATAATGTGGTTTCAGCAGAGTATCAGAGGAAAACTCAGCTGGAGCCTGGGGAAACACAAGTCAACACAAGTCCAGGAGAGGAACCAATGAATACTCAGTGAGGCAAACTCCTCACTGAGATCTTGGGACTGAGAATCCCAAGAGTGGAGAGAGCAGATGAAGAGCCCTATTCGTCTTGGAACAAGGATGGCGGAAAGAGAACCGCTGGGTCAACTGGTGGATGCTAGTAGGACTGATTTGTGAGTCCCAACAGCCAGCTCCCTGCGGCTGAGGCTGGACCCTACAACCAGACTTCAGTGGCTTTCCGTAACCCAACACTCTTACCCCGCCTGGGGCGAGGGCCTCTTACAGACCAAGTAGCCAAGTCTTCTTTCTGCCACTTGGGCCCAGGGAACCAATGAGGGGACCTTAAAGCAGTTGAGGTCTGAGGCAACATCTTTATTAGTTTGTCTGTGCATAACACATATGACTACTCTACAACAATGCTTCCCAAAGAGCAACCCCATGCCCCAGGGAGGACTCTGAAATGACCCTCCTGCAGCAGTAGCCTGGGGTGCGACTGAAAAGTGCTTTCCAGGGGTGGAAAGCATGCAAGCAAATCTAGGGTCAATCCCTAGTACTCCTTATCTCTTCCCCCACCACCACCACCACCCCCAGCCTCCTAGGAGAGATCCCCACCACAAAGGCAGGAGTAAGTACAGCCAGGTGTGGCCCCAAAACAAAAACAATGGGATCCTGAAGGGTTGTATTTTTGCTTGTTCACTTAAAGAAAGTAGAATTACCAGTAATGTTCTGCATTTTTCCCCTGAAAAGTGGGCAGTAGACCAAGTAAGTCTACAAACCACTGCTATTTTTTTATTAATAAATTCACCGATAGAAAAAAAAAAATCAACTGGAAGACTGAGAAAGCAGCAGCAAGAAAAAGGCAGTTCTCATAAACACCAAGCTTAAAAAAAAATTCTGGCATATAATCAGAAAATTTTATTCAAAGAATCATCTTCTGGAACTGGACAGAACAGGCATTTAAGGAACATGCCAGGCACGCAGCTGCTACAGTTCAATGCCCAGCACCTCACGGTCCCTACCCTTCACAGTACAGGCCTGGAGGCCGCATGAACACTGCCAAGCCTGGCCCTGGAGGCTCAGGTGCTGCCAGCGTGGCTGAGGAAATTGTCAGCACCAAGAGCCCAAATAGCACCACATCCTTGGGCCCTAGCATGGGACAACTGGCCTAGCTGACTGAGAATCACCAAGAGAGACCCAAGGCTCCCTGAGCGCTGCTTTGGAGGCTCCAAATACATAAAATAGAGTGATTTTATTCTCTGGAGGAAAGAGGATTAGGGGATGGGATGGGGAAAGAATGGCAGAGGGATGGGCTGAAATGGCATCCGACAATTAACACCTGCCGGCCGTTCTGTACATTCATAAACTCTATAAAACACAAACCAACAACAACACAGTTGCATGGTCTCTTACCTGTACAGAGAAGCCCGTCTTTGTAGTAAAGTGCATACACTCTGGCACTGTGTCCAATCAACGAAGAGGTTTCAAAGGCTTCATGGTCTTCCAGTTGCTTCATCCTCAAAATGGCCTTCAAGTAGACCTTCTTCCAATGCAGAGCGTCCTGAACAGAATCATCTATCTGCCAGCCCAAATTTCTACATGCCGTCTGCCACACCTCTGTACAGGCACTTATCACCTTATTCCACTGCTTAGAGACGAGGCAGCATGTGAGTAAAGTCTGAGGATCGAGCCATTGTAACAAATAAAAACTGAGCTCCAGAGGAAGGAGTTTGAGGAAGTCCCGCTTGAGGAGAGCCTCCAGGTTATTGGAGAGATGCCTGAGCTGGACTGCCCCGCTCAGACTAATCAGGTGATCCACAGTTTCATTTTTCTGCAAGTCCGTCAGAGAAAGAAATGTAACAGAAATGTTATCAAGCCATGTCTCAAAGTCCTTTCTCTCCATAAGGTTATGGAAAAATTTACCTGTGACACATCAAAATATTGTATTAGTTCTGCTCAATCAGACCATTCAAAGCAAGACTGCTAATAAACCAAGTATTACAAAATCACAGTAAAAACTTTAGAATTACAATTTTTGCTTAGGTACTTACTACATTGTAATTTCACAGTCAAAGATTCTATATTTATCTGGAAGTTTTCCAAGCACAAAGACAAAAATACATTTGAGAAAATATACTTTAACAAATCATGAGCTTGGACACCTAAGTCATTGAAACTTATGTCAGTATTTGCGCCGGCCCCTTTTTTAGGGTAGCACGTGCTGCATGATCTTCACAGTAAGATTCACAAAATAGTCATCAACAAAGTTATTAATATATCTCCCATCAATACCATCATAACTCCATTTAATAGAGTCTATTTGGGCACTAAAACCAACTGTGTGTATGTGTGTGTGTCTGTCTCTCACACATACATGCACATGCACACACAGACACACACCGGGATATGACAAACAGAAAGCCAAGTTCCCTCATGCTAGGCACCATCTGACCTATTACCAAGATCATAAAACTAACTGATAGTAGCTTTTGCAACAGATGTTCAGGTGAAAAAGTCTGAGAAAAAAAAAGAGATGGAATAATTATGTGGATCAGGTAATCTGGTTCTTCCACTTCCTTTATGGCACAGCCTGTCGGTACCTGATTATCAAAGGCCTTATCTGGTCCCAGTTTGTTTAACAGGCCTCCTAAGAGCTCACCCAAACGCCCAAAGGAGCAAAATGATTCTGGAAGCCTGCACAAATAAGACAAATTTGTAACCCTGATGCTCACAAAACACTAAGGAACAGGCACCATCATTTCCACTTTGCAAAAGATGAAGCAGGAGGTCAAAAGAGGCAACTGATCTGCCTCTGTCAGCAGAGCCCTCAAGGTCGGCACCCTCCCAAAAGAAAGCTGCACTCTGGAGGCCCACAGCCCAATGATAAGATAGGGAGCACAAGACCAAAGGTGACAATTCTACCTCCACCTCCCTAGCATCACCCCTCAGGAGAAGGACAAAGTGCCCCAGGGCTAAATGAAACAACACAAAATTTGCCACCAGTACCCAACAGTCAGTGTCTGGTGGGAACTGACACTAGATGATCGAAGCTACACTGATGGAAAGAGAAAAAGAAAGCAGACTTGGGAAAACCAACTCTCCCAAGGTTGACCACATGTTGACATGTTCGTGAGAAGACACGGGAAGTTATTATTTTTCCTTAATTTCCATAGGACAAAAGTTCCTTCTAATATAACCAGGTTACCTCTAGGTAATGATATTAATTAAAATGTTCTCTCCAAATATAACGTACAAGAGGAAAATAAATTTCTTGCTATGGCACCCAAATCAGGTCTACGTTTTTAAAAGACAACTTAGGCTGAGCAGAAAGTACAATAGGCAGGGTGCTTGTGTTGCATGTGGCTGACCTGTGTTCGATCCCTATTTTATGGTCTTCCAAATCTGACAAGAGTGATTCCTGAATGCAGAGCCCAGAGTAGGCCATGCGTAATGCTCAAAATCCAAAAAAAAAAAAAAAAAAAAAGACAGATCTCATCTCCCATCTTTGTCAATTAAGTAAAAGTGATTTATGTATCAAATTTGGTGAGAATGTCACCATGCCCATCGCGCCAATCGCGCCATCTGCTAATAGTTATTACTTGGGGCTGGGGGGGAGAAAGGAGAAAGAAAGATGCCGTAGCTAGTGTTGCCTGGGGCCACTCCGCATAAAGCCAGGGATGCTTGATGGACTATGCAATGTCAGAGATCTATTGATCTGAGGGCTCCAGAATGCAAAACATGAGCTCAAGCCCATTAAGCTACTGACCACTTTTGGTTTTTGAACAGTCAATGGACTTTAAAATAATGGTTTTGAAATCTTAGGTTTGGGCCAAGTAGTATTTATTGATTAGTTTTTGTTTTGGGGACACATCTGGCAGTACACAATGTGGCCAGGTAACTACACGATTCTGGGGAATCGAACCTGGGTGCAAAGCACGTACTTAGGCCCTCAGCCATCTTCCAAGTTCAAAATTGATTGATTCAAAGACTTTTGTGATTGCCAAAAATATTCTATCCACCAAAAGTTTTTATCAACTTAAAATCAGGTCAGCATGGCTCCTCCTTATTCTAACTCTTATCAACCTTCTATTTTCAATTACATTAAAGCAATTCTCACTGGAAAAAAAAAAAGAAACACCAAAACCCATACTGAGAAAGACAGAAAAATAAGTCTTTTCTGGACCATTCAAACACTATCCCACAAATCTACTAGATTTGTCAGGTTTCCATCATTCACAAATGAAGTTAAATCCTATACCCTGCCATTTTAATGTACATTATTAAAGATTATGAGACAAGCTTTCCAATATGCACCTTATTGAAAATGCCTTAAAAGAACAAAATAGACATTGTTATTATAGTCTCTTAACTCTCTCCTTATAAGAATTTCCGGCCTGGAGAGATAGCACAGCGGCGTTTGCCTTGCAAGCAGCCAATCCAGGACCAAAGGTGGTTGGTTCGAATCCCGGTGTCCCATATGGTCCCCCGTGCCTGCCAGGAGCTATTTCTGAGCAGACAGCCAGGAGTAACCCCTGAGCACCGCCGGGTGTGGCCCAAAAACCAAAAAAAAAAAAAAAAAAAAAAAGAATTTCCACCCCAAATTTCATATTATATTGTTTCTTCAGTTATTAAATCCTTTGGAGGAAGATGTATTTTCCACTAAAAGTGAAAGTCATGACAAAGAAATACTTTTGGGGGGATTAGTCTTGGCTCTGAGTTCAGAAGACGCTCCTGGCAGGCTCGGGGGACCATATGGAAGGCTGGGGGTCGAACCTGGGTCCATCCCAGGTTGGCCACGTGTAAGGCAAAGGCCTTACCGCTGTGCTATCACTCTGGCCCCAAAGATATACTTTTAAAATAAAGAAAGCACCAACTCATTTGAAGACTTAATAAAATATTGGGGAGGGACATGATCTGGCCTATATTTAAGGCCCTACATTCTAGACTCAGTGCTCAAAACAAACAAAACCCAGTTTTCCTTTTACTAAAATGAACAGACTTTAAGAGGAAATTTTCCTAATTAGGGTCACAAAACTAAACTGGACTCTTGCAGCCTCTGGCGATATTGTGCTCTGGCAGCACAAGGTCCCTAGGGGAAAAACTTCAGGAAATGGGATTTCAATTCAGCACAAGGAGGAACTTTTAAATGGTTAGCGCTTTCCAATAATGGAACAGCTAGCTACTTCCAGAGCAGTTAACTTCCCATTACGGAAAACCATCAAGGACAGTAGTAGACAGAAGCACTGAGATAAATGCAAATACTCTATAGATGTCTACCAATCCAGCCACTTCTTATATGCTTAGGTGATCATGGGCAAGCACAGCTAGCGCGTAAGCTTCAGTCTCATTGTCTATAAAAGGGAAAGTTATCACTCACTTTGAGGGCTGAGAAAAATCACAAATAGAACAGGAACATGCTGAACATGCAGCAGCCCAATCTATGGGAACTTAAAAGGCATTTTTGGGTAGTTTATGCCTATGGACTTCTAACCGGAAAGCATTTGGTAGTACTAAGGCTGAATACGACATCACTAACCTCCATTTCAAACTCTGGTCTTATCATAAAGTTTCTACTGAAATAGCTTAAAATGTCATGGAGAGGGCCGGAGAGATAGCATGGAGGTAAGGCGTTTGCCTTTCATGCAGAAGGTCATCGGTTCAAATCCCGGCGTCCCATATGGTCCCCCGTGCCTGCCAGGAGCAATTTCTGAGCATGGAGCCAGGAGTAACCCCTGAGCACTGCCGGGTGTGACCCAAAAGCCACAAAAAAAAAAAAAAAAAAAAAAATGCCATGGAGAAAAGGCAAGAGTTCAAAAGGAGTGTGGGGTTTCAAATTTTGGATTAGGGCATCTACTGACCTGAGGCTATAACTTCCCATTGGGTGTATTTTTCTCTGCTCGCCCTGGTCTTAACTGTCCCCAACTTCAGGCTAAACATTACACTTCCATGTTAACCATCATAATTCTGAGGAACTGAAAAGATGCCTAAATTGGGAGATGAGAAATATGGGTGTGATCTCTGTGCTTGTATTAACTCTGCATGTTCCCTTGCGCAAGGCTCACAACGGTACCAGTGGGTTTGTCCCCACCTCACAGCCTGCAAGAAACAAATAGCATATGGGCGACCTATCTCGGCAGGCCTCCGACACACTAGGATTACCCCGCCCAGCAGTTTCACGGTAGCAGTCCTGTCAACTGTGGGGAAAGTGGTTCTGCTTGAAAGAAAACGAACCAGGTAGAAGAGAAAGGCGACGGTCTAGTCTGTCACAGCTCTGAGCGGCTGACAGCAGAGACCCAAAGGCAAGAGCAGGCTTGCATCTGGTCGGGATGATCACCCCCAAAGCAAACCAAGTCTGTCTTCCCTGGGCCCTGAAGAGGAATGGATGGGAGAGCATGGTGAACGGGACACCAATCCCCTTTCCTCTCCTCCTCGGCTGGGGCCAAAAAGAGAGAGCTGCAAGTGTCGTAGCTAGTGAGGTTTCTATATGCGCCTCCTTTTACTCTATTTATCGGTTTTTGGGTCACACCAGGGTGCGCTCAGGGGTTCCTCCGGACTCAGGTCGTAGGGGTGGGGTGGGGGAACCCTATGGGATGCCATATGGGAGTCGAACCACCGTCCCCCCTCCGTGCTATGTGTCCGGGCCCTGTCCGCCTCTTTTTAGGAAAGCACTAGTCGCTTTGGCTGTGTCTTGTTTTAGAAAGGCCTTGAGCACGGCTGAGACACCGTGTGTCCACACGCAGACACACACACAGACACAGGCACACACACAGACACAGACACACACACACCCCACACACACTGGGGGCGTCTTTGGACCGTCAGCCCGACTGGGCCTTGCTCCTTCTGGGGGGCTCCCGGGGACGCCCCCCCAAGGCTCCTCCGCGCAGGCCGGCGCCCCGAAGGGCCGGGACCCGCGCAGCCCGACTGACCTGAGCGAGCGCCCCGGGGCCCGGGAGCCGGCCGTGCCGGGCTGGGTCGGGCCGCCCGGAGCCGCAGCCGCAGCCGGAGCCGAAGCGGAGGCGGAGCCGGGGCCGGAGCCGGAGCCGGAGCCGGAACGGGAACCTCGCGGCGGCCGCGTCCGCCCCGCAGCCATGGCGCTAGCAGACAAAGGCGGGCAGCGGGCAGGCCGAGGGCGGCGGAAGGAAGGCGCGACGGGCCGCCGGGTCCCGCCCCGCCCCGCCTCGCCTCGCCTCGCTCGCCTCGCCTCACCTCCGGGCCCGGCCCGCGGCCGCCGCTGCTCCCGCTCCCCGGCCCGGCCGGCCGTCCGCAGGCGCGCAGGGAGCGGCTTCCGGCGCCCTGACGTCATCGCCGCGCGCCGCCCGCCCCGCGTCGGAGCCCGGATGTCCGGAAGTCGCGGCGCTTCCCCGGAAGGCCCCACCGATCAGACACGGAAGGAGGGAGGGAGGGAGGGAGGGAGGGAGGGAGGGAGGGAGACCCGGAGAGCGCTCAGAGGCGGACGGAGCATGCGCGGGAGGCTCCTCGCGCGAGGCTGGGCGGAGCATGCGCAGGAGGGTCCGCGCGCTTGGCCGGCCGGAGCTGGAGGCGCAGGTGTCTGTGTGTCCCGCGTCCCAGCGGCTTGGCCCCGCGCGGGCCCTTTACGTCGCTCTGCTTTTGCTGCTTTGCAATGCATTTCGTCTACATAGCTCTTTGAATAGGACTTTGTGCATACGAATATGTGTTATCCACTCAGGATTTAAATGCATTTGCTTATTCATCACTATTTTAAATCGATTTCTTTATTCATTTATTTATTTTAGATCTATTTGTTTATTCATCCTTTATTTTAGATCTATTTGTTTATTCATCCTTTATTTTAGATCTATTTGTTTATTCATTGTTTATGTAAACATACCTACATTATATCTTACTTAAACATGTCTATTTGTGTATTTATATATCATAATTATATATTATGCACATTCTATAAATTATACATTATATTTTAGATCACAATTAATAGGATGAGTGTAACATAAATGTTAATCTATAGTTTATACATTTATAAATGCGAATGACTTTACATGAATATAAATAAATCTGTTTATTTAAAAATGCTTGAACCTCTTTGATAGTACAGTGTGGTTGTGGAACTGCCAGAAATTGAGGTCTTGCTACAAGAACAAAGCTCATTTTCATTTGAATCTTACGTCTACCTCGTGGCACTCTTCTCAGAGGGGGCCAAAGACCAACTTAAGAAATCATTCCGCTGGCAAACAAACCCCTGGAGCACCTACCTGGTAGGTCTCAGTGAGAGGTGCAGGAGATGGAATGAATGAATAAGACACACAATCAATCCTTGATCTCTTGGGGCATCCTAAAGGCAGGCAGAGGAACAAAGCAAGGTGTGGTGCAAACCTCAGCGATCGCTAAGGAGAAAGATAAAGCAAGGGGTGCAGATCATAAATAAAATCAAATTAAATCGGGGCCGGGCGGTGGCGCTAAAGGTAAGGTGCCTGCCTTGCCTGCGCTAGCCTTGGACGGACCGCGGTTCGATCCCCCGGTGTCCCATATGGTCCCCCAAGCCAGGAGCAACTTCTGAGCACATAGCCAGGAGTAACCCCTGAGCGTTACCGGGTGTGGCCCAAAAACCCAAAAAAAAAAAAATCAAATTAAATAAACGGGGGTGGAGAAGAAAATACGTGAGTCAGATGATGTAGCTTTGAATGTCCGGCCTTACCTACACACTGGCTGTCCTCATGGCCTGGATACTTAATCGCTCTGACCTTAATTTTCCTCATCTGCGAAGCCATTATTTCCTCATCTGATACCCTGACGATTGAGGTAAAGGAAATTGATGAATCTTTTAGCATCGAGAGCTAAAAGTGAATCCTATGTGCTTTGTGGATGGCATCAAATTCGGTTCCACTAAAGGCCCCATAGAGCCGTTACTATTACTAGCTCTATTTTTAGGAATAGGGAAATCCAGGTCAGAAAGAGTTATTTTAGGGAGCAGAGAGGTCGTACAGTGGGTAGGGCGCTCTCCTTAAGTACCACCCACAGGGATTCCATCCTCAACATCTCACATGGTCCCTGAACAGTCAGGAGTTGTTCCTGAGCACAGAGCCAGGAGTAACTGTGACCCCAAAACGAAAGGGTTTGTTTTTTTTTTAGCATCAAGTCTAAGGTTATACTGATTGCAATAGGGTTTCAAACATAATAACACACACACACACACACACACACACACACACACACACACACCTTATACCAACACCAGCAATGACGTTCTCCATGCTGTCTTTATGACCCCACTAACATTTTGTGGTTATTGAACAAAAGGTGACTAAAGCCTCTAAGGATATATATTAGTTTTATTTTATTTCAGTAGCCACACGTGTCTAATGAATACCATTTTAGACAACCCGATCCAGTGATAAAAAGACATAGCATATAAAACAGACCATAAGACAGTTACACACATCCAGGAGCGCACAACCCAGGCTCCAATTGTCCTTGAAACATGGGAAATGAGAATCCATGTATGCTGTCCTATAAGTCAGGCTTATATCAGCAAATTGTATTTTGTAGGCAGAAGTTTTCGAGAGCGATTGGTAGCTTTAGAAGAAAGGGTAGGAAGATATGGCACCGGACTGGACAATGCCCGTGGAAGAAAGAACATATAAAGAAGCCAAGCACTCCCCTTTGCAGCAAACAATCTCAAGCCCAGGATGGAAGGAATTTGATAGATGAGTCAAACAAAATTCCAGATGGAGTTGCCCCAGAGACTATTGCTTGAACTTTAGCAAAAAAAAAGAACCCAAACTGCCCAAAGCTATGCCTGGAGGTCATGCCCTGAACAAATTGTTTGGGGTGTTTGCACTGCGAACAACTGACTGGCATTCCATATGGTCCCTGTTTTCCTTCCTTCCTTCCTTCCTTCCTTCCTTCCTTCCTTCCTTCCTTCCTTCCTTCCTTCCTTCCTTCCTTCCTTCCTTTCTTCCTTCCTTCCTTCCTTCCTTCCTTCCTTCCCTCCCTCCCTTCTCTCTCCCTTCCTTCCTTCCCTCCCTCCGTTCTTCTCTCTCCCTTCCTTCCTTCCTTCCTTCCTTCCCTCCCTTCTTCTCTCTCCCTTCCTTCCCTCCTTCCCTCCCTCCCTCCCTTCTTCTCTCTTCCTTCCTTCCTTCCTTCCTTCCTTCCTTCCTTCCTTCCTTCCTTCCTTCCTTCCTTCCTTCCTTCCTTCCTTCCTTCCTTCCTTCCTTCCTTCCTTCCTTCCTCCCTCCCTTCCTCCCTTCCTCCCTTCCTCCCTCCTTCCTTCCTTCCTTCTTGGCTTTTGAGTCACACCTGGCAGTGCTCAGGGGATACTCCTGGTTCTACACTCAGAAATCGCTCCTGGCAGCCACCGTCCTTCTGCACGCAAGGCAAATGCCTTACTTCATGCTATCTCTCCAGCCATATTATTTCTTAAGCTTCTGCTACGAATGATTTGGGGAAATAATTCAATGCATATTAGAAACATAGCAAATACCAAATGCTTTATTTCTTTCACTCAGGCAAAAACTAAATAATGCTTTCTTCCATCCTGAGATAAAGTTGCCAGGAAAAGGTGATTTGGTTGGGATACAAGAATTAAGGTCTAGGGGCTGGAAAGATAGAATGAAGGTAGGACGTTTGCTTTCCATGCAGAAGGACGGTAGTTCAAATTCCGGCATCTCATATGGCCCCTCGAGCCTGCCAGGAACGATTTCTGAACGTAGAGCCATGAGTAACGCCTGAGCATGCTGGGTGTGACCCAAAAATAAAAATTAAAAAATAAAATAAAAAGAATTAAGGTCTTACATGGCCTATACTGGGAATTCAAAGTCCTCCCACTGAGACAGGCTCCGAATCTCACCACGTTTCTTTGGAGAGAAAAAAATGCACTTCTAAACATGACAATTGTTTTCTGATGTCTAGTACATTGTATGTGATGGCATTTGACAAATGCTTCTGTGACTCTCCTAGTGTAATAACATTTTCTGTGAAGAGCATGATCATTTTTCAACACCCGCATATACTTCCCCAGAAATTCCTAAGAGGTCCCAAGAGGTGTACATATACCAGATTGTAAGTTTTCTTTCTTTCTTTTTTTTTTTTTTTTTTTTTTAATATTCTTGGTTGTAGATCCATTCAGTGTAGCTGTAACATGATCAGCACTCACTCTCCTATGGAGACAGCAGGTATTATGGGACAAAAGCTCGGGTTGGTTGACAGGAAACCTTATCCATAAAGTCTCACACATATCCATCACTGTTAGACTGCAGTGGACTCTGAAATACATCTGGATGGTATTTGGCATCTGTGTCTAATATTTCTAAAGCCCCGAGGTTGTCACAGACAGCATGCAGGTAAGTCTCTTAGCATTTCTGAAGAGCTTGCTATCTACTGAACTAGACTTTGAGGGAACTGAAGTTTCTTCTGTGAAAATCATCACTGGGCCAATGGAAAAAGAGTTCAGAATGTCCTGGCAGTATTTTTTTTAACTTGTTTTTGTCTTCCTATTGAATAGATATATAAGATTAAGAGAAGGGAATTATAATTCTATTGTGATTAAGTATGATCTTGGAGGGTGCTGGAGTATATGAATAGCATGCTTCCCTTGTACAAAGCTTGCCTGGGTTCAATCCTCAGTATCACATACGATCTCTCAAGTACCACCAGGAATGGTCCCTGAGCACGGTTGGCTGTGTCCCAACTCCCCATCCTGCCCCCCAAAATAGCAAGCTTTGGAATTTGATACTTTTGTTCAAATTATGGTCCTACTACATCTCTTTGTCAACTGGGTGATTATGGAAAAATCATAAACCATTTAGATGTTCTTCATACCATAAAGAGAATGGGAGGAAGTTCAAAGGATAGAGGGGGACCCTTTATCCAGTAAAGTACAATGGAGAGACACTGGTTCTTTGGTAGTGGGGAATGTGTGGCGGGGAGGGGGGTACACAAATGCATTTCTAAAAGTATTATAAGCCAATATAAAATAGAAGGAAGGGAAGTTTACCTGATTTTGTTAATCTATCTGAACACGCTATTACCAATGCTAAGTTAAATGTATAAAGTGCTTAACACAGCACATGGCACAGAAAAAATGCTTAGTGTGAGGTTACTCTTTGTTGGGAGGCTTTGCTGATTGACTGGCACTTCGATGAATAGAAAATTAATCCATTTAAGGCTCCCTGGTTCCCTTTTATTCCAATAGCACATATGTCTTTCCAGATGGACTGCTGCCATATTCTCTGATGAGGTGGAGGAAATTTGAAACAGGTCTATTTTAGATTTCCAAAAGAGTAAAATGCCGAGTGCAAATCTGCTCAAAGCGACGAATGGTGTCACATGGATTAATGGACCAAACTGAGAATATCCAGATTCGGTATTAAATTGGAGTCATACTAGAAGAATGTTAATGTTTGATAATGGCCATTGTCAGCAGCCAATGAAAGCTACCACCTCATGGAAAAACAGCCCTTGGCCTTTGTTTTTTGTTTTGTTTTTTCGAGCCAAACCCGTTTGATGCTCAGGGGTTACTCCTGGCTAAGCACTCAGAAATTGCCCCTGGCTTGGGGAGACCATATGGGAAGCCGGAGGACTGAACAGGGTCGCGATCTTTCCTTGGCTAGTGCTTGCAAGGCAGACACCTTACCTCTAGCGCCACATCACCGGCCCCAGCCCTTGGCCTTTGTAACAAGGAAAGAAACTGATCCAAGTGTTCAGAACGAACACTACATATTTGACTACAGCTATCAGGACATCACTTACCACAAAATACACAAGTGTTGTTTCCCTTGTCTAATATAGTCCCTTGTATATAGTAAGTAGGTTTTCCTCAGACAAGCAAGAAAACAACTAACTCTATGAAATGTCCATTTTGTGCCAAATGAAGTAGCCAGCAACACTCAAAGGAAATGGAATGCCTGCTGTCCAGAATGCCACCATCTCTGATGGACAGCTAACAAAATAAACACTCGTGCTTGAAAATAGCTCAACCACCTGGAAGACATGCTTTGCATGCAAGATGCCAGGTTCTGGGGCCTGAAGAGTACTAGTACAAGTAGGCAAAGTGCTTACTTTGCACACAGCAAACCCAGATTCTATTCATGGTGGCACATATGGTCCGAGAACCTCCAGGAGTCATCCCTGCATGCAGAGCTAGGAGTAAGCCAAGAGAATCTCGGGTGTAGTCCCTCCAAAATAAAAAAGCTAGTGTTCAATCCATCTCTGGCAGATGCTCTTCAAACTGCTGGGAGGGACCCCCTAACTGCTAACCTGCTGAGCATCAGTGTGTGTGGCTATTAAGCAAAAAGTAACTAAAGTGCTAAGTGCTGTGTACTGTTAAGTACTGATGGAATGTAAGTGGTACTTGAATAAACAGCTATTCTTTTCTTATTCAGGTGACATTCTGCAGACTTCGAACTCACCAGTGGTGCTTCATCCTATTTAATGCTATCCTATTTCATGCCTTGTTTTTTGGGGCTGATTTTGTGGAGGAATACTTCCTACATATGTTGCCTTATGTGGATATGAAAGCTCTTGAAATTAAGGATAAGGCAAGAAAATTGAACATGGAGCCCCTAAGAAGTAATCTTTCCAAATATTATATCCTGAACCAGCCAGAGGTCTGTAAAGGGAAGGAAATATTTTTGCTTTCTCTTATCTTCAGCCACCCAGAAAATGGAGGAAGGCGTGATCTCATTAGGAAAACCTGGGGTAACATGACCAGTATCCAAGAGCACCAGGTTGTTCCACTGTTTGCCCTGGGAATGCCTGTTTTGGTAACTTCCCAGCCAGAAATAGATAAAGAATCTCATAAGAACAAGGATATCATCGAAGGCGACTTCCTGGACACTGCTGAAAATCAAACCCTGAAGCTCATCGCCATGACACAGTGGGCTGTTACTTTCTGCCCGAATGCTCTATTTATTTTCAAAGTTGATGATGAGATGTTTGTCAATCTCCTAAGCCTGGTAGACTATCTTCTCAATCTAAAAGAACACCTTGAAGATATCTATGTGGGAAGAGTTATCCATCAAGAGAAACCCAACAGAGACCCTAAGAGCCATGCATTTGTGCCCCTTAGCAAGTACCCAGGGAAGTACTACCCAGATTACTGCAGCGGTGAAGCCTTCATTATGTCCCAAGATGTGGCTAGAATGATGTATATAGTTTTCAAAGAAGTACCCGTGATGGCGCCTGCTGATGTGTTTGTAGGGGTTTGTGCCAAGTCCATTGGCCTTGTACCCATCCACAGTTCAAGGTTTTCAGGGAAAAAGCACATCAGCTACAATAGATGTTGCTATAAATTCATTTTCACATCCTCAGAAACTACAGATGCTGCGATGTCCCTGGCATGGAAGGAAATTAACAGTGGGAAAGACTGTACACTGTTTGAGACTTATTATGGGCTCATTTCCTGCAAACTTCTGACATACCTTGATAGCTTTAAACGTTTTCACATGGGCACCATAAAAGATAATCCCATGTATTTTAGTGACTAGGGTTTTTTCTTTTGGTTTGGAGGCCACACCCAGTAGTGTTTGGGGGCATATTCCTTGTGATGTTCAGGGAACCATGTAACAGGGGCCTCAAACTCGCAGCCCGAGGGCTGTTTGCAGCCCTCCGTACAACATTTTGTGGCCCTGCCCTAGAGGAAACTTTGTTTTGTTTGGTTTTAGTTGTTTGGGTCACAACCCCCAATGTTCAAGGCTTACTACTGACTTTGCACTCAAGGATCACCCCGACTTTGCCTCCTGCGGCCCCCAGGTAAATTGAGTGAGACCCCTGATTGTAGAACAAACCACAGGGCCCTCCATATGCAAAGCATGTACTTAGCCTTCTGTGCTTAGTTATCTCCCTGGTTTATCTTATGTTATTTATAGAAAGCATACTTACTTTGCATGTGGGTTTAAATATTTTTCTTTTTCTTTTTTTTTTGGGGGGGGCCACACTCGGTGAAGCTCAGGGGTCGCTCCTGGCTTGGGGGACCATATGGGACGCCGGGGAATCGAACCGTGGTCCGTCCTACGCTAGCGCTGGCAAGGCAGACACCTTACCTCTAGCGCCACTGCGCCAGCCCCGAGTTTAAATATTTTCTTGAGAGAGGGTCTGATTGGGTAGTGTTCAGGGTTCACTCCTGGCTGTACATGGGGGAGGGCAGACTGTGTGGTCTTGGGGATTAAATCAGGTTTCCTGCATGCAAATCATGTGCTTTGAGCTATGTCGCTGGTCCCTACTTTTGTGTGTATCTGAACTTGTGCTCATATTTATTAAGATGCAAAATGTTCTTAATCTGATGTAATACAAGCATACTGAGGTCACATGGAAGAAATTTAAGTGTGCAGCATGATACTTTTTCAAAATAAAGCCTTTCATTCAAAAAAATAAAGACATTAAATCCCAATGAGTAATTTAAACACACACACACACACCTCTGATTCTTTCATAAAACAATTTCAGGTCCTATGTCAGCAGTGCTTTACTACTATGATTCAACAAATACATTTTAAGTTAATTTCTTCCTTACTTGGTATTCGTTTCTTTGGGAGGGAGGGCCCACTTGGTGGTGCTCAGGAACCCCTATGGGATGCTTGTGATCAAACCAAGGTCAGCGTTGTGCAAGGCGTGTACCTTCCCCATTGTACTATCAATCCAGTCCCAGTAGTTTCTGAGGAATGTTGTAACAAAGCATCACTAACTTAAAACGACAGAAATTTACCTACCTGTATTTTGGAGTGCAAGATCTGGAATCAAGTTGTAGGTTGGTGCTACATGCTGTAGAGGGTGAACTTTGGCCTCTTCTAGCTTCCACCGATTCCCAGAAATCATTGGCACCATGACTGGCTTGTGGATGTGCCATTTTATCTGTCTCCATCTCACAGTGCCCTCTCCTGTGTGTTTCATCTTGCCTGTTATGCCTTTTCCAAGTTTTCCTGTTCAAAGGAAACCTGTCACTGAAATATCTGCTCTATTCCACCGTAGCTTGATTACATCAGCAAAAGCTATTTCAAAATAAGATTACATTTGCAGGTACTGGGGATTAGGATTTTAAAATAGTTCAGGGGATCCAACTCTATCGGTCTATTTTGACATCGTTGTATAAAAAAAATAATTAGGACCAGAGAGATAGCATGGAGGTAGGGTGTTTGCCTTGCATGCAGGACGATGGTTCGAATCCCAGCATCCCATATGGTCCCCCGAGCCTGCCAGGAGCGATTTCTGAGAGTAGAGCCAGGAGGAACCCCTGAGCGCTACCAAAAAAAAAAATAGATACTCCATTAGTTGTTCTCATCTGTTAGATCATAATTTTGATTGTTACTAAATAATATTCATCCCATTTATGCACAAAATCAGCTTTGTTGGAATTAAAGGCTAAATGAGATATGCCTACAGTGACTACTGAGAGACAAAGGCAGCACACATGGACACATATTCTGATCGCAAGTTCCATTACTTAGCTGGTGCGGGTTCCTTAACTTTGCTGAACCTGTCTCACCTGTGAACAGTAATATTAGCATTGAACAGGTGGAGTGGGAAGACAGCAACTTTAGGTTATAGATGGAAAGCTTTTAGAACAAGGCTGGATACAGTAACGGCTCTTATCCTTAAAATATATAAAGCAACGGAAGGAAATATACTTATCCACCGAGTGTCCAAAAACCTAGGTGTATTTTATACCCGAGTACGATATCTAATTTCTCAGGTTTAGTGTCTTTATCTAAAAAACGAAGATTTATATAGTAGTTCCAAGGATAAAACGAGAAAATGCAAACAAGTGTCACCCATAAAGTAGATGCTGAAAACAGTAACTTTATTAGTAATGTTACAGAATTTTGGAACTTCTCCCTTTGAATCTGGATTTGGATCGCACTGAATTACCTCTCCAAATGCTTTTTAAATGTTTTTGGTTTGCTTTTAGTGGGCCAACCCCAGCAATGCTCAGGCGTTACTGGCTCTGCACTCAGTTTTCACTCATCCAGACTTGGGGGATCATAGGGATTGAACCGAGGCAGGCCATGTGCAAGGCAAGTGCCCCACCCACTACACGATCACTAGGGCTCCTGCTTTTGATTTTTATATTAAGACCTCTGCTACTCCTCTTTACTATCTACTCCACTAGATTCTACAGGGTCTTCAAGATACAGGTGTTTTCTTCCTTCAGTCCATTTTATGGACCCAAGGTACAGTCCAGTAGGTAAGGTGCTTGCACATTATGCATCTGACCTAGGTTTGACTGCTGGCACATCATATGGTCATTCCCCACCCCCACTCCCCCACCCAAGCCTACAACTGATCCCTGAGCTGTGTGTGGACCCAAAACAAAAATAAATTAGATTTTTCCTCTTTCCCTCTATTATTGTACTTACTATAAATTTTTTTGGGTGTGGGTGGGAGTGGGGTCCGACACAGTTGTGTTTAGGGATCACTTCTGATAGGTCAGAGGGTAGGAGAAATAATGTGGTGCCAGAGATCAATCCTGGATCAGCCACATGTCAGGCAAGCGTCTTAATTCCAATACTATCTCTCCAGCCCCAATTTTTTTCTTCCCTTGTTCTTTTTTGTCTTATACACTAATTTCCTTTTGTCCTATTTTCTTCCATTATTAGCCACTTGCTGTGCCTGTGAAAGGGAAGTGTAAACTTAAATGTGATGAATCTAGCACTTAGGATAAAAAACAAGTTTTCCAATGTCAACCATATAATAAATACAATGAGTTTATTAAATGCAAAATAATTTGCACATTTTACTTGTTAAAAATTTCCTGCATGAAATCAAGAATGAGTATGTAGGTCATACACAAGAAGGAGGGCAATTCTCCAAACACTGATGTTACGTAAATGAATCAACTTCATAAAGAGATTAAACAAGTTACCTTAAAAGATGGGAGTGGGGGCCGGAGAGATAGCATGGAGGTAAGGCATTTGCCTTTCATGCAGGAGGTCATCGGTTTGAATCCCGGCGCCCCATATGGTCCCCCGTGCCTGCCAGGAGCAATTTCTGAACCTGGAGCCAGGAATAACTCCTGAGCACTGCCGGGTGTGACCCAAAAACCACAAAAAAAAAAAAAAAAAAAAGATGGGAGTGGACCAGAGAAAAGGCTAAGGGAACCAGAGCTACTGCTTTGCATATAAGAGTCAGGGGTTTTATCTAACGCTGTTGGTCCCCAGAGTGACTCCCAAGCGGAACCAGGTATGGCCGAAAAAACAAAATGGAATATTCCTAGGCCAGGAAAGATATGGTCATGATCTAAATAGTGTTCTAACAATAAGCAAATAGTCAATTTGGAAACAAAAATAGGAGATGGAGAAATGCAAAATATGGTTAATGGCCAGAAATACCCCAAGAGATGATAAATCCAGAGATACAAGAATTCTAGTCAATAGAAAACCATGTTGTTATAGACCAGGGAGAGTGACCAGTTACCATGGCTTAATTAAGACAGTTTTACTGAGATAGATGCCTGTGTAGAAAACTCTGAGCTTGTCATTTAGAAAGGAGGATGTTAGAAAACGGAGAGCTTCTTTTTGGCCAATCAAAATTAAGTAGATCCTTTGTTGAACAATGAGACGGTATTCTGATTTACCCACAGGAGACCCTTTATTCGGAACCAGGGGCCAGGGTGACAGTACAGTGGGTAGAGCATTAGACTTGCATGAGGCTGGCTCATCTGTGAACAGCAGCACATATGGTCCCCCAAGCTCAGCCACAAGTGATTCGAGCCAGGAGCACCATCATGTGTGGCTCAAAAACAAACAAACAAACAAACAAACAAGCCAAAAATTATTAGGAGCCATATTCTCTCTTATCCACTCAATGCTGATATGACAGATTTGGAAAACCAAGAGCAAAACTCAACAACTGTGACCTGTCAGAAAACAGACAGGATCTTTCTAGTGTAGCAAGCTATTGCTCATCCTTTAAACAAGTAGAGTAAAACTCACTGATAAATAGCAAAAAGCAACATAAAGACTAAAAACGCTTTTTGAAGATTTACTACTTCTCACAGGAATAATATTCTAAAAATCAGGAGACCTTATTAAAAATATTTATTCTCAATGAACATAAAGATTGCATGTTGCTTTTCTTTTTCAAAAAATACTAATATCCAAGACACTGAAAATAAAATTAGAACGGAGAATAAGAACAATAAGAAATAAAGGGAGGGGCCGGAGAGATAGCCTGGAGGTAAGGTGTCTGCCTTCCAGGCAGGACGGTGGTTCGAATCCCAGCATCCCATATGGTCCCGTGCCTGCCAGGGGTGATTTCTGAGCGTAGAGCCAGTAGTAACCCTGAGTGCTGCCGGGTGTGATCAAAAAAAATAAATAAATAAAATAAAGGGCAAGGAATCTAGTTCAGTGGAAGAGCACTTGCCTTGCATGTGTGAGGCCCTGAATTCAATGCCTCACACTATAAAAAAGAAGAAAAGGTGAAGAAAATTCAAAATCAATTTGGTTCCATTTTACCTAAAACTTTTTTTTATTTGCTTTTTGGGCCCACACTCTGGGACGCTCAGGGGTTACTCCTGGCTACTCAGAAATCGATCCTGGCTCGGGGGACCGTACGGAATACCAGGGGATCGAATCCCTGTCTGTCCTAAGTCAGCCGCGTGCAAGGCAAACGCCCTAATGCTGCGCCACCGCTTCGGCCTCTGAAACTAACTTTTAAATAAGACTAAGTCCATGGAAATTTTCTGAGATGAGAACAATACTTTCTTTCCAAGATTAAGGCAGTCAAAGTTTTCTGGAAAACAGCTAGTTCAATCATAAGCACATTTTGCTTGCTTTCCTGGCCCGGCATTGTATTTCACTATAGAAAAACAAAAATGCTGAAAATAAAATTATAGTAGACAGTCGATAATAATTCTGCAAGGAAGGAAGTCTTTGTTTTGTAAAACACGATGAAGTGCCTTGGAAGTTTGAGTGACAGTAGTCAAGGCTCCAGAAGAAATCACTCAGCTCCTTCTACTGCAGTCACGGAGACAGGCTTCACGTAGTATGGACCTTCACTCAGGTATGCTCTGAGCCTCAAGTAATTTGGATTCCCAAAGATTTCGGCAATGGTCTTGGAATTGGCAAGTGCTTTCACCAGTTCATATTTGGCATCCTTTGAAGTTTTGTCACGCTCCACAGATCGGTCCATCACATATTCTACAAACCCTGGACTATTAAACATAAGTTTCTGAGCCCAGGGCTGGTTCGCCATGGCCTGAAATGGAACGGAGAAAGAACGTACATAAATCATTTATTTCGCAAAAGTTAATTTCCCCTTGGGAATCTAATTTAAGAAAATCTAAAATTGGAGTTCAAGTGGTAATACAGTAGGCCTTGTACATGGCTGAATTTGCTCCCTGGCACCACATCTGGTTCAGACAAGCACCACCAGAAACAATTCTTTTGTTTGTTTTGTTTTAGGGCCACACCTGGGGGCACTCAGGGGTTAGTTACTCTTGGCTCTGGGCTCAGAAATGGCTCCTGACAGGCTTGGGGGACCATATGGGATGCGGGGAATGAAACCCAGGCTGGGCACATGCAAGGAAAACAAACGCCTTACCGCAGTGCTATCACTTCACCACCCAGGAACAATTCTTAAACATAGAGCCATGAGTAAGCCGAGTCCTGCCAAGTGTGGCCCCAAAAACCAAAGAGAAAAATTTAAGAGCTTTGTGTACAATGTTTATCACTTATGAATTTACAACATATATATCTAGTAGTGGAAGCACATAAAAATAAATTAGCGGTAAGGTGTCTGTCTTGTCTGTACCATCCTAGGATGGACCACATTTTGATCCCCCGGTGTCTTATATGGTACCCCAAGCCAGGAGCGATTTCTGAGCGCATAGCCAGGAGTAACCTGAGTGTCACCAGGTATGGCCCAAAACCAAAGAACAAAACAAAAAATGGAACAAAAAAATAAAAAATAGTGGTGGCGCTAGCAGTAAGACGTCTGCCTTGTAAGCATTAACCTAGGAAATACTGTGGTTTGATCCCCCGGTGTCTTATATGGTCCCCCAAGCCAGGAGCGATTTCTGAGCGCATTGCCAGGAGTAACCCGAGAGTTACCGGGTGTGGCCCAAAAAAACCACACACACACACACAAAGTAAATTACAGTGGGGCCAGAACAGTGGCTCAGCGGTAGGGCATTTACCTTGCATGCAACTGACCTAGGTTGGACCGGCATCCCATATGGTCCCCCAAGCCAGGAGCAATTTCTGAGTACCAGGAATAACCCCTAAGCATCACTGGTGTGACCAAAATCAAACAAACAAACAAAAAGTAAATTATAGTATCTAGTAATGAAAAAACACATGAGGGGGCCAGAATCTACATTTGAATAAGCCCTCCAAGATTTCAGTCAAGATAATATGGGGGATTTAAGTGCTTGTTTTGCCCGAAGCTGACCCCAGTTGGATTCCTGGTACCACATACAGTTCTTTGAGCAGTGCTAGAAGTGACCCCAGAGCACAGAGACAGGAATAAGCCCTGAACACCACCGGGTGTGACCCAAAAACAACAACAACAACAAAACAAAAAGATCTGATATTGTGTCTTCTAGACAGATAAGCCAGTAAACAGACATTTTCTTCTTCTTTTTTTTTTTGGTAGTTTTTGGGTCATATCCGGCAGCGCTCAGGGATCCTCCAGGCTCCACGCTCAGAAATCGCCCCTGGCAGGCTCAGGGGACCATATGGGGTGCCGGGATTTGAACCAATGATGTTCTGCATGAAAGGCAAATGCCTTACCTCCATGCTATCTCTCCGGCCTAGACATTTTCAACATAAAGTAGGAAACAAATATAATCCTTACCACACTATAATAATGTTATTACTTCATACTTATCTTTACTGTCTGGGACCCTCATTAGATAGTAAACTACTTAAAAGGAAGATCTTTGTATATTTGCATATTTTCTTTATTGTCATAAACACACTATGGAATCCAAAAAAGCTCAATAAATGTTCACTAAATGAGTGAATAAACGTAAATTGTAATAAATGTAAATAAATGACATTCCTGCATTCAACCTGTGTGTTTGATCAAAGACTGCTGGAAAGATACCTGATTTAGGCCTTGAAAAACTAGTAAGAGGCAAAATGATCCAAAAGCAAAAAGCGAAAAGAGTGAGTAAATAACGCACTTGGGATAAAAATCAAACAAAAAAGGTAAAGAATTAAGTGCCAGAGGGCAATGGTAGAAAAGGGATCTGGAAATAACTTCTGTTGCCACAAGTGTTTCGACTCTACCATAACCTGAACAATTCTTTTCAGAAACAGCCTGTTGATTCATCTGTCCCTCATCACACACCTGCCTCCCTAAAGGTACCAGGGGACAGAAACTAAAATGTGCACTTCTAGATCCAGGGCAAAGCCTACGGACTGACTCACTGTAACTGCTCATGTGTTGAAGTGGCAGAGTTCCTAAAAGAAAAGCATACTTACTATGAGCACTTTAAAAAAAAATTAAAATATTTAATGTTTATGTAGACGCTGCGATCTACAAAGTTTATTCAGCATACAATGTCCCCATGGCCAATCCCATCTCCCCACCCTTACCGTGAACACCTTTAAGGCCGCACACCGCAGTTCAGGGAAAGGCTGATTGCTGATGCCCCGGAGGAGCTCCAAGGAATCTCGTGATAAAGAAGAAAACCAAGATTCTGTCATCCTCAGGAGGTCATCAGTCTCCTGCTCAGGCTACAGGTGAAAAATAAAAATTTAAAGACATTTGAGAGTCAGAAACCCGGCCTCTGATGACACTCTATTCATTTATTCTGTGTGGTTGCTGCTATTCATTTATTCTGTGTGGTTGCTGCAAACTCTGGAATACCATTCCCCAATCCTAGTGCAGATAGATATCCTCAGCTTTGTTTTCTGATGGAAGTGACGAAGCTAGCTCTCTTAACGTACTCCGTCCTCTCTAATTCTTACATTTTATGATTCCATACTTCTAAAAAATATGTCAATAGAGGCCATCGAGAGAGAATAGAGGTAAGGCACTTGACTTGCTGTGACTAATCCCAGCTCAAACCCCCTTGGCCAAGTACGGTCCCTGGCACTGTCAAAGTCATTGCTGAGCAGAGCCAGAGAGAACCTGAGTTCTGCTGGATGTGGCCCAACACCCACCCCACCACCCAACATCACTGGCCCTATAACGAGGATTATCTTCTTTTATTAAGAGTAAATGGTGCCAGAGAGATAGCACAGTGGCGTTTGCCTTGCAAGAAGCCGATCCAGGACCAAAGGTGGTTGGTTCGAATCCCGGTGTCCCGTGTGGTCCCCATGCCTGCCAGGAGCTATTTCTGAGCAGACAGCCAGGAAGAACCCCTGAGCACCGCCGGGTGTGGCCCAAAAAAAAAAAGAGTAAAATGGTGGACCGGAGAGGATAGCACAGCAGTAGGGCATTGGCCTTGCATGCAGCCGATTCAGGATGACAGTGCTTCGAATCCTGGCCTCCCATATGGTCCCTGTGCCTGCCAGGATTGATTTCCAAGCACAGAGCCAGGAGGAACCATGAGTGCCGCTGCTGGTGTGATCCAACCCCCAAGCCCCCAAAGGAGTAAAATGGCATTTATGTGCTCAACATTTATATTAACTGGTACTATGTTGGCAAATTTATTTTCCAAACATAATCTACTGAACATTTCCCAATCACTTACTGATAAATAAAGAAGAGATGAAATTGCATCCAAACACCTAATTTTGAGCTCTGTTGAGGCATTCTTTACTTGATATCCTACTTTCATGAGCAAGTGTTCAAAGTGCGTTCCTTTGAAAGATGATGATTTTTTTTAATTATGGGGGAAACACATATCATAGACATTTTATGGCATTAATACATTCACACTGTTGTGCAGCCATCACCACTATTCACACTAACCATATCTAAAACTTTTTTTTTCTATTTGGGGAGTCACACCTGGTGGTGCTCAGGGGACCATATGGGATGCTGGAGATGGAACCAGGGTCAGTCCTGGGTCAGCCACGTGCAAGGCAAGCGCCTACTGCTGTACTATCGCTCCGGACCCTAGAACTTTTATTTTCAATTTGTATTTTTTAATTTATTCGTGGGCCTCAACAACAGTGCTCAACGCTTAATTCAGACTCTGCACTCAGAAATCATTCCTGGCCAGCTCAGGGGACCATTCAGAAATCATTCCTGGCCAGCTCAGGGGACCATATGGGATGCCAGCATTGAACCCGGGTTGGCTGTGAGCAAGTCAAACACCTAACCCGTTGTACTATCACTCCAATCCCACAGAACTTTTTTTGTTTGTTTTGAGTCACACCCAGCAGCACTCAGGGGTTAATCCTGGCTCTATGCTCAGAAATTGCTCCTGGCATGCTAAGGGGACCATATGGGATGCCAGGATTCGAACCACTGACCTTCTGCATGCAAGGCAAACACCTTACCTCCATGCTATCTCTCCGACCCCAGCACTTTTTTTTTTTAATTATCTAAAACCTTAAATCTGGGACCAGAGTGATAGTACAGTGGGTAGGGAAGACCCAGGTTTGATCCCTGGAATCCCCGATGAGCCCCCACCTCCTGCCAGGAGTGATTCCTGAGCTCAGATCCAAGAGCAACCCTAGAGCATAGCTGGGTATGACCCCAAAACAAAAACAAACCTTAAGTCTATACTCGGGCCTCTTCCCCTAACAACCACTATTCTACCTATCTTTACATATTTAACTTGTCACCCTGAATGTGTGGAATCATACAATATTTGTCCTTTTGCATATGACTTATTTCATATAGCACATCTGTAGTTTCTCCATGCTGTTGCATATATAATAATTTCTTTCCTTTTTAATTAAGGCTCAATTCCATTACATTAATACCATCATCTTTTCATCTCTTGGTAAACATCTAGGTAGTAGTCACCCTTTCGCCTATTTTGAATGGTGCTGTTATGAAAACAGGGTTGTGTGTGTGTGTGTGTGTTTGCTTTCAATTCTTTTGGGTATATACACAGAAGAACTGCACCATACACTGATTCCACCTGTTTGAATGTTTTGGGAGTCACCACAATATATTTTTTTTTGGTGGTAGATGTACCATTTTACATTCCTAATAGATCAGTACAAGAGATCTAATTTCTCTGCATCCTTGTATATGCTTATTCTTTTTTTTTTTTTTTTTTGGGAGGGGTCATACCCAGCAGCACTCATGGGTTCCTCCTGGCTCTGTGCTCAGAAATCGCTCCTGGCAGGCACAGGGGACCCTATGGGATGCTGGGATTCAAACCACCACCTATTCTGGATCAGCTGTGTGTGAGGCATATGCCCTACTGCTGTGCTATCTCTCCGGCCCACTTATTTTTTATTTTAACAAATGCTATCCTAAAGGTATAAAGCCAACAAGGAAGTATACTATGACCCCTATCAAGCTAAGCTAAAGTAACACAAAAACTTTTTTTTTTTTTGTTTTTGGGGCCATACTCGTTTGATGCTCAGGGGTTACTCCTGGCTAAGCGCTCAGAAATTGCCCCTGGCTTGGGGAGACCATATGGGACGCCGGGGGATTGAACCTTGGTCCTTCCTTGGCTAGTGCTTGCAAGGCAGACACCTTACCTCTAGCGCCACCTCACCGGGCCCGTAACATAAAAACAACATGCAGAGTTCAAGTGACAAGCCCCAAGCCAATATATATAACGTGAAGTACAGAGGATCTATTGAAAAGTAGCACCTGCCTCATAGTCTGCATGATCTTATCTTTGAAAGGGCCATACCCAATGGTTCTCAGGAGTTACACCTGAATATGTACTTGAGCTTTGCTCCTAGCAATGCTCAGGAGACCATGCAGTGCCTGGGACTGAATCACTTACTTACAAAGTAAGCACTCAGCCCTTAAAGCAGACTGTTTAAACCTAGAAAACATTCTTTTTTTTTTTTTTTTTTTTTGGTTTTTTTGGGCCACACCCGGTAACGCTCAGGGGTTACTCCTGGCTATGTGCTCAGAAGTTGCTCCTGGCTTGGGGGACCATATGGGACACCGGGGGATCGAACCGCGGTCCGTCCAAGGCTAGCGCAGGCAAGTCAGGCACCTTACCTTTAGCGCCACCGCCCGGCCCCTAGAAAACATTCTTAACTTCTCTGAATTCCAGCTACTTTATCTCTAAAATGGGAATGATTATTCTTAGGGACTGGAAAGGTACTGCAGTGGGTAGGGCACTTGCCTTGCAGCAACCAATCTGGATTAAATCTCCAGCACTATATATGGCCCCGCAAATCCCACCAGAAGTGATCCCTGACTAGAGAGCCAGGATTAAGTCTGAACACAGCCTAGGCGTGGCAACACAACAAGAAAAAAGCAAAAATAATAGCTAATCCTCACCACAGGTCTATAAAATATCACTTATAATGAGCTGGAGCGATAGTACAGCAGTAGGGTGTTTGCCTTGCATGTGTCCAACCCCGAATGGATCCCAGTTAGATTCCTGGACATCCGTATGGTCCCCATGCCTGCCAGGAGCGATTTCTGAGCGCAGAGCCATAAGTAACCCGAGCACCACTGGATGTGACCCCTTGCCCCAAAAAGAGTGGATATACTAAGTATACTAATTGATACAGAACAGAATAATAATCTTCATTACCTGCTCCTACTAGGGTTTAATAGTGCTGCATTTTTTGGCTTGGAAGTCACAAGATTCATAGTGCAGGGCCTTCATGCACCTAAAACACCCTGGCTCAATCCACAGCACCAGATGTCCTCCCAAGTCTAGCATCACCAGGAGAATCCTGGAGGCGCCCAAGCATCACTGGATGTGGCCCTAGAGGGCACCAAGTACTGCTTTTTAGCTGGGTTGGCACCCTGAGCACTTGGGAGGCTCCACAAGAAACAGAATTCATTGCATAAATATATCATGAAAGTATCATTCATTACAGAAAGTGTTGCAATGAATTGTTTTTACTTCCTCAGCATCATAAACATAGAACATGCCCATTTATTAAATGTTCAATACAGCACCGAGAAGCAGTTCTGCTATTGTCATAAAGGGAAAAATCCTAGAAAGGTAAAGCGAGTAAATTAAGTTTAAAACACTACAGTTAGAACTGAAACAAATCCAGGGTTTTTAACTCTAGTTTGTGGTATTTGTGCCAAATACTGCTCATGAAAAATATAGAGGGAATCAGTTTTGATCAAGTAAAACAAACAGGCTGGGGAGGTAACACATGGTAGGGCATTTGCTTTGCCCATGGTTGACTGAGTATGGACATGAGTTTGATCCCCCGGCACCCCATATGGTCCCTCAAGCCAGGAGCGATTTCTGAGCACAGAGCTAAGAGTAACCCCTGAGTGCCACCAGGTGTAGCCCAAAAAACCAACCAAAAACCAATCAACCAAGCCCAACCAACCAACCAAACAAACAAACCCACCCACTATAATTAGTTGTTTTTTTTAATAAATGAGTTTGAAACCATTGTAAAAGATCAACTGTAAAGATTCTACAATATATTTGATCCTCATCAATAACTAAAATATTCCCCAAAAAAGCCACAATAGTCTCACCCACCTGCTTTATGTAAAACCTGTTTCCCTTCCACCGTAGATCCCAGGATTCCAATGGTGTCCACGGCTACGCCAACCATGGTGGGGTCCTGACTCTCAGTCATTTCAAAGACTTTTTCCACAAAGACTGGATAACGCTCACATATCTGTTGAGGACTATCCATGACAGCTAGGTTTCCAAAAAACTTCACAAATCCTAAAGACATTTATAAAAACAGACTTTATAAAGGAGGAACAAACCATTTGAGTCCTATACCTTCACTATTGGTCAGAAAGAAAAGAAAGGTTATGTACTGTGTTGTTTGGAAATTAGGAGAGACTTAAGAATTGAGTGATGTGAGGCAACTAAGAAAGAAACCCCATTTCAATATAGTGGGATCCAAATATAGCTGTCCTCTGTAAGAGGGAGAACAAAGAATAAGGATTAGTGGATATAAACGGTAGAAAGACAAATCTAAAACTATTTTTAGGAGGAGGACCTGAGCAATAGTAGAGCAGGAAGGGCATTTGCATTGCATGCAGTCAACCTAGTTTCCATTACCCCCCCCCACCCCGAACAGTGCCAAGAATTAGCCCTGATCACTGCCAGGTATGGGCCCCAAACCAAAAACCAAATAAAATCAACAATAGGGGGGAGTTTTGTTTTCAGGGTACAATCAAAGCTATGGCACTCTACCACTGAGCTACAACCAACCAAACAAACAAAAAATGGGGGTGTGTGGAGAGATTTGAGGAAGATTTTTTGGTTATCACCTGAGATACTCCAAGGTTATTCCTGGGTCTGTGCTCAGGAGTGATTCCTAGTAGTGCTTAAGGGCCCTTATGTCATTTGATTCCTAAGTACAGAGACATGAGTAACCCCTGAGCTTTGCTAGGTGTGGCCTCACAAAAAGGAAAAACAGGGGCCGGAGAGATAGCACGAGGTAAGGCATTTGCCTTGCATGCAGAAGGACGGTGGCTCGAATCCCAGCATCCCATATGGTTCCCTGAGCCTGCCAGGAGAAACTTCTGAGTGTAGAGCCAGGAGTAACCCCTGAGCGCTGCCGGGTATGATCCAAAAACCAAAATAAAAAGAAAAAAAAGAAAAGAAAAAATAATGGCTGAAGTAAAGTCTATATTAAAGATTCCAACTCAAGGGGGGCTGGAGCAGTGGCGCAAGCAGTGGGGCGTTTGCCTTCCACGCAGTAACCTAGGATGAACCTTAGTTCGATCCCCCCATGTCCCATATGGCCCCCTGGCTAGGAGCGATTTCTGAGCACACAGCCAGGAGTAACCCCTGAGCATCACCAGGTATGGCCCAAAAAGCAAGGGAAAATAAAAATTCCAATTCAGGATCTGACAAGTCTCTGAACTATACTGTAAGTATCATTGCTCATATTTGTACCTTCATTTTTTTTTTTTGACTACGATGTAAAGGAAACGAATGCTCTAACTAGGAACTATTTTCAGAAAATGAGACTCAATAGTACATGGCTCCCAGGGCCTCACACACTAGAGGCATCAGCTGTTCCTGAGTCACAATCTTGGTTTCCAGAAGACATTTCTCTAAAGGGGATCATCTACAGGGGCTTCAGAGATGACTCAACACTGGAGCACATGATCCGCATGTAAGATTCCCCAGTTCACTTCCAACACCACATGGTTCTCCTGCAATACTGGGAGTGACCCTAATCGCTGGACTTAACTCCTAGCACCTCAGACAGGGTCCAAAACAAACACACACACTTTTTTTTTTTTTTTGGTTTTTGGGTCATACCCGGTAGCACTCAGAGGTTACTCCTGGCTCTATGCTCAGAAATCGCCCCTGGCAGGCACAGGGGACCATATCTGATGTCGGGATTCGAACCATCGTCCTTCTGCATGGAAGACAAGTGCCTTACCTCCATGCTATCTCGCCGGCCCCCCCCCCCCAAAATTAATAAACAAACTTTTAAACGGAAACAGGCATAAAGGAAACAATCCATGTGATATCACAGAAATAAAACATCATCGTCGTTTTCACAGGCATTAATAATTCTTACCTGGCAAATAGAAGCTAGAGAAAGGGTCTGACTCTGCCCCCACAATTATATTGGAAATCTGGTCAATCACTCCTTCTTGAGCAAGATACTGTCGTCCATGGTGAGATTGTGCCAATGATGTCACCATTTCTATACATGTAGCTCTGACCAGCACATCTTCGCCAGTCAGCTCTCTGAGGAGCTCAGTTATCAATCCACTAGTGGTACAATAGTTTAAAGATTCTGGTGATGTAGAAGAAATCTCCACAATTAACTGAAAGAAAAGAAAAAAACAAAACAAAACAGATAGGTCAAAGTTGTGGCAAACCTATTAGATTTAAATTTTTTTTTTTTAAATTTTTGGGACACCTGGCAGCACTCAGAGATTACTCGTGGCTCTGTGCTCAGAAACCGCTCCTGACAGGCATTGGGGACCATATGAGATGCCGGGATTCGAACCACTGTCTGTCCTTGACCAGCTGCCTGCAAGGCAAAAGCCCTACTGCTGTGCTATCTCTCTGCCCCAAGAATTAATTAATTAATTGATTAATTAATTAATTAATTAATTAATTAAACGGAGGTCTAGGCACTTTCTATAACTGAAAACTTCATTGTCTTTTTGTTGTTTACTTTGTTTATTGATGTCCTCAATGTCTGCAACGTACAGGCACAAGATCTATTGGAAGGGGGTCAGAGGAGGAAAACTAGGACACTGGTGGTAGGAAGTTTACACTGGTAAAGGGATGGGTGGTAGAACATTGTGATTGAAAGTCAATTAAAAGTTCTTTGTAGGGGCTGGAAAGATATCACAATGCTAGGGCATTTGCCTTGCACGAAGCCGACCCAGGGTGAACAGTGGTTCGATCTCTGGCATTTCATATAGTCCCCCGTGCCTGCCAGGAGAGACTTCTGAGCATAGACCCAGGAGTAACCCCTGAGCGCTGCTAGGTGTGACCCAAAAACAAACCAACAAAAATTTTAAAGTGCTCTAACCTAAAATGCTTTTGGTTAAAATATATCAGGTTGTTTTACTAGCTGATTATTATCGGTTGAACTAGCAATTGATATTGTTTAGGGATGGGGCTAGCAAACTTGCAGGGAAAGGCAAACAAATGGACTCTCTCTTGCTGAATGGAGCAAGTTATGGGGTGGGGAGGAGGGACACTTGGGACATTGGTAATGGGAATATTGCACTGGTGAAGGGTCGTTTTTTTATATATAAAATGCTTTAAAAAAAAAAAAAGAAAGAACCTCTGAGGTATTAAAAAGTTAAAAGTTTCCTTTCAAACATTTCCTCTGGGCGATAACAAGAATGAGCCAGCTGCTGGAAGGGAAAAGAGAGTCTCCTTAACTTCTAAGAGCTCTCGGTTCCCCATCGAGGCCAGAGACATACACGTTTCCCCCTGTTTGCTCTACTAATTGTTTTCTGTTTAGGACCAAACCCCACAGTGCTTTGGGATCAATTCTGGTTTGTTTTCAGGTGTCACTCCCGCCAGTGATCTGGGGACCATGCATCGTGCAAGGGATTGAACTCAGACTCCTGGGTACAAACGCATGCTCTATTCTCTTGAACTTTCTTTCTGACTCAATAAGTGACTTTTTAAAATCCATAATTTGTTTTCACTAGTAGAGAAACTTTGTCAAATACATAAAACACTACTTTCACACAAACTCTTTTACACCTGGATGTTGCTGTACATTTAAAAAGAAAGAAAGTTGGGGCCAGAGAGATAGCACAGCGGTAGGCATTTGCCTTGCATACAGAAGAACTGTGGTTTGGATCCCGGCATCCCATAGGGTCCTCCAAGCCTGCTAGGAGCGATTTCTGAGCGTAGAGCCAGGAGTAACCCTTGAGTGCTGCCAGGTGTGACCCAAAAACAAAAAAAAAAAAAAAAAAAAAAAAAAGAAGAAAAAGAAAGCAGGGACTGGAGCAGTGGTGTAGCAGTAAGGCGTTTGCTTTGCATGCGGCTGACCTAGGAGGGACAGCGCTTTGATCCCTCTGAGTCCCATAAAGTCCCCCAAGCCAGAGCGATTTCTGAGCGTCATTGGGTGTGGCCTCAAAACAAACAACAACAAAGACAGCAAGCATCAATCAGACTATAAAGTATAAAACAGCAACATTACTTTATGCATTCTACCAGTCATTCATTCCCTTAGTCAATCAAGTATATTCTGAGACCTTACTGAGAAATCCTGAAGAGGACTAAAGAACATTAAATACAGCAAAGACAGAATCAAAATGGATTATAAAAGGATCATTATGATTGCATATGAATATAAAAGATTTGTGGTACAAAGAGATGAGAAGAGATGAGGCAAATGGAATACCTCACTGAGACTAATATAATGGCAGCTTAAGAGTAAAATAAACATTTTAACATAAAGTAAAACAAAATAAACAAAGTTAGAATGCCTGGGCCGGAGTGATAGCAGAGGCAGGGCATTTGCCTTGCATGCGGCCAACCTGGGACAGACCTGGGTTCAATCCCCAGCATCCTATATGGTTCCCTGAGCCTGCCAGGAGTGACTTCTGAGTGCAGAGCCAGGATTAAAAAAAAAAGAAGAAAAATGCAGTTTCAATAAAACTGACATGATTTTCTAATTGATGAATGGATACATGGCAGAGAAAACAAAGCCAATAATGAGTATATTCTAATAAGCAGCAGTTTTCTGTAAGCAGTTTTTCCTTTTACTGTTTCTTATTGTTGTTTTTGGGCCATCCTGGTTCATGTTCAGGGGTTGCTCCTGCTTTGTAGTCCTAAATTACACCTGGTGGTGCTCAGGGGACCGTATGAGATACCAGTGATTAAAGCCAGGTTAGCTAAGTGTAAGGCAAGCACCTTACTAGCTGTATTATCTCTCCATTACCCTGATGCTTATTTTTATAATAGCTGTTTTTTTTTTAATATATATTATATATAAGTATATAAGTGGGGTGGGGTTGGGAGTGAGTGGGTGTCTAGGGCTAGGCTATTTCGTGGACCTGAAAGTTTTCAGCTTTTCTATTGGGTCATGCATTACTGAGCGGATTACAATTAGTTTAGTTTGAGCATAAATGAGGAAACTATAATATACGTAAGAATGAGAGTAAGTAAAAGGACATGAAGGTCTGAGCATAGAAGAAATATCTGCGTTGTGGGTCTATGGAAAAGTAACCACACAGGTGAGAAGTGAATAAAGCTACTTAGAAAATAGCCAATCTACAGTACAGTGAGAACAGAGCTTGTTAAATTACTCTGCAATCCAAAAGTAAAAGTTCAACACAGCAGGACTCAGAACTGCTAGAGAAGGAGGAAAACAATAACAGTATTATCAGGATTAATGGAAAAGTGTTCTAAAGAGGAAATTAAGATTAGAGAATTCCACTTTGAATATGCAGCTATTCACTGCTAGCAGGAGAGGGATTAATCAACACTGAGCTTAATAACACATATGAGAACCGAAGACAATAGAAGTGAGGACTCAGCAAGTACTCAGCACAAAACAGGCAGATATGATTGTCATTTGTTTAGTTGTTGTTGCTGTTTTGGGGCCACACCCAACAGCACTCAGGGACTCCTGGCTCTGCGCTCAGAAAGAGCTCTAGACAGGCTGAGGGACGTACGGGATGCCAGGGATTGAAACCCGGTCTGTCCCGGGCCAGCTGTGTGCCAAGCAAACGCCCTAACAGTGCTATCACTCTGGCCCAATGATAGCCATTTCTATTACTACTATTACTGTAACTGTAAATTATTCCTGCCTGGTTTGATATGTTATCTCCTTTCTTAGAAATCATTCATGTGTTGCTCTGTACATATTTTTATATGAGTATCTCACACATTGGGCTGAGTTGTTCTTATGGTCAGAGCAAGTAGCAAGGTTTAGCACAGATCATATTTGTTTGCTTTTTGGGGGCCAAACCTGGCAGTGCCCAAGGATTAGTCCTGGAGGGCTCAGGTATGCTAAACATGGGATGCTGGAATTCACTGAGTCTGGGTCGGCTGTATGCAAGGCAATCTTCCTCCCACAGCACTATTATTGTTCTGACTCCACAAATCGTATTCTTTATAAACACGTACAAAAGGAGACATCTTTAAAAAAGTTTTGAACCTAGGCCTTAAGTATGGCAGGTAAACACTTTGCCACTACCACTAAATCCCTGGCTCAGGGAGTCATTCTGCTGCCAGTGTCACTGTCTTCTGCCTTTCTGAGAGCAGAGTGTAGGGCTTCACTTACCTCATAGACTCTGTACCGAACAATGTCATTTGTTTTCATTACGTTTTTCAAATCATCTAGCAGATCACTTTCAAATAAAGCCTCCAGTCCAGTTTGAGTTAGTGATACCCTTGACAAAGATTTAATGGCCTTAGAAGAAAAAAAACCCTTAAGTTATTCAAATACAGATCACTAGCATCTATTTAATACTGAAATGAAAATCTGTGTATATAATGGACATGGCCTTATGAGCATGCACTCTATTTTATTTATTTATTATTTATTTTATTTATTTATTTCTAGGCCACATCCAGTGACGCGCAGGGGTTACTCCTGGCTATGAACTCAGAAATCACTCCTGGCTCGGGGGACTGAACCACGGTCCGTCCTAGCTCAGTGCATGCAAGGCAAACGCCCTACCACTTGCGCCACTGCTCTGGCCCACAAAAAAGATTAATTTTTGATATATAGAAATTATATAAGATTTGTCTTATCAAACAGTAAGGGATATATATATTGGTTTTTGGATCACACCCGGCGGTGCTCAGGGTTTACTCCTGCCTGTGTGCTCAAAAATCGCTCCTGGCAGGCACAGGGGACCATATGGGATGCCGGGATTCGGACCACCGTAGGTCCTGTGTTGGTCGTGTGCAAGGCAAACACCTTACTGTTGGTGCTATTGCTCCGGCCCCAAGTAAGTATATTTTAGAAACCAGAAGGGATGTACCATCTGCTATCATCTAAAAGAGGTTGCAAACTCAATAGCATAAATCGCTTTAAGCCTTATCTTGCAATCCAAAAAGCCTTTCTTTGTCCCTATGGACACTTACATTTCTACCTGTTTATGCTGTGGCTCTAGCTGACTCACCGCTTTAGCAACAGACAGATTTTCTCCACCAATGCAATAAACAATTTGTTTTAATAATTCAGCGTTGTTTAAAATCTCAGTGACTGCATCAGAACTTTCAACAATTCTTCCAACCTGAAAGAAAAAAGAGACAATCAAAAATATTCTTCCAATGCAGGACAAGGGGTGAGCAAACAAAGGGGAATTATTTTAGGATTATTTTTATTAAATTTAATTTTTTAGCCGATTCTTAATCACTTTAGCTGATGACAGTAAGACGCGTCATTCTAAATGTCAGGGCCTATGGACGTGGCTCAGTAGTAAAACACTTGCCTTCAATGTGTGAAGCTGCTACAAATGTGATCGCAAACACCACCCCACACTGTTGAGGGCAGCTCCAGTGCTGCAGTTGTGACGTTGGTGCCACAACAAGTTGCAATCTTTCAGTGCACCAGAACTAAGTGTGAAAAACTATCACACATAATCAAGTTTGTGAGCTCTGGCACTATAAGTTCTTAACTACCGAACACTACAACAAAAAGGAAGGAAAATATTCTAACTAGTCTCACATATTTTTAATTTTTTATTCTTTTGGGTTTTGGACCACATCCAGCTGTGCTCAAGAGAACACTCCTGCTCGAGGGATCATATGGGGTGCCAGGAATTGAACCTGGGTGTTATACAAGGCAAATGGCCTATGTACTATCACTCTGGCCTCTTGCTACATTTATTAAAGCCAAACTATATGTGATATTGTTTTTAAAAAAAGAAATAAAGCAGGGCCGGCAAGATAGCATGAAGGTAGGGCGTTTGCCTTCCATGCAGAGGGACTGTGGTTCCAATCCCAGCATCCCATATGGTCCCCCGAGCCTGCCAGGAGCGATTTCTGAGCGTAGAGCCAGGAGTAACTAACCCTTGAGCACTGCCGGGTGTGACCCAAAAACCAAAAATCCCCCCAAAAATTAAATAAAATAAAATAAATAGTGAAACCCAGTGAAAACAGACTCTAGTTATATCACTTATATTGATCATGGGAAAATTATGTTATTTCTGTACACATAATTTCTTATTTAATAGGTGGTATAATGCTAGATTAAAGACAGTTAAGAAAATTATGTGAAAAAATTATGTGTTACTGAATATGATAAAGAACTTAGGATAGTGTCCAGTACAAAAAATGGTCAAAGGATAAGTTGATACTTTCCCTCTTTTTGACAAACGCCTTAGAGAAAAGGAAAATCAGCAAATCTTTTGGATTGTATATGCTAAGGCCCTAACATTTTAACAAGAAATTCAGCAGCATCAGCGCTTCACCCAAATAACAGGGCTTTTATTGGTTTAGTCTATCTTTACAATAGCATTTCATTCATGCCATCATAACAGGATCTAACATGGCAATTCTTTTCTCTAGATAAAGAGACCACGCCAAGGGAAAAAACTGGTTTATCTTAGTAGCTCTACTAGCATATGGCATTATAAAAAGGGACTCAGTCAGTAAATGATTCAGATGGCACTTGTTGTTTTACTTGTACTCTTCAGAGTATAGTTAGCTGTGTGCAACAGAAACAGACTAGATACTTCCTAGGGACATATAAAAATCATGTTTTCCTCATCTTTCATTTTCTGCAACCAACACAGAGCCGTGCTCAGAATGGGTCATCACTAAACAGTGTTCTTGTATTATAGTAAAAGTTCATACCTGTGACAGAGTGAGGGTTTTTACAGAATCACTGGGGTGAGCCAGTCCTTTCTGCAGGTCAACTCTGAAGTTCCTAGCCACATCAACTGGTTCCACAGCTTGGAGCAATCTCTCTAGAATAGATACACACAAAGTAGTTTGTTCCCTAGAAGAGATGTAACATAGTTCATTAGTTCAAGCCCTGTATGAGTAGGAAACCACCACCTAATAAATTCTGAAACCTGGTTCAACTCATCTCATACACAAAGACCTCATTTTAAAATAACAGCCTCTATAGATTTGTTTGACATCCACTAAGTATTATATGCCATGTCTTTGCTGACACTACAAAGGAGATATATAATTTTTCTAACTTCAAGGAACTTAGTCTATGGAAGGAATAGAAAAAATAGAAACTATATTATAGGTAGAAAAATGCTATAATTAGTTTAAAGGGATGCTGTGAGAACTCAGAAAAGAACAGTACAGAAAAATTAAAGCAACCAGAGGAGTAATACCCAAGCCAAATTTTTAAATGTATTTACCTTTAGATTTTGTGTCATATATAGTGAACACTTGGTGTTTAAGAGGTTGCTCCTAGGAGTCTCCTTGGGGGACCAAGCAGTGCCAGGGGTCAAACCTGGACTTCCTATATGCATGCATGCCAACTCATCATCACTTTATCTTCATGTGACGCCTAAGCTAAATTTTGTAAAAATGGGAGCTACCTGGAAAAAGTCTTCTAGGTAGGAGAGCAGTATCAAATAAAAGGTTCAACCATATGAGACAGTCACTCATTAAAAATAAAAAGTAACTGGTATAACTGGGGTCAGAATGAGAATAAAGTAGGTAACCAAACACAGCCAACCCAGGTTCGATCTACAGCATCCAACATGGTTCCTGAACCCCACCAGGGGTGATCCCTGAGCTCAGAGCCAGGAGTAAGTCATGAACACAGCTATAGCTGAGCAGTCCTCAAAATGGGGAAAAGAAAAAAAAAAAAAGAAAAAAGAAAAAAAGGAAAAAAGAAAAGGCAAAAGGCAAAAATGCCAAAAAAAAAAAAAAAAAAGAAACAAGTATACAGAACCCATATCCTGATACATGTTAGGAAATTTATATTTTTGTCACAACGCAACAGTAATACCATGAAGAAGATATTTAAAGCAGGGGCTGGGATGATAGTGTAGTAGGTAGAATGTTGCAGGTAGCCAACAAGACTTCAATCCTCATCACTCCTTCACTCCCTGAGCCCACCAAGAGTGATGCCTGAATGCAAAGTCAGATCTAAATTCCTGAGCACTGCTGGGTGTGGCCCAAAAAGTCTATCAATGTTAGAGAAAGAAGCTCCAGTTTAACTAAAATAAAAAACAAAAACCAATAAAAACCCAAAACATTCAGTTACTCTTGGCTCTGTGCTCAGAAATCACTCCTGGCAGGCCGGGGGACCATATGGAACACTAGACATTGAACCTGGGTCCATCCTGGGCCGGCAATTTGCTATTGCTCTGGTACCCCATTGAAAAATATTTTAAAAGACTGTAACTGTACAGACAGAGGATGGAGAAATAGTAGGGCATTTGTCTTGCACAGACACGGCCAACCTGGTTTTGATCTCTGGTACCCTAAACTCCACTAGGAGTAATACTTGCATACAGAGCCAGGAGTAAGCTTGGGGTACTGCCAAGTGTGGGCATACATACCCCCAAGAACCACCACCACCAAAAAAAAAAAAAAAAAAAAGCTCATAATTGGATAAGGTGATAAACAGTGGTATGTCCAATGGAACAAACAAACAATGACTCAGCAACAAGACAAGTTTCCCCTCCTGTTTTTCTCTTTAAAATATTTTTTAGTAATAAGTCAGAATAACGCAATGGGGGGGGAAGGAAAAGACCCACTTTGTAGGGAGGGACACAAGAACCCTGTCAAGGGACGCTTCCTTTGATGCAAATACAAAAGGGATCATAGACTGGTACGCATGTGTGTATATGTGTGCGCATGCGTGTGCCTATGTCGCTCTGGCCCGGCCCGGCCCCTGCCCAGTGCTCCCGGCCCAGTGCTCGCAGGGCCCTCACCGTCGGCTGCCGGGGCCCAGGAGGGCGAAGAGCGGGCCCAGGCGCAGGTCGTCCGCCCGCTCGCGCAGCTCGCCCAGGGGCACGGCCTGCAGCGCCGAGTGCAGCGCGCGCAGCTCCTCCAGCGGCGCCTCCGGCCCCGACAAGGCGCGCAGCAGCGCCAACACCTGCGCCGCCATCTTGCACTGCTCGCCCGCCTCCGGGCCCGGCTTCCGGCTTCTGGCTTCCGGCTTCCGGCGCGCGCCTCCCACTCTCGCGAGACCCGCGACGCGTTCGCGCGCCCGCCGCCACGCTCGAGTCTCGCGAGAACGGGAGCCGGAAGAGTTCCCACGGTGGCGACGTCGGATGACGTCGGCTGCGAGTCACGCTTGTGTTCTCGCGGCGGAACTCTCGCGCGATTTGCCGCCTTCTCGGGCTTCCCTGGGGCCCACCTGAAGGCTTTGACTACCGAAGCCCAGCTGAGACCTGTTTCTCACCATAAAGATGTTAAAAATAAAATAATAAAATAAAATATCTAAATTATATATGTTTATATAAAATAAAATTAAATAATAAAATGAAAAGGAATGAAAAGGAAAGAAATAAAATAAAATATATAAATTATATATTTTTATATAAAATAAATAAAAAAGAATGAAAAGGAAAGTTGATAGGGGGTGTCCCCCCTTTTTTTGTTTATAAATGAAGCCCAACTAACTGCAAACCTGTTTGTGATCATGGTGCTTACATAAAGATGTGAGTAAAAAATTAGAAATAATAAAAAGAGGGGCCGGAGAGATAGCATGGAGGTAAGGCGTTTGCCTTTCATGCAGAAGGTCATCAGTTCAAATCCCGGCGTCCCATATGGTCCCCCGTGCCTGCCAGGAGCAATTTCTGAGCATGGAGCCAGGAATAACCCCTGAGCACCGCCGGGTGTGACCCAAAAACCAAAAAAAAAAAAAAAAAAAAAAGAAATAATAAAAAGAAAAAGAATTTGAAAAGGGGCTGTTCTTTTGTTTTGATCATTGAGACCCAACGACAAATAATGTTAAATAAAGATATTATTAAAATCATAACAAATAATTGAGGGGGAGAAAAAAATAAAAAGAATAACAAGGAAAATTGAGAAAGGAGTGTTTTTTCTTAATAACTGAAACCCCACTACAAACATATTTGTAATAATGGTGCTTAAATATATTATTAAAATTAGAAATAATAAAAAGAAAAAGAGAATTTGAAAAGGGGATGTTCTTTTGTTTTGATTATTGAAACCCAATAACAAATATGTTAAATAAAGATATTATTAAAATCAGGCCTGGAGAGATAGCACAGCGGTGTTTGCCTTGCAAGCAGCCGATCCAGGACCAAAGGTGGTTGGTTCGAATCCTGGTGTCCCATATGGTCCCTCATGCCTGCCAGGAGCTATATCTGAGCAGACAGCCAGAAGTAACCCCTGAGCACCGCCGGGTGTGACCCCCCCCCAAAAAAAAAGATATTATTAAAATCATAACAAATAATTGAGAGGGAGAAAAAATAAAAAGAAAATTTGAGAAGGGGTGTTCTTTTTTATAAGTGAAACCCAACTACAAACATCTTTGTAATCATGGTGCTTAAATCTATTATTAAAAAATTAAAAATAATACTTGATAAGCATGAAAAGAATGTACAAGGTTGGCTGCTTTTCCCATTCCCTCTCTTAATATCAGATTTTATTCAATAAACATACTAGATAAAAAATAAATACCTCTTCTTTTAAAATTAATAAAATTATTTTAGCACCATAAAAAATGAAAAATAATAAAAAGAAAATTTGAGAAGGGGGTGTTCTTTTTAATCATTTTTTTTCTTTATAATCATTGAACCCCAACTACAAATATGTTAAAGATATTACTCAAATAATAAAAAATAATTGAGGGGGAGAAAAACTAAAAATTAGAATAAAAAGAAAGCTTGAGAAGGGGGTGTTCTTTTGTATAACTGCAACCCAACTACAGACCTATTTGTGATCACAGTGCTTAAATAAAGAGATTATGAAAATAAACATTAGAAGAGAATAAAACGGGCCCGGACAGATAGCACAGCGGTGTTTGTCTTGCAAGCAGCCGATCCAAGACCTAAGGTAGTTGGTTCGAATCCCGGTGTTCCATACGGTCTCCCGTGCCTGCCAGGAGATATTTCTGAGCAGACAGCCAGGAGTAACCCCTGAGCAACGCCGGGAGTGGCCCAAAAACAAAAACAAAAACAAAAACAAAAACAAAAAAAAAAGAGAATAAAACGAGTGTTCTTTTTTATAACTGAAACCCAACTGCTAACATGTTGGTAATCATGGTGCTTAAATAAAGATGTTATTAAAAAATTTAAAAAGAAAAAGAAAATTAGAGAAGGGGGTGTTCTTTTTTTTTTTTTTAATCATTGAAACCCAAGACAAATAATGTTAAATAAAGATATTATTAAAATCATAAAAAATAATTGAGGGGAGAGAAAATAAAAAGAAAAATTGAGAAGGGAGTCTTCTTTTTTATAACTGAAACCCAATTACAAACATGTTTGTAATCATGGTGCTTAAATAAAGGCATTATTAAAAAAAAATTAAAAAGAAAAAGAAAATTTGAGAAGGGTTTTTTTTTTATCATTGAAACCCAACTACAAATATGTCAAATAAAGATATTATTAAAATCATAAAAAATAATTGAGGGGAAGAAAAAAATAAAAGTAAAAAAATAAAAAGAATAATTGAGAAGGGGGTGTTCTTTTTTTATAACTGAAACCCAACTACAAATATGTTTAATCATGGTGCTTAAATAAAGATATTATTTTAAAAAAATTAAAAGCATCAAAAGAGGGGCCGGAGAGATAGCATGGAGGTAAGGCATTTACCTTTCATGCAGAAGGTCATCGGTTCGAATCCCGGCGTCCCATATGGTCCCCCGTGCATGCCAGGAGCAATTTCTGAGCACGGAGCCAGGAAAAACCCCTGAGCACTGCCGGGTGTGACCCAAAAACCACAAAAAAAAAAAAAAAAAAAAAAAAAAAGCATCAAAAGAAAAAATGATAAGACTCAGGGCTGACAAGAAGAAATGTTCCCCCACCCCTCACCTGCTCCAAGAGTTTGTGCCTTCTTCCCAAGGCATAAACATTGAGAGATGAGGCAGATTTGGAGGAAGCCCAAAATTGGGGCATCCTCTAAGATAGTAGGCCCTTTGCAGTAAGACCAAGCAGGTATGTTTACAAGCAACAGATCAAACAGCCTCAATTTCCTCCGCACCCCAAGGGCAACCCCAAAAAGCTTTGAGCAGGCTATATGGTGCTTTGAAAGCTTTAGGAATCACTTCCATGGCTGCGAAATAAAGAGGTGCATGGGAGAACAAAAGCCCTATATGCTGAGGTTAAATATTAATATTATATAATAAATATTAGGTAATAACATATGACTATACTATATAATATATTGTTTATTAATTAATAAGTAATTAATAAGCTGTGGCCTGATGCTCCAAGCCACTCCAGAGACTGAGCCTCTGATCAGATCAGATCAGATCAGAGCAAGAGCCTGTGCATCTTAACAGGTCACAGAAATAAACCTATTTTGAAAATAATCCTTTGTGAACTATTTGGGGAAAAAAGGCAAAAACCTGGAAAGAATATGTTATAAGGACACAGTTTTTGCACACATCAGGGTCATTGATGACAAAATGACAAAGACCATTTTAACTTTTTATTTATTTTATTTATTTATTTTTTGGTTTTTCGGGCCACACCCGTTTGATGCTCAGGGGTTACTCTTGGCTAAGAGCTCAGAGATTGCCCCTGGCTTGGGGGGACCATATGGGACACCGGGGGATCGAACCACGGTCCTTCCTTGGTTAGCGCTTGCAAGGCAGACACCTTACGTCTAGTGCCACCTCGCCGGCCCCAACTTTTTATTTTTTTAAGACCTTAACCCCACTTGTGTTTGAGAAAAAGAAAGAGCTTTCATTAGAGTGCCTTTCTTTGCATTGGCTTCATGATTGTTCTATCCTTTATGCTGAGCTTTATTTTAGTGGGAAAACTTGACTTCAGAGTGTTGCAGATTTTGGAGACTCATCACCCAAATTCATTATTCTTTGCTCAGTTTAATGTTGATTTTGTGATTCTACCTTCAGTTCTTGGATCAGGATAGAGTGGAAACGTTTAGAAAGTAATAGACCAAGCATATGTTGGAACACTTCCCTTAATGTTGAAAGAACCCTTGCCTTCAAAATAAACAGTAAAAACAGTACCAACTTTTTTTTTTTTTTTTGGTTTTTCATTTTTGGGCCATACCCTGTGATAGTCAGGGGTTACTCTTGGCTATACCCTCAGAAATCGCCCTGGGTTGGGAGACCATATGGGAAGCCAGGGATCAAACCCAAATCCATCCTGGGGCAGCTGTGTGTAAGGCAAACACCCTACCAACTGCTGTACCATTGCTGCGGACCCAACCAACTACTTTTTTTTTATGATAAAAGGTGATGGATTATATAAAACCAATTGGAAAACCTGGTGGAAAGGTTGGAATGATCATCTGAATAATTATGCATCCTCCCATAAAATGAATAAAGTTTAAAAAAATGGAGAGGCTTTACATTCATTTGTGTTCTTGAAAAAAAAATCACTAAGCCACTCCTGTTTCCAGATTTGGCAATCCAAAGGTATAAGTGAAGAATAAAAGTAATCAGAAACAAAGGGAAACATGAATTTGACGGGAAATTGGATTCTTTATTAAGTCAGACGTCTGCTTTTATTGATGATCTAATTGACAGAGATCCTTTTCTGAATCAAAGTTTGTCCTTTGGAACTAGAGCAATAGCACAGGAGGTAGTGCATTTGTTTGCCTTGTAAGCGGCTGACCTGAGTTTAATCCTAGCATCTCAGGTGGTCCCCAGAGCACCACCAGGAATGATTCTTGAGTGCAGAGCCAGGAGTAATCCTTGAGTACCGCCAGGAGTGGTCCCAAAACAAAACAAACAAATATATTTAACAGTTGTAAGGTCCAGAGCAATAGAGTAAATACAGTGAGTAGGGCTCTTAGCTTGCACATGGCTGATCAGGGTTTAATCCCTGGCACCCAATATGGTTCTCAGAACCCTACCATGAGTGTGATCCTGAGCACTGCCTAATGTGGTCCCCAAGCCAAATAAATAGTTGTGTAACTTGTAAAGAGTGCTGCAAAACAGACCTGTAAATAAAGCAAAGAAGTTAAGGGACTGGAGGGAGAACCGAAGGTCAAGAGGTTGCCTTGTATTGTGCAGGTTGAGTCCCCAGTAAGTTCCCCAGGCACCACAAGGTCTGACCCCAAAATAGAAAGAAGGAAGCAAGTGTGGATGAAGGAGAGTCTGAGTTTGGACTGAAAAGGCAAGGTACTGAGACTGTATAAGAAACTTCCAGAAGATCTAGACTCTGATTCAGTGGTTCTGAGGCTTTCACTATAGATGATGCTTCCATCAGTTATAAATGCAGAATGGCCTTTTGGAACATAACCATGGACACATCTGAAGAGGTAAAGGTTCCTGAGTTAAATGGAAAAAAGTTTAGATATATTTTCTTCCAAATAGCAGTTTGTCTCTTGCCATCCATATGATGCTCCAATATTGCCTTCATAGACTACTGTCCTTATAATCGTTGTCTCAGATTGATATCCTTATTTATTGAGCTTAAACTGGGACCTATGATAAGCATGGTGAAACCTTGGTATCAATGGTCTTTGATAGTGCCTTTCTTTTCTCTTTTTCTTTCTCTTACTCTTTTCTTTCTTCCTTCCTTCCTTTCTTTTTCTTTCTTCCTTTTCCTTTCTTTCTTTCTCTTTTCTTTCTTCCTTCCTTCCTTTCTTTCTTTCTTTCTTTCTTTCTCTTTTTCTTTCTTTCTTCTCTTTCTTTCTTTCTTTCTTTCTTTCTTTCTTTCTTTCTTTCTTTCTTTCTTTCTTTCTTTCTTTCTTTCTTTCTTTCTTTCTTTTCTTCCTTCCTTCCTTCCTTCCTTCCTCCTCCCTCCTCCCTCCCTTCCTTCCTTTTTCTTTCTTCCTTTCCTTTCCTTTCTTTCTTTCTTTCTCTCTTTTTTTTCTTTCTTTCTTTCTCACTCTTTTCTTTCTTTCTTTCCTTCCTTCCTTCCTTCCTTCCTTCTTTCTTTCTTTCTTTCTTTCTTTCTTTCTTTCTTTCTTTATTTCTTTCTTTCTTTCTTTCTTTCTTTCTTTCTTTCATTCTATCTTTCTTTCTTTCTTTCTTTCTTTCTTTCTTTCTTTCTTTCTTTCTTTCTTTCTTTCTTTCTTTCTTTCTTTCTCTCCCTCCCTTCCATCCTCTATTCCTCCCTCCCTCTCTCCCTCTTTCCCTCTCTCCCTCTCTCCCTTCCTTCCTTCCTTTCTTCCTTCCTTCCTTCCTTCCTCCCCCACTTCACTGTCTTGTCTTTCTCTCCTTCCTTCCTTCCTTCCTTCCTTCCTTCCTTCCTTCCTTCCTTCCTTCCTTCCTTCCTTCCTTCCTTCCTTCCTTCCTCCCTCCCTCCCTCCCTCCCTTCCTTCCTTCCTCCCTCCCTCCCTCCCTCCCTTCCTTCCTTCCTCCCTTTTCTCCTTCACCTGGTTGCATTCAGGGGTTACGCCTGGCTCTGCACTCAGATATCACACCTGACAGGCATGGAAGGCCATATAGGATGCCGGAGCTCGAACCTGGGTCAGTTGTATGCAAGGCAAACACCCTACCCACTATGATATAATTCCAATCTGATGCTGGCCTTTTTTAAAAATATATGTAAAATCCCTATTTTTGTAAACTTTGAAAGTAAAGTTTTTCTTGAAATCACTCAGCTTCATTTTCTTTAATACTTTTTTTAAAGTAACAAATGGACATTTTCTGGAAAATCTAAGTTTGGTGTTGAAATGTCGATATTGCTATCTTCAGTATAATAAACCACTCGTGTTAGTGGTTAATCTAATCACTTATCTCTGTAAGTGCTTACTTTGGACCTATAAAGAAGGTATTAGCTCTTCCTTGATCAAACCCTCCAAGAGCTCAGTAATTTGCTTTCATCTATAGCTATAAAGGGCTATAACAAATTTATTGATTATTTTGCTAGGGATTGTATCAGGCTTTTAAGAATTTATAATACTCAACTTAGTCCTGTACTAAATTCCTCTCCAGTTGGGGAATTTCCTTCCCTTTCCCTTCTACTTACTAATAAACCTTTCTATTTCAAACTCTGGAATAAAAAAAAAAAATTGCGACCTCAGGTAATAAAACAAGCAGGTAATTGAACTCAGAGGTGGTTGAATTGACAACTTGCAGGTCAGAATGAGCTAACAGATGTGTTTTGTTTGACCTAACACCTTTAAATAAAAACATACTTTTGAATTATTACCCAGAATACCCCATTTCCCCTGTTAAAGGTACTATTTAGTTTGTTAAAACAAATTAAAAAAATTTTACTGAGACCATTGTGAATAACAAGTCTTTCACAGTTGTATTTCAGGCATATAGTGACAGTGAAGTAGGGACATTCCCACCACCAGTATTGGTTAAGACAAATTTCTGTTTTGTTTTTGGGTCACACCCGGTGCCGCTCAGGGGTTACTCCTTGCTCTGTGCTCAGATACCGCTCCTGGCAGGCTCAGGGGATCACATGGGACGCCGGGATTCGAACCGGGTCCGTCCTGTGTAGGCTGTGTGCAAGGCAAATGCCTTACTGCTGTGCTATCGCTCCCGGCCCCCAGTGTTAAAACAATTTTTTAACATTTGTATTATCAACACCACAATCTAAATATAGAATGATTACCATAACAAAGCTTTCTTGCATCCATGTGCATTTAATATCTTACCTTGTCCCCAAAATGTTATTTAAAAAATAAGGACTATTTCAAAATGATTTAAATTTAAATGTCATTTAAAAATGTGAAATCTTTTTTTTAATTTTCTTTTTTCTTAGAGTTTTGGGGTGTTTATGGAGGGGTTCGGGGGTCAGTGAGTTCTTAGCGGCTGGTCGGCCAGCAGGAGCACAAGGCTGGGAGTTCCACCTGCAGTGGAAAAGATTCTTGAGTTCCTGCGACCAGGCTGCTGGCCATCTCCTGCAGGTGATGCAGGTGCAATCCATGCACCGGAGCATGTGACGGTCCATGCACACATGTGGGTCTAGCACCCTGCTCAACAGCAGCAGCGACAAGCAGCCTGAACCTCTAAGAAAAAGAAAGTTAAAATAAATCGAATTAACCTGTAATTCATATTGGTCTCAATAAAAATCATTTTAAAAATTAAATTATTAAAATTTCTTGTTTGCTAGAAGAGCAGCAATGACTGGCTTACTAGCCCTTTGCAAATGCTTTCTTCATTACACTTAGGTGCCCAGTTTAGAAATCTGAAATATTTCAGATATTTTTTTTAATATTTCAGATTTTTAAATAACATTTAAATTGAACTAAATTGGAAATATTCCTTATTTTAAAATTTTTAAGTATTCTTTAATTTAACATTTTTAATATTTATTATTTTTAAATATTCCTTATTTTTAAATTTTTAAATATTTATTAATTTAATTTTTTGTTTTGTTTTGTTTTTTTGGGTCACACCTGGCAGTGCTCAGGGGTTACTCCTGGCTCTTCGCTCAGAAATCGCTCCTGGCAGGCTTGGGGGACCATATGGGATGCCGGGATTTGAATCAATGAGCTTCTGCATGAAAGGCAAATGCCTTACCTCCATTCATCTCTCCGGCCCCAATATTCCTTAATTTTAAATTTTTAATATTTCTTATTCTTAAATATGCGTTATTTTTAAAATTTTAAATATTTAAAAATTTTGATATTCTTTATTTTTAAAGTTTTAAATACTCCCCATTAAAATTTTTTAAATAGGGCCCGGAGAGATAGCACAGCGGTGTTTGCCTTGCAAGCAGCCTATCCAGGACCAAAGGTGGTTGGTTCAAATCCCGGTGTCCCATAGGGTCCCCCGTGCGTGCCAGGAGCTATTTCTGAGCAGACAGCCAAGAGTAACCCCTGAGCACCGCCGGGTGTGACCCAAAAACCAAAAAAAAAATTTTTTTTTAAATATTACTTATTAAAATTTTTTTAATAGTTCTTATTTTTAAATATGCCTTATTTTTTAATTCTAAATATCCCTTATTTTTAACTTCTTAATATGTCTTATTTTTAAATATTCCTTAATTTTAAATTATTTAATATGCCTTGTCTTTACATTTTTCTTATTTTTAAATTTTTTCTGGTTTTTGTTTTTGTCTTTGGGCTACACCTGGTGACGCTCAGGGGTTCCTCCTGACTGCGCTCAGAAATTGCTCCTGGCTTGGGGGACCAGATGGGGCGCCGGGGTGGGGGGGTGGGGGGCCCACCCAGGTTAGCGGTGCAAGGCAAATGCCCACTGCTTGTGCCACTGTCCCGGCCCCTCACTTTCAAATTTGTAACTATTTCTTATTTTACTCTGGGACAGGGTAAAATATTAAGTGCACACAGATGCAAGGGAACTATCTTCTGGGCCTGGGGCTGGGGTGGTGGCTCCTTAGGGGAACTGAGGACTTGCAAGGAGCATCTGATCTGCAAAACGAATGTGGGTGGTGGGAGAGTTTTTAGGAGAAAGGGTTTGAAGCCAGGGCAGGAACATTGATTGAGAAGGCAGATTGGAGGAAGAGGGGTGCTGCTGCTTGGAAAAGGGAGGCCTTGAAAGGGCCTCACTTGCTGCTGCTGCTGATTGGAACAGGGAGGCCTTGACATTGCTGCTGCTGCTGCTGCTGGGACATTGATTGAGAAGGCAGATTGGAGGAAGAGGAGTGCTGCTGATTGGAAAAGGGAGGCCTTGAAAGGGCCTCACTTGCTGCTGCTGCTGATTGGAACAGGGAGGCCTTGAAAGGGCCTCACTTGCGGCTGCTGCTGCTGCTGGGACATTGATTGAGAAGGCAGATTGGAGGAAGAGGGGTGCTGCTGATTGGAAAAGGGAGGCCTTGAAAGGGCCTCACTTGCTGCTGCTGCTGCTTCTTTTAAAGAAGGGGCCCCTAGAAAGAGGAGCAACTGACAGCTGCTTCTGGGGCACAAGGTGGAAGGAAAGTTGGGCCCGGTGCAAATCCCGCCTCTTGCTCCGCCCTTCATCAGCACCCAACAGCCGGGCTGCTCAGTGGGCGGCAGCAGGTGGTGTGGGCGAGGACTGTGTCCCCTTGTGCCCACCCACAGCCGGCCACTCCTCCTAGGCTGCGGAGTCCTGGAACGTGCTGATCCTGGACTTCCCAGCTACGCTATGGACAAGCTCAGCTCCCGGTGCTCCGTGCCAGGCTCCTCGAGGTCGTGTGTCCTGGTCTGCCTCTGGGTAAGTGGCTCCTCACACTGCAGGCCAGGAGCCCCCTGGCCCTGGGCCTGGGGCCGGAAGGCACAAGAGTCCTTTCTTTTAACTGCCTCCGAGCCTTTGAGCTCAGCTGGGGCCAAGCAGGTAGAGGATGCACCTTCAAGCTCTTTGCTAGTCTGGGGATTTGGGGGTGAGTCTGCAACTGGACCCGGCATTTCTAGCAAGTCCCCAACTGTTGCTGTAGATGGAGCATGCTCTAGGCTTTGTGTAAAAAAAGACTTGAACCCTGTTTTCCCCCAAAGTTTTTTTTTTTTTAATTTTTAATGCCTTTATTTAAACACCATGATTACAAACATGTTTGTATTTGGTTTTAGGTATAAGGAAAGAACACCCCCCTTCACTAGTGCAAGAGTTTTTCAAGTCTGTCCTGGCCTTGAAAAGAGGGTGGCTGGGCCTGAGTTTCTTTGCCAGTATTGGGGGACTGAAGGGTATCAGAGGTGAATTCTTATCTGAGGACCCCAGAGTGAATTATTTTCCTATTATCAGATACTTTCTCCATTTTTCTGTATTTTATGTGGGGTTTGTGCTTTCATCATTGACATGTGAAAGTCGGAAGTGACTACGCAATACCTCCAGTGGTAGTAGTGGTCGGTAGTGGGGGAAAGGAGTCGGTAAGAAGTCTGGGGCCTAGCCCCACTCTGCTATTCACTTCCTGGGTGGTTTTACCCCCATCTCTTATTCTTCCTTTCCCGATAGGTAGTAACTGGCAAATTTACCCATTGCAAAAGACTCTTTAATCTTTTGGGGATTGTACATGCTTTTTGAAAAATACTTCTATAGTCAAATTCAAAATTTTAGAGTAGTAAGTAGATTTCTTAAAACCAGGAAAAGAACCAATCAAAAAGAGCTGGGTGATTTTTGAGTCTCTTTTAAAAAAATAAGTCATAACCCACAAAGGCTATGCAAATGTTCCACAGTTAAAAAAAAAGAGAGAGAAGAAAAAGAAAAAAAAAAAGATGAAAAAAAAAAAAAAGAGAGAGAGAGAAGTTAAAGACAGAGTGAAATCTGAACAAAGCTGACAGAATTAAAAACGTATTTGTGGCAGAAACTGGGGGGAGTTCTCATACGTGTGACCCTTAGGGGTCCATGTGTCAGAGATCAAACATGAGGTGTCTGCAGGCCCTCCAGCCCTTAGAACCATCTGTCCAATCTCAGAGTGATTTTTAGATTATAAAATTAGGAAAGGTATTATAATAAAAGACATAAATATAAAAATGTTATGAAGACCTTACAAATCATACATATTTTTACATTATGATGTTCAGTTGGTTTATGTGTACTTTCTGCTAATTTTTTATTCAGATAAGGATAATTCCTCAGTTAGTATAATTAATCCTTGGTTCCATATTACCCTGTATGCTTCCAATACTTTGTTAATATAGTCCACAAATTTTTTCAAGCCTAGAGGTGCCAATGTGATAGCTCAATGAACTGCTTTGCATGCTGGAGGCCCAGGTTTGATCCCTGGCACTGCATGGCCCCTGAGCACTACAGGGTATAGTCCAAAAATGAAGAACAAGCCCAGAGGGGTTGGACAGTGCTCGGAGTTACAGAAGTAGACTGAAGAGCTATGGTCCAGTGTGTGTGTGGGGGCATATATAAAAGCACTTGCCTCAATTTAAAAATTACACAGTTGGGCCAGAGCAATAGCACAGTGAGTAGAGTGTTTGCATGCAGCTGACCTGGGTTCGATCCCCAGCATTCCATTTGGTTCTCTTATTACCTCCAGGAATGAGCCCTGAGTGCAGAGCCAGGAGTCACCCCTGAGTACCACTGGATGTGGCCTCAGAATAAAAGAAAAAGATCACAGTGGTGACAACAGCAATCCTAGTCTCTATCCATGAAAAAAAGCTTAGCTTTTAGGTGAGTTTATTAATGAATCAAACTGAAGGCTTGAGCCTGGGAAAAATCCTCGGATTGCTATGAGAAAACTTAGTTCTGGGTTCTGATTTAGAGGTTTATGCTCTATGTACATGAGGGTAAGTTGCAGTAAGTACTTGTAGGGAGTATGGCATGGCCGAGATATGAGGCAATCAAGTAGGGTGATTCAATTTTCCCCAGGTCTTAGCATCTTTTGGGAACTGGGAGTGAGGCTTGGAGGTTGTTATGAAAAACAACAACAAAGAAATTGCCTATGTTTAGTGTATCCCTGTAACCTTGGTGGTTAATCATTGATATGGCCTTGGGTTCTTTGTTTTTCTACCTCCATACATAGTTTGAAATCTTTTGGCCTCTGCATAAGATTTGATCAGCTCCCTTCTGACTTTTGGCTCAATTATGTGTTCAAGAAATAGTGCTTGTTTCAGGCTGCTATCTTTTTTTTTTTTTTTTTTTTTTTGCCTTTTAACTTATTTGGGAGAGGGAGGTTGGTCCACATCCAGCAGTATTCAGGGATAACTCCTGGCTCTGCACTCAGAAATTGCTCCTGGCAGGTTTGGGGAACCATATGGGATACCGTGGACTAAACTCGGCTCTGTCTTGGGTCAGCCACGTGCAAGGTAAATGCCCAACTGCTGTGCTATATCTCGGGCCCATCAGACTGATGTCTTTGACAGTTTATGGGCCAGAATAGGAAGCGGGGGTTTGGGACTCAAATCTAACACTTTTGAGGGCCATGATTCGAACCACAGTCCTTCTGCATGCAAGGCAAATGCCCTACCTCCTCCATGCTAGCTCTCCGGCCACTACATGTATTTATTTTTATTTCCCTGCCCTTCCTTTTTTCTTGTTTCGGTGATGAAAGATTACACACAGCCTGACTGATGCTGCACACATGCTTGCCAGGAGTTGCATATTTTTATTTGTGGGGCTCGTATATTCTATTGGGGAGGCCACATTCAACAATAGCTGTCTTCATGGGACCATTATAGGATTCTGGGGGATCCTGGGTCAGCTGCATGCAAGGTAATCACCCTACCTACTGGACTATCACTCTGGCCCTGAGGCTGCACATTTTATTACTCTCAGGCCTGTGGAATGAAGCAATTGAATTTGCTTCCTATTGACCTCAGGCCTTCAGGGCAGATGTTTTTGCCAGATATGTTCTTGGGCCCAAGGGACACTGACTCCTAATAACATCTCAAGAATGTATTAGATTATGGGTATACAAGTATTTCTGGAAAACCTGCCATTGTGCTAGAATTGTACAGGGATAAAATGGTAAACAAAGTGTAATTCTTTCTTTTTTTTTTTTTTTTTTGGATTTTTGGGCCACACCCGGCGACGCTCAGGAGCAACTCCTGGCTCTGTGCTTAGAAATTGCTCCTGGCTTGGGGGACCATATGGGACGCTGGGGATAGAATTGAGGTCTGTCCTGGATCAGCTGCGTGCAAGGCAAACACCCTACCACTGCGCCATTGCTCTGGCCCCGTAGTTCCTTTTTCTTTTTTTTTTTTTTTTTGTTCCTTCTTTTTATTAGTGGTTACAAGTTACTTTATCTATCTTGTTTAAAACCCTGGCAATACTAAGATAGGCATCACAAGTGTCATCCTTTTAAATTTCTAGCTAACATTTATAAGTGGGGGAAAAAAATAAAAGTTGTTTGAAGACTACACGTAACTATCCCGGCACTAGAACTTACTTTTTAATTTTTTCAGAAATGAATCGTAGAGGCCGGAGAGATAGCATGGAGGTAAGGCATTTGCCTTTCATGCAGAAGAACGGTGGTTCGAATCCCGGCATCCCATGTGGTCCCCCGTGCCTGCCAGGGGCGATTTCTGAGCATAGAGCCAGGAGTAAACCCTGAGCGCTGCCGGGTATGACCCAAAAACAAAAACAAAAAAACAAAAACAAAAAAGAAATAAATCGTTACAAAAATAAACATTGAAAAGCCTGGTTATGCATATATATTTTCTTTATTTTATGATTACGGGTCTACCTTAGAGGACTAGTCTGTTGAATTAGAAGTATTGTGAAAGGTAGCAGGAGGGAAGAGAAAGCCAAACCAGAAAGGCCTTCAGTCAAACTGAAGCTGAAAACATAAAAACACTACTCAGGCCTTGCCAAGAAGTGGAAGCCAGGAGAGGAGATAAAGTTATTGGGATGACAGAGGTTTATTTGAGCAAGGCATGGGCTCTGGGTTACTAGCCAGAAATATATTATTATTTTTTTTTGGTTTGTTTTTTGGGGCTACACCTGGTGGATCTCAGGGGTTACTCCTGGCTCGTTGCTCAGAAATCGCTTTTGGCAGGCTTAGGGGGACCAGATGGGATGCCCGGGATTGAACCCTGGTCTGTCCCAGGTTGGCCATGTGCAAGGCAAAACTCCCTACCGCTGTGCTATCACTCCGGCCCCCAGAAACATTCTTGTTTAGCCTTGCCTGACTCCCAACAGGACTCCTTGCAAGTTGTCTGTATTCCTGTAAAGGCTCCATTCTGCCTCACCAGCAGAGAACACTGCCAGGGAAGGTCTCCATTCTCCATTTGGAATTCTCCAATTTTCGACTTTCTTCTCATTTAAAGTAAAATATTTATTATTAAATTCATAGTGGCTACAGCATTTGCCTTGCATGTGGCTGAGCCAGGTTTGATCCTCAACATCCTGTGAGAATAAAAATTTCCCTTTAGCATTCCATCTGATTATGATATAAGAGAGTTCATTTGTTCTTAAGGAAGGAATTCCTTTTTGTTTAAGTGATTTCTTAGCAGTTAGGTTAATCATGCTTTTAGCTTCTGTTCCTGCTTGCTCATAGGAAATTGTATGATGGAAAATTACAACCCCTCCACATGCGCACAGAACAAGGCTTAGCCGCCTCATAAAGATAAGCAGACCCTCTTCACGGGTCTCCTAGGTATGTCGCAGCCCCATGTGTGTTCCCAGTGATAAGCAAATACCTCTTTCCCGCCACGGCCCTAGCTGTCTGTAACCTCCTCCTAAGCTTGTTAAGGTTTCTCTATATAAACCCTGTTGAAACCTTTGAGGGGGGTCAAACCTCCTCTGTTCATGAATGGAGTATGAGGTTTGGCCTCAGCATGCTGATGTGTGACTTCGTGCTCTAATAAACCCTCCTGCGATTGCATCAAGTCGGTCTCCGAGTCTCCTTGGGTGTCCGCGATTCCTGAGGTTTGAGGAAGGGTCTCTCTTTGAGTGTTCCTTCAATCCCAGAATCCAGATGGTCCCCTAAACCTGCCAGGAGTAATTTCTGAGTGCCCAGCACTGCTGGGTGTGGCCCAAAGACCTCCCCCCACCCCCCCCCCCCCAAAAAAAAAGACCATTAAATGACTCAGGGAAAAAAGGCATTATATTTCAGGGACACTACAGTGGGTAGGGTGTTTGCTTGGCATAGAGTAGACCTGGGTTTAACCCTCCCTTATCCCTGCCCCCACACTAGATGGCCCCTTGTATACTCCCAGGAGTAATCTCTAAGTACAGAGCCAGGAGTAGATTTAAGCACCACTGGGTAACCACAAAACAACAAAAACATCACGTTCTTGAACTTAAAAGACAACAGTGGAACTCCACCTGTGAATAGTTGCCTCTTTCAAACCGGCCTGTTCCACAGATTCACTCTTTTCTTGTTCAAGACGTAAATTGAGCCGTGAAAGATCATGGGTCCAAGGGGAATATATATAACAAATAGATTTAAAAAAAAATAAAACTTTATTTAAACACCATACAGATCCCGGAATTATTTTGTGGCTGTGTAACAAGGTTGGCAACTGATGCCCAGTCTTGGTTCTAGTCTGCCAGGTGAACTGGCACCTCCTCTGACTTGTTTTTCTTTTTCTCCTTCATAGAGTCTGGCAGCCTCTTTCCTGCTCTACCCTGTGCTCTGGACCCTGGGCCGGCAACTCCATTCAACTCTCACTGGCATCTACATCCCCGGCACCTATTCTGTCGTCTTTGTCAACTCTCCCAATGAACAGATTGCTAGAGATATGGCAAGGTATGGTGGACGAGCTTAGATGCTGCTCTGGGAAGCTCAAAGAGAACCAGGGAGTGTCACATTTAGGTCCCCTTTTGCTTTTGACAATCAGATCTACCAAGGAATCGCCTATCAACTCTCTGCTTGGCATAATAAGAGAATCTCAATGGCTCCTGCAGATAGTGAAGTTGCATTAGGGTATAAAAGGAAATGAAAGACAAGGACATGGCTGGCTTCCCTTATTAAGGTGCTACAGTGAACCCTGCAGGTTGAGAACTCTTTTTTGTTTTCTTGTTTTGTTTTTGGACCACACCCAGCAGTGCTCAGGGGTTACTCCTGGCTCTGAACTTAGAAATCGCTCCTGGCTGGCTCTGGGAACCCTATGGGATGTCGGAGATCAAACCTGGGTCCATCCTGGGTTGACCAAGTGAAAGGCAAATGCCCTACTCCTGTGCTATCTCTCAGGCCCCCCCCCCCCCCAGTTGAGAACTTAAGTCTCCTCATTCTTTTTTTTTTTTTTTTTGGTGGTTTTTGGGTCACACCCGGCAGTGCTCAAGGGTTATTCCTGGCTCCAGGCTCAGAAATTGCTCCTGGCAGGCACAGGGGACCATATGGGACACCGGGATTCGAACCGATGACCTCCTGCATGAAAGGCAAACGCCTTACCTCCATGCTATCTCTCCGGCCCCAAGTCTCCTCATTCTTTTTTTTTTTTTTTTTTTTTTTTTTTGGGCCACACCCTGTGACACTCAGGGGTTACTCCTGGCTATGCGCTCAGAAGTTGCTCCTGGCTTCTTGGGGGACCATATGGGACGCCGGGGGATCGAACCGCGGTCCATCCTAGGCTAGCGCAGGCAAGGCAGGCACCTTACCTCCAGCGCCACCGCCCGGCCCAAGTCTCCTCATTCTTTTTTTTTTTTTTTTTTTGGTTTTTGGGCCACACCCGTTTGATGCTCAGGGGTTACTCCTGGCTATGTGCTCAGAAATCGCCCCTGGCTTGGGGGGACCATATGGGATGCCGGGGGAATCGAACCGCAGTCCGTTCCTTGGCTAGCGCTTGTAAGGCAGACACCTTACCTCTAGCGCCACCTTCCCGGCCCCAAGTCTCCTCATTCTTAACTCAGCTCTCTCTTCTCTTCGCTCGGTTCAAGAGATGGTCACTATGACAATTGAGGAAAATAAAGCCATGGCTAAGATTTGGCAAGCTTCTAAAAGCTGAATGTTCTTTCTAGGAAAAAAAAACAAAAACATTGAACTTGTCATCACACCAGAGAGAATCTTGGCTCTGGTACATAATTAGGAAAATTGTGTCTCTTCTTTAAGTATGAGTTTTCTGAATCATTGAAGCAGATAATGCTACCTGTCTCACAGAATTGTGAGGGTTAAGTGACCCCAGAAACACATGCAACTGAGTTTCGTGTGTCTGGATTTCCCATCTTCAATCTACTTTGTAGAGGCTACATGGCAAAAGGTCGTTGGTGTGGTTTAGCTCCCTCTTCCCCTTGAGCTACAATTTAGCATTCTTCAAAGAGTAAGTCACAGGGTTTTAAAATACTGAAACTGTGTTCTAGGAACTGAATTGTTGGTTTCAGAATAACTGGCATTTGACATTTGACATTTGGCATCTTTCCTTCCTCCACCTATGACATCTCTTGTTTTATGAAGGAGGAAGTCGTTTAGCTTTTAGGTCACACTTACCTGTGCTCAGGGCTTACTCCTTGCTCTGTGCACAGCGACCACTCTTGACAATGTTCAGGGAACCAACTGTGGTGACGAGGAATGAACCGAGGCGAGGCAATGCCTTACTTCCTGTACTATGTAGTCCCCAGAGCATTGTCCACCAGGTTTGTGCCCTGAACCACCACCAGGAGTGGCAAAATAAATAAATAAATAAATAATAAAACCCTAAACCAAACCAAAACAAGCAAATAAAAAACCCTTAATCTTAGTTATTTTTGATTCTGGGTTTTGAAAAAGTCCTGTTAACTGGTTGTCTTCTCTCTCTCTCTCTCTCTCTCTCTCTCTCTCTCTCTCTCTCTCTCTCTTTTTCACTCTCTCTCTCTCTTTCACTCTCTCTCTCTTTCCCTCTCTCTCTCTCTCTCTCTCTCTCTCTCTCTCTCTCTCTCTCTCTCTCTCTCTCGGTTATTCTTGGTGTTCAGGGCTTAACTCCTAATTCTACACTCAGGATCAATCCCGGCAGCTTTCAGGGGCTCAGGATCTAAAGCATGTACCTGATTTGCTGGACAGTCTCACAGGCCCCTCGTTCTCCTTTTCTACAACTTCTTTTGTTTGTTAAATCTGTCTATTTTTGGTACTCCAGAAGTACGTTTTTTGTTTTTGGCTACATGCTGTGATGCTCAGGGTTTACTCCTGGTTTTGTGCTCAGACATTGCTCCTGGCTTGGGGGACGATATGGGATGCTGGGGGATGGAACCACGGTCCATCTTAGATCAGCTTTGTGCTCGGCAAATGCTCAATCGCTGTGCCACTGCTCCGGCTCCTCCAGAAGTGCTCTTGTGACTCTTGGTTATAACTTCTCTCATCTTTTTATTTATTCTGTAGAAGTGGCATAGGAATACATACAAGGAATTAGCATCATGCAATAAATACTCTCTTCTCTGTGAGTGTGGATGGTGGGGAAGGACGTTCTCCTGGCTGGGGCACCCTAGTATTCTGGCCACCAATTCTCCCTTTTGTTCTTGGCTGTCATCAATGACTGTTTTGCCTTTTTTGTTTGATTTTGTTTTGGATGGGGGCCTCACGCTGCAGTGCTCAAGTCTCATTCTTGGCTCTGTACTCAGGGCTCACACTTGCCAGTGTTCGTATGGTGGCAAATCTCAAGGTTGATTTACTATACTCGGGCCTAAAATGTAGCAATGAAATTTCTATTATTTTTTTATTGTGGGTGGTCACGGGGGACTAGGAACAAGCATTTCTGGGGCATGTGCTCAACTACTCGTACCACAAACCTGGTCCTTGGAATCCCCTTTTCCCCCTAGAGTTTCATTCATTCCCTGTATTTGTTTATTCACCTTCATAATCAAGAAAATATGACTTCTCAGTGGGTGAGTAAGTGAGCAAAATTTGCAGCAGTTGTTTAAACAAGTTTGTGCCATGTGCTTCATCTTACAGTTAGGGATTTATTTAGCGCTGGAACTTTCCAGGGGAATGAGGTTGGTGGTAATGCGCATTAATGTGGAGCCTTAAATAGAGTTCTGTTCAGTTTAGGGCTCAAGGGAAGGCAAAGTAGGTCGGCTCTCTTGGCAGCAGTTGAGGGAAGCAGGGATCCGGGAGCAGGGGTTTTTTTGGCACTTCAAAGAATAGAGATTGGCTGCCATGATTGCCTGAGACCTGGGTAAGATTTGCTTGCATACCTGCATGATGCTGAGGGCTTTGGGTTTGATGCTTGGGCACCAGTTTGTACATCCATGACTTGGTACTTCTGTTTTGATGGTACTTATACTCGTTCAAGAAAATTTTATTGGGTTCCCCAGTATGATACATAAGAAATCAGGCACAGTCAGGGTTGGAAGTCCAACCAGTAGTATGTCATAAAAATTCATAGCCCTGGGGCCAGAGAGATAGCACAATGGTGGAGCGTTTGCCTTGCATGTGGCCAACCCAGGACAGACTGGGATCCATCCCCAGCATCCCACATGGTCCCCCGAGCCTGTCAGGAGTGATTTCTGAGCACAGGGCAAGGAGTAACCCCTGAGCGCTGCTGGCTATGACCCAAAACTTAAACATAAAATAAAATTTCATAGCCCTAAAAAGATGATTTTGCTCTGAGGGCCAGGGTTGAAACCTTCATAAATCTGAAAAGTGAGATGACAGTATAGCAGGCAGAGCCCTTAAAGACCAGGGTTCAATACCCGGCATCCCATGTAGTCCCCCCAAGCCCTCTAGAAATGTACCTGAGTGCAGAACCAGGAAGAAGCCCTGACCATGGCCAGTTTTGGCTCCCCCCCCCCAAATAACTAAACTAAACAAACTACAAAATAAATAAATAAATAAATAAAGGGTGAACAATTCTATTTTTGCCAAAGACAAACTCAGGATATGATGTCTCTACCTACTTTAAATAATAATACAGGAGTAAGGGGCATAATAAAAGGTGAAAAGGGTTGGAAATCACTGATTCAGCAAACCCTTTAGTGGAGAAGGTGAACCAGGACTAAAAAGGGGGTGCTTATGCCTTCCCCAGAGAGGTGCTTAAACAGTTATTCCCACAGTGAAGGAAATAATTTGCATCTAACTGGCCACTCTACCACCTTTTGCAAGACTGAGAGTAGAATCCAAGTCTTTTTCTGCTTTATTGTTTTTGTTGTTTTCATATTTTTTTAATGTCATGTCTTAAAATTGTTTTCTACTAACAATGTTCCTTTATTTATTTATTTTTTGTTTTGATTTTTTGGGTCCCACCTGGCAGCACTCAGGGGTTACTCCTGGCTCTAGGCTCAGAAATTGCCCCTGGCAGGCTAGGGGGACCATATGGGATGCCGGGATTTAAACCATTGTCCTTCTGCATGCAAGGCAAATGCCTTACCTCCATGCTATCTCTCCAGCTCCAATGTTCCTTTATTTTTATTACAAAGTAGCATAACTAATGTTTTTTCACAAAACTGTCATTAAATTTTTTAAACACCATGGTTATAAGGTTGTTCATAATATAGTTTTTTTCACAGATAATGTTCATAAATGAGTTATAGTCATACAATATACAACAACCTTCACCAATGCGAATTTTCCGCCACCAATGTTCCCAGTTTCCCTCTCATCTTCCCTGATACCCACTTCCCTTCTATCCACTTTTCACCTGTTTCTGGGCTGGCAATTTACTTCACTCTCTTTCTCTTTCTCTTTTTCTATTCTTTCTATTTTTCTCTTTCTATTTTCTTTCTATTTTTCTTTGTTTCTTTCTTTCTCTCCTTTTTTTTTTTTTTTTGAGAGGGGGGTCACACCTGGCAGTGCTCAGGGGTTACTCCTGGCTTTATGCTCAGAAATCGCTTCTGGCAGGCATGGGGGACTATATGGGATGCTGGGATTTGAACCACTGTCCCTTTGCATGCAAGGCAAATGCCTTACCTCCATGCTATCTCTCTAGCCCCTTTCTCTCCTCTCTTACTTTTCTTTCCTTTTTTTTTTTTTTGGGAGGGGGTTTTGGGCCATACCCAGTGGCTCTCAGGGGTTACTCCTGGCTATCTGCTCAGAAATAGTTCCTGACAGGCATGGGGGACCATATGGGACACTGGGACTCGAACCAACTACCTTAGGTCCTGGGTCGGCTGCTTGCAAGGCAAACACCGCTGTGCTATATCTCTGGCCCCTTCTCTCCTTTCTTGACACTGCGGTTTGCACTACTGTTAGTGAAGGGGGGGAGTGCCATGCATATCACTTTATCCCCTTTGATCACCCAGTTCTTGCCCAGAGTGATCAGTTCCAGCAATCACTTTTGTAGTAGACCATTCTCCATTCTAACTGCACTCTTCATTCATTGTGGCAAGCTTCTTACCAGGGAGTGGTCCTCCTAATCCTTATCTCTATTATCTCTGAATTTCCTCCCCACACTATTTTTTATTTTTCTTATATCCCACAGATAAATGAGATTATTATGTTTATCTTTTTCCTCTGACTCATTTCATTCAGCTTAATAATCTCCATGTCCATACATATAAGTGCAAATTTCATAACTTAATTTTCCTTAGTAGCTGCATAGCATTCTATCATGTAGATGTACCATGGTTTCTTTAGACACTCATCTGTGTGGGGATTCTGGATTGTTCCTAGATTCTGGGTATGGTAAATTGTGCTGCAATGAACATGGGAATACAGAGGGCATTTTTGTATTATTTTTGTGTTCCTCGGGTATATCCCTAGGAGTGGTATAGCTAGATCATATGGGAGCTCAATTTCCAGTTTTTTGAGGAATCTCCATATTGTTTTCCAGAAAGACTGGACTAGACAGTATTCCCAACAGCAGTGAATGTCTCTTTCTCCCCATCTACGCCAATACTGGTTGTTCTTGTTCTTTATGCCAGTCTCTGTCGTGTGAGATGATACCTTATTTTTATTTTGGTTTGCATCCCTCTGATGATTAGTGATATAGACCATTTATTCATGTGCCTTTTGGCCATCTGTATTTTTTCTTTGAGGAAAAATTGTCATTTCTTCTTCCCATTTTTGATGAGGTTAGAATTTATTCTTGTAAAGACCTGCCAGTACCTTATATATCTTAGGTATTAACCCTTTATCAGATGGGTATTGGGTAAATAGTTTCTCCCATTCCATATCCTACTCACCATTTTCTTGGAAGTGCAAACGCTTCTCAGTTTCATATAGTCCCATTTGTTTATCTTTGCTTCTGTTTGCTTAGACAGTGGTGTTTCCTCCTTGATCTCATGTTCTTTCTTTCTTTCTTTCTTTCTTTCTTTCTTTCTTTCTTTCTTTCTTTCTTTCTTTCTTTCTTTCTTTCTTTCTTTCTTTCTTTCTTTCTTTCTTTCTTTCTTTCTTTCTTTCTTTCTTTCTTTCTTTCTTTCTTTCTTTCTTTCTTTCTTTCTTTCCTTTCTTTCCTTTCTTTCTTTCCTTTCTTTCTTTCTTTCTTTCTTTCTTTCTTTCTTTCTTTCTTTCTTTCTTTCTTTCTTTCTTTCTTTCTTTCTTTCTTTCTTTCTTTCTTTCTTTCTTTCTTTCTTTCTTTCTTTCTTCCTTCTTCTTCTTCTTCCTTCTTCTTCCTTCCTTCCTTCCTTCCTTCCTTCCTTCCTTCCTTCCTTCCTTCCTTCCTTCCTTCCTTCCTTCCTTCCTTCCTTCCTTCCTTCCTTCCTTCCTTCCTTCCTTCCTTCCTTCCTTCCTTCCTTCCTTCCTTCCTTCCTTCCTTCCTTCCTTCCTTCCCTCCCTCCCTCCCTCCTTCCTTCCTTCCTTCCTTCCTTTCGGTTTTTGGTCACACCTGGCAGCACTCAGGTTGTACTCCTGGCTCTATGCTCAGAAGTTGTTCCTGGCAGGCTTGGCGGACCATATGGGATGCCGGGATTCGAACCACTATCCTTCTGCATAAAAGGCAAACACTTTACCTCCATGTTATCTCTCCAGCCCCGTTCTCAGGTATTTTCAATGGAATTAATGCTCTCTGTTTCTTTTCTTAGGATCCAAGATACTTCCCTCAGCCATTCTGACTCTCTCTTTCTCTTTCTCTCTCACTTTCTCTGCCTTAGGGCTATCCTGGATAAGAAGCTGGCTGCTTCTGTGAACATCCTGCCCAAGACATCCTCATTGTGAGTTCTACACAGTGCAAATAAGCAGACTGGGGCTGGTCTGGCACATGGAAAGAACAATGATCTCATGAGAATTGCCACAGAATACCGCAAAGGCTTTTCATCAACCAATAGTTCATTGTGGATTTGTATTAAAGAAAATCAATGAGTGAAAATAGGTTTTATATAGATAAAGGGGAAATGTGTTCAGGAACAATGACTTGTTTGCACAATCTTTATTTAAATGACTTAGCTTTTGGACTGGAGTGATAACAGTGGTAAGGCATTTGCCTTACTCGCAGGCAACACCAGGCAGACTCTGGTTCGATTCCCGGCATCCCATATGGTCCCCTGAGCCAGCCAGGAGTGACTTCTGAGTTCAGAGCCAGGAGGAACCCGAGTGCTGCCGGGTGTGACCCAAAAACCAAAAAAAAAAAAAAAAAAACAGTTTTTTTTTTCCCCTAGAAAATTGAAGACTGGGTATTTCATTTCTAAGTAAGCCAACTAAGGAAATTAAAAAAATATTTTTTCCATCACTTTTGGATTCTTTGGAAAACTTTGTGTGTTTACCATGTGACAAACTGATGCTGTGTATTGATTACCTTTCATTTCACTTTAGTTGCCCCGAGTCTGCATCATTTTCCTGATCAGATTATTACAACATCCTAGTACTAGCTGCAGAGAATTTGTCTTGTAACTTAGTCCCTGTGATTATCATGTAGCTCATCCATTTTTCCAAGGGGAAAAGAGATGTGAAATGTTACAAAGAAGAGAAAGGATAGGGTCAGAACAATAGTATAGCAGGTAGGGCATTTGTCTTACACCTGGCCAGCCAGGATTTGATCCTTGGCACCCCATATTGTCCTTTGAGCCTGCCAGGAGTGATCCTTGAGGCACTGACAGTGTGGTCCAAAGAAATAAAAAAAATGATGGAAGGGGAAGAGAGAGTAAGAGAAATAAATATGACTCTAAAAGTGAAAGGAGGGTGTTTGCCTTGCAGGGTATTGATGTAGCTCTTATCCCCTAGTACCTTATATGGTCCCCAATTCTGCCAGGAGTGATTCCTGAGTGCAGTGCCAGGGGTATGCCCTGAACACCATTGGCTGTATCCAAATAAAAGATAAACACACAGTAAAGTAAGGCCTGGAGCAGGTAGGGGCTTGCCTTGCATGTGTCTGCCTAGATTCCATTCCCAGCATCCCATATGGTTCCCTGAGCCCCAATCTGGTAGAAATCATTTCTGATTACAGAGCCAAGAGTAAGCCCTGAGAATTACCAGGCTTGCCCCCCCCCCCCCAAAAAAAAAAGGCAGAAAAAAAAAAGAATCTGAGATACTCAGTTTGGAGGACAGGAAACACAGACTTTTCTCTAAGGCTGTCCTGAGATTGAGGATTTGTGTGACTGGTTGAGCAATCTTAAGCCTCTCACCTTCAGTGATGTGTAGGCAGATACTAGGAGCATGCCTTAGTATGTACATACAGGCAGATGCTAGAAGGATGCATTACCATGTGCAAGCAACACTAGGAGAATATGCTAGAATGTACAGGCAGATAATAGAAGAATGCATTAGCATGGCCAAATAGATGATTTTGTGAAGATTTGGCCCATCTGGACTGACTTGGAACTGTTTTAGTATCTACCTCAGAAATGTCACTTCAGGCCAGAGAGATAGCACACTGGTAGGGCTTGCCTTGCATGTGGCTGACTCGGGACAGGCTTGCGTTCATTTCCCGGCATTTCATATGGTCCTCCAAGCCTGCCAGGAGAGATTTTTGATCACAGAGCCAGGAGTAACTCTTTAGCGCTGCTGGGTATTACCCAAAAGACAACAACAACAACAACAAAAATCCATGCCACTTAATAGAGTAAGGCTTGACATCATAACTGGACTTTTTATAAAAGGTTTGTAATTTGACTTTCTCTTCTCCAGGTACTTTTGGAATGGAGTAATAGAAGAAAACACTGAGATCCTGCTGGTAAGTGAGGAGGAGGGGGATGAAGCCTTGATAAGGGAGAGAGTGAGACCAAGGTCATTTTTTTTTTACAGACCCAAACAAAAATGAGCAAATATTGTGCTGGAGAGAGAGTGCGGGGGTGGGTAGGTAATGGCATGTGCTTTGCCAGCGGCTGACCTGGGTTCAATTCCCAGCACCACATCTACCTCCTGAGTGTCTCTAGGAGTAATTCATGAGTTCAAAGCCAGGCATAAGCCTCGAGCACTGCCAGGTGTGCCCCCCCCAAAACAAAACCGATCAGAAAGTGCAAGGCAAACATCAACTGATGTTTCTTGTCCCATATAGATGTCCTCTGTGCCCTTATGCATTATTAGTAGGGCCAGGTGACCAGGAGGAATGCCATCTCAGTGGCCAGATGTCTGAGTAACTACAGAAGTGAGATGGAGTTCCTACAGCAGTGATTTTCTTTTTCCAGTTAATAAAGACAAAGACTTCCAAGGTCCAGTTGCTGTCTGGCTACATCAGGTAATGCGTCTCTTCTGAGGGGAAGGAATGAGCCCTAAGTGAGTTTGAACACCAACAGCCTTAGCTATGTCCTTATCCCTTAGTTTCCACCTGTAAAATGTGACAGGTATGACTGAGTTCACTTAAACCAGTTATTCGCACGATTTTGCCTTAAGGCTCCCTTTACACTTTGATTGCTGCTGAGGGTGCAGGGGTCTCATCCAGATGCTTTACGGAAAAGCCTTTGGAGGTTATTGGGCTGGGGTTGGGGTGGGGGCTGAGGAGTAGATGTTTGTTCATATGGTTCCAGGAATTGAACCAGGGCCTCAGACATGCCAGCACAGCTTCAAATCCTTAAGAACCCAGGAAGCTTTGTGGGTTTTATCTCTCTTTATTTATCTTTCTTACTTTCTCTTCCCCTTCCATTACTATTTTTTTTTTATTTCTTTGGGCCACACTGGCAGGGCCTCAGGGCACTTAAGGAAATAGACCAGACTTTAGTTATAATTTACTAATATACTATATATATTTTTTTTGTTTGTTTGTTTTTGGGTCACACCGAGCAGCGCTCAGGGGTTCCTCCTGGCTCTATGCTCAGAAATCGCCCCTGGCAGGCTTAGGGGACCATATGGGATGCCAGAATTCAAACCACCGATCTTCTGCATGAAAGGCAAACGCCTTACCTCCATGCTACCTCTCCAATCCCTACTAATATACTATATTTAACATATAGTAAATATAAAAAATAGGTACTGTATTTTTCGCTCTATAAGATGCACCTGACCATAAGATGCACATAGTTTTTAGATGAGGAAAACAAGAAAAAAAGTTGCAGCAGCGATCATATAGTCTTAAATGAAAGCTCTATATATGATGGTGAAAGTGTGTTAACTGATTGTTCATCCTATGTGGAATGTCTGTGCAATAAAAGGGATGTAACACTTTTCCTCCATCTTTTTTTTTTGTTTTTTGTTTTTTGTTTTTTTTTTTTTGGGTCATACCCGGCAGTGTTCAGGGGCTACTCCTGGCTCTATGCTCAGAAATCGCCCCCGCCAGGCTCAGGGGACCATATGGAATGCCGGGATGCGAACCACCGTCCTGCACGCGAGGCAAACGCCTTACCGCTGTGATATCTCTCCGCCCCTCCTCCACCTTTTAAGTGTGTCTTATGATATGAAAAATACAGTAATATATATTACATTTTTTAATATTTCACTTCATTTAAAATAAAAATCATGGGGTTGGAGAGATAACACAGTGGTAGGGCGTTTGCCTTTTATGCAAAAGGACAGTGGTTCAAATCCCAGCATCCCATATGGTCCCCCAGCCTGTCAGGAGCGATTTCTGAGCATAGAGCCAGGTGGAACCCCTGAGCACTGCTGGGTGTGACCCAAAAACCAAAAAAAAAAAAAAAAAAAAAGATTCGTTACCTCCTACCATAAATCATATCATCCAAAAATAACAAAAATTACCAGACTACAGGTGGTTTTTTGCAAAATCTGGCTCAATAAGAGTGCTCTCTAAGTCTGAGGACACTTTTAAGTGTGTGGTGTAATAAAGTCAAGTTTTCAAACAGTTTTTGTTTGAAAACAGGAATTTTTAAATTGTGTTTTATTGTTGTTTTTGGTATTTTGAGTCACATCTGGTGGTACTCAGAGGTCACTCCTAGCTCTGCACTCAGAAATCAGACCCCTGGAAGGCTCAGGGACCAGAGTGGATGCCGGGAATTGAACCCAGATCTGTCCTGGGCAGCCACGTGCAAATGCCCTAGTGCTATGCTATCTCTCTGGTCCCAGGAATTTTTAATTGGTAACAAATTATGTGAATTATCTTGATTGAGGGACTCACTATCCCTATTTGAGGAAATACCTACCCCTAATAATAAATTTGCATGTATAAATAGTTTGTAAAAATGATAAATGTGGTTACTTAGGTGAGTGTGTTAAAATGGTGTTTTCTGAATTTGATCTTAACCAAGAAGAGTTTAAAATGTCCCTGAGAGATAGTATAGATGGGTAAGATGCTTGCCTTGAACCGCATCTGATGTTCTCTCCCTCCCATCTTTGCACTTCGAGCTCACTCCTAAGCACAGATCCATTTGGAATAGGCTAGGAGCACCTAAGTATATGTCCCCAAAACAAAAACCACCACCACCAACAAAATGGCATTCCTAAAAAAAAAAAAAATCTAGTTTGAGGCCAGAGAGATTGTACAGGGGTCAAATGATTGCTTTATATGTGATTGGCCCAGTTGCATCTATGGTACTACATATGGTCCCCAGAGTACAAAGCCAGGAATGGCTCCTGCATAAAATCAGGTATAGTTCTCAAATCCCCAAATACTGCCCTTTCCCAGAAAATAAAGGGATGCAGTTTAGTTTTTGACTCAGACAAGTTTATGATAACCTTGAACCTAAAGTATACACCTGACATAGGTTAGATCCTGGCACTACAAGGCCTTCCAAGAATCATTGAGGTGGTCCTTGTGGTCTTCTCCAGTACTACAGAGGTTGGCCCTTGGTCCAGTTGTCCAAATATTGCCAGGAATGACCCCAGGATCCATAGGGCACCACTAGGAAGAGTCTCCATTCAAAACAAACAAACAAACAAAAAAACAAGACAAAGGGCCAGAGAGATAGCATGGAGGTAAGGCGTTTGTCTTGCATGCAGAAGGATGGTGGTTTGAATCCTGACATCCCATATGGTCTCCCAAGCCTGCCAGGAGCAATTTCTGAGTGTAGAGCCAGGAGTAACCTCTGAGTGCTCCCAGGTGTGACCCAAACAAACAAACAAACAAACAACAACAACAACAACAACAACAAAAAAAAACCCTAGACAAAACATAAAACAACCCCAAACATCCTAAATTCTGTCTACCTGCTTATAAAAATACTTAGCACTGGTCAAGGTGCCCATGAAGTAAGCAAAACATTCTGAGATTCCTATCTAGAGGAAGAGATTAAGTAAAATTATCTATGGGACTAGAGATAGTTCATAGGGTAGGATGCTTGCTAATCTGGGTTCAGTCCCCAGCACCCCATATGATACCTTGAACCTTGCCAGGAGTAAGTCATACTTCCATGTGAGACCCCAAGATACCAACTACAAAAGACCTTCCAATTCCACACATCAAAACACCTTATACACACATGATTCACTGAGCATAAGTACTTTACAGTACTGTTACTCATCCCAAAGGAAGAAGAGGGTTGCCACCCACTTCAGACTGATGGCAAATTAAGCCCAAGGCTTCGTATTTCTTTCCTCAGCAGCATAGAAAAAATGATGGTGACTTCTATGGTATGCTGAATGCCTGGTGAAAGAAAGAGAGGCGAAGAGAGAAGCTCCTTTATGAGTTTGGAAGGAAAATTCCTTAGAGAAATTCAGTGATTGAGTTAGGCCTTGAGGTACACCGTGGCTTTTGATTGGTCAGTAATAGGAGCAGGTAGATCTTTCTAGGTAGAGAGAATTTAGAGTTCCTGGAGGAAGGGAGTTGTTTGGAGGAAGGACACCATTAGGCATATTGCATAGTTCTAAAGAGACATGTTTTATATACCTTATCTCCTTTAATCATTATCAACCTAGTCAGATAGATGCAATTTTATCCTTTTTATGAAAGGCCTTCAGAGAAATGCAGTGGTTGTTCATAGTTCTATAGATATTAAGAGGCAAACTTAAACCAAGAGCTATCTAGGTCTATCTCTGCAATTGGCTGGTGGAAATACAGGCTCAGGAGTAGTCAGTCGGTTATAAGGCTGGACAGGTGACCACAGCAGAGTAAAGAAGGCCTCAGTCATCATTGCATGCATTGTTTGTCACTCTTAAGTCACTCTTATTGACTCCTAAGAAAGACCCTGTGTTCTTTCCAAAGGTTGATGCATCCTTTTGAAATCCCAGAGATCTTCAGCCTGACCATGGACAAAGGAGACCAGCACTATTTTAAGTGGCTGGAGGAAGGCATAGCAAAGAACTGACATTCCCGTAGGATGCCTCCAGTCTTAATCAGCTGCACTCCAGGGATGGAGAGGTTCTTTCGGCTTCCTCACATCTCTGAGTTTTGTGCCTTTGCAGTACAGAGGAGCTATATAACTTGCAGAGGCTGAAGATTCAAGCTTTCTTATGCTCAAAGAGGAGATGGAGCCGTTTGAGCTAATCAAGAACCCTGTGGAACTGGTGGTCTCTGCTTCATGTTTAATGGTGGCCTGAGATGTACGTAGCCATCAAGAGAAGGTGGCAGTGAGGATGGGGATTGTCACTTTTTTCCTGGAATTACTGGACTTACCTCAGGTGCCTATTATGAAACTTTCTTCCTGCTTATAATGTGGAGGAATGGGTTTTATCAATGTTGTCTTCTAGGGGAACTAGCAAGGATTAACTACTGATGGTGGAATTTCAGTGACAAATGGATATTTTCCTAGCTAGGTCGAATCCTCAGAAATTAAGACTGAGAATAGACCCCATGAATGTGAGAAGGATGAGGGGAATGTTGGGGCTTAGACAGAATCTCAGGGGTTGGGAGTTAAGTCCTGACTCTTCTTTGCCCTGAAATTGAGAGATGTTAGGTTTTAGTACTTTGCTTGGTGGAAACAGACTTTGTGCCACCATAACAGCCTTTTCACTGGCATTGAATCAGCTTTCTGAAGAAGAACCCTGGGGAACTGCTAGAAGACTGATTTTCAGGTTCACTGTTTCTTGAAAATTTCTTGAACAAATATTCTCTGTACCACTGAGGTTTAGGTTGACAGAAGACCCCTTGGAACTGCTTGGATGGGAAAAATATGACACGCCCCAACTACACTCACACTGGTATGCTGTTCCTTGCTACATTTTTGTGTCCTTAAAAGTTTTGTGTTCTTTTTTTTTTTTTTTTTTTGTTTTTGTTTTTGGGTCACACCTGGCAGTGCTCAGGGGTTATTCCTGGCTCCAGGCTCAGAAATTGCTCCTGGCAGGCACAGGGGACCATATGGGGCGCCGGGATTCGAACCGATGACCTCCTGCATGAAAGGCAAACGCCTTACCTCCATGCTATCTCTCCGGCCCCAAGTTTTGTGTTCTTAAAAGTTTTTTTTTTTTTGTTTTTGGGTCACACCCGTTTGACGCTCAGGGGTTACTCCTGGCTATGCACTCAGAAATCGCCCCTGGCTTGGGGGGACCATATGGGACGCCGGGGGATCGAACCGCGGTCCGTCCTACGCTAGCGCTTGCAAGGCAGACACCTTACCTCTAGCACCACCTTCCCGGCCCCTCTTAAAAGTTCTTAAATGTTTTTTGTGTTCTTAAAAGTTGTCTAAATGGGGCCGGGCGGTGGCGCTGGAGGTAAGGTGCCTGCCTTACCTGCGCTAGCCTAGGAGACGGACCGCGGTTCGATCCCCCGGCGTCCCATATGGTCCCCCAAGCCAGGAGCGACTTCTGAGCACATAGCCAGGAGTAACCCCTGAGCGTTACCGGGTGTGGCCCAAAAACCAAAAAAAAAAAAAAAAAAAAAAAAAAAAAGTTGTCTAAAAAGTTCACAAACCAGTGACCATGTCTGTTCTTGTATTTCTCCTCCATGATTCTCAATTGGAAGAGGGAGAGAAGGCAGGTCCCGTATAGTGGGAACAGAAACTTGACCTATTTTCCCTCACCCCATGAATATCACAGGGGACTCCACATGAGGGAGAAGTGGGCAGTTTGGCGGGCTCCAGACATCTGTGGTGGTCCCCTTGGTCTTTATTTCAGTGGAAAGGGTGTCTGGGGAGGAGGCTAGTGTCAGGCTATCGTTTTGACACTTGCTATACTTCTCAGATCTTAATTACACTAGATCTACCAGTGTAGGTTCTCCATGGGCCCTTCTTTGAAGATCTTCCCATCTAGAGGATATCTGTCTGATCATCAGTTGGAACAAAGAGAATAGAAATAGTGATGTTATCTTTTGGGGTTAAGAAACTTGGTTTCTGATACATAAGAAACTCTTGGGGCCAGAGATAGCACAGCAGTAGGGCATTTGTCTGACATGTGGCCAACTAGGATGGATGGTGGTTTGAATGCAGGTGTCCCAATATGCCAGGTATCCCAAGCCTGCCAGGAGTGATTTCTGAGCACAGAGCCAGAAGTAATTCAAAACCAAAACACAAAGAGAAAAAATCTTGTTTAGCATAAGTCCTACTAAAATGTACTTGTTATTTTACCTAAAACAATGATCACCCCAGGTTTGGAGCCACAGAACAGTATTGCCCCTATTGCTTTTAAGATAAACAATTTCTTGGTTTGTGTCTCAAAACCCTTTTTAATTTTGCCTGGAACTTTTTCATTATTGTGGAAGTGATACTCCAAGGTGTTTGGGGATCAGTGGAGCCCTAACCTGGGCTGTGCTGAGTTGAATCCATGTGAATGCCCTACCACATACCTAGTCCTGGGGGACACGTGGGATGCCAGGGATCGGACCTGGGTTAACCGTGTGCAAGGCAAAAGCCCTACTGCTATGCTGTCGCTCCAACCAAAATGAGGATATTGCTGAAGGTGGCAGGCAGTGGCAGGTGTAGCCATTTGTCCTAAGCCCCCAGAAGAACGAGGCAAGATACCAGAACCAATTCCTTTGGCTACCCAATAGCCGACTGTGAAGAAGATAGGCAGAGACACATTAATTATAACTTTAATATAACAAATGTTATTAAAAGCAGCACATCAAACCCATCAATCTTTTTGAAGGTGCACATGGTTACAAGGAAGGTCAGTTGGCAGTCAGATAGCTAGTAACTGGTATGAATGAAATGTCAGGGTGCAAAGTCGGGGTGACCTTGCTAGGCCTTAGGCTTCCTCCTCAAGCAGAGACCCTCTGAGGGCCTTAAGCTCAGGCAGATTCACCTCAGTAGCCAGGCCAGAAGACATCAATGGGACCCCACTGTCAGGCTGGGCGCTGGCTTCTCAGTTCCCTTTCAACTCATCCCAGCTGGGGGCTGACATGGAGGTGTCCCAGCTTGTCCCTGCCAGGGAATTAGAGGGAACAGGCAGGCTGTGACCAGGTCAGGTCCTGTTTGAAAGGCACTGAGGAAAATTAAGTCAGAGGCATCTGAATTCTCCCAGAGACCCCACATGCTTATAGGTGTGGAGGGGGAACCATCTAGTCACGGGAAAACCAGCTCCTCAGGCCAGAAGCCCTGCTGGCACCCCCTTCTATAGGGATGACTCCGCTGGCAGCCTGTGCAGCTAGCCAAATAGAGGTCACAACAGTGCTGGCAAGGCTGGTCCCCAACGGCGACAATCTCCCAGCCCCTGCTGCTAAGGCACTTCTTGTCACGTTCCAACCAACTGAAGCAGCTTCTAACATCACTTCATCTCTGGAAGCAGCACAAACGAGGGCATCCTCTCCCCTCCCATTTTTGGTTTCCTTTCAGGTGGTACAAGCAGGAGGATCAGTCAGTCCTAGAGATTCTCCACCTACTCCCAAGGAGCAGAGTTTCCCTTAAGAGGGGTAGAATAAGAAAATGACTGTTGCAAAAATGGTCAACTTAAGGACAGGGTAAAGGGTAAGAAAGAAGAGGGCCTATTCTTGACGACAGGGTCCAAGCTGGCCTGTGGGCTGTAAGGAAGGGGAAAGTGTTGGGAGTTTTCACAGTGGCAGCACAAGGCAGAGCAGGAGTGGCCCTGGAGGGAATGTGAGGTGAGTGTGTGGGTGTGGGGACCACTCTGGACGAGGAAAGGACAAGGCAGAAGAGCTTATGTGTGAATGAGTGTATACTGGTTGGTGGTGTGTCAGTTTTGGCGGTGGGCAATAGAGGAAACAGATCTGAGGTTTAGCCAATGGCGTCCTAACCCTCGAGCGTGCAAGGGCTCGCTAGGGACGTAGCCAGAGAGAATAGCTGTAACTTCAGAGGCGACCTTCATCCTAGCTCTAAGAATAACCTGGCTCCGATGCTGGTGGTGGCTGCTGAGGGACAGGCAGGCAGAACCCCCTTCACTCCTCAAACCACGAGGGGCACAGGGTCTCTGCCACACAGGCGTTCACAGAGGTGTCCTGCCTCGCCACCATTTCTGCAGACAGCAGGAGAGGCAACTCTGGCTCTTCTCAAAGACTCCTCCTTCTCGGGATGCATCCTAGGAGGACTGGCTGCCCAGTGGGTTGAATGTAAGACACCCAATAAAACATCCCTGTACAGAGAGAGAACACAAACACCCCAAAAAGGCCGAGAGCTAAGAGGCACCAAATTAGGGACAAGACCAGAGACAAGATTCAGGTCTCGGGAAAGAGTCACAGCTGAGAGAACACAGAGGCACAGAGGACTGAGGAACTCGGGGTGTTGAGAGGCGCCTTGGCAGATGGGCCGGCAGGCAGGCAGGCAAGAAAGGCCTTGGTGGCATTTGGGAATCAGTCTTGGTCTCCTCCTCCGACCAGCCTGGACAGCACTGGGGAGCTCGAGGCCCCCACTCTCCTTTGGTTTTGGGGGCTCCCGACGTGTCCAGGGCTGTAAGAGTCAGTAAGGGGTGGTCCCTTCCCACTCCACCAGGTACTGGACCTTGCCCTCGGGGGTGACCCTCCGGGCCAGCACCTGGTACTTCTCCCCAGAGGCTAACCGTCCGGCGGCCCCGAAGTAGTTGGTGATGGACGACTTGAGGTGGGACAGGGACGAGTCGTCCTCGCTGATGCTCTCGAAAGTGTGGCTGTCGATGCCCTCATCTGGCCGCTCAGGGCCCAAAGCCCCCTCGGCGCTGCTGTCCGAGGGGTAGCGACCACCCAACTCCGCCGTGTGCCGCTTTGCCCGCAGTGGCATGTACGCTTTGGCTGCCAGCTTCCTCTTTCGGCTGCCCACTGTCCACCTATGGTCAGAGGTGAAGAGAAAAGAGGGATGAGCTGGAATGATCCAAAGGGTCTTTTCCAAGGCCTGAGTGGTAGCGCGGTGGCAGGGCATTTGTCTTGCACAACCCAGGTCAACTCAGGACAGAATCGAGTTCGATTCCAGGCATCCCATATGGTCCCCTGAGCCTGCCAGGAACGATTTCTGAGTGCAGAGCCAGGAGTAAGCCCTGAGCACTGCCAGGTGTGGCGCCCCCCAAATGAAAACAAAAAACAAAGGTCCTTTTCCAGTCTTGGCCATAGGTTCTCTCACTACTGCCCTGCCTAGGAGAAACCTGTAGTAGGAAGTGACACGTTAGAAATATAAGTGGTGAAAAAGGCCCAAAGTTCTAGAGGTCAGGGATTCTGTGAAAAGGTACAGATAATGAACTGAAGGGCTTTTAAGACAAGTTATGGGAATGTCTACGCCATTCAGGGAATGTCCTAGGGTGGGACACCTTTTATAGTCTCCTATCTGTTACCCTTCCCTGGAGGAAGACAACCAGAAATTATTACCTAAAACCTCTTCATTCCTCACATCCCTGTACTAAAGACTGTTATCTGTTCTTTCTATGACCAATGATTGCTGAACAATAACTATCCAATGGAAAGGACAGTCGGGGCTCTCTATCCACGAGGCAGTTAGTCCCTTAACCCCACCCCCACCCCCCATGCTTTCTCTCTAGTGTCTGTCTTGTTTCTTGATCCTCACGGACTCTGCTTCAGATCTGTCCACCTGGAGCAGGACTCTAGAGAAACCACCAATGAGATGGGACAGACAGATTTAGGGCAGTCCAGCTCTGTTCTTTTTTTTTTTTTTTTTTTTTGGTTTTTGGGCCACACCGGCGGTGCTCAGGGGTTACTCCTGGCTGTCTGCTCAGAAATAGCTCCTGGCAGGCACGGGGGACCATATGGGACACCGGGATTCGAACCAACCACCTTTGGTCCTGGATCGGCTGCTTGCAAGGCAAACGCCGCTGTGCTATCTCTCTCCCGACCCAACTGTTCTGAAGTTCATCTTTGTATTTATTTAGCTCCTCTGCATTATCTAAATCCTGAATCTCCGGGCCAGAGAGATAGCACAGCGGTAGGGAGTTGGCCTTGCAAGCAGCCAACCCAGGACCTACGGTGGTTCGAATCCAGCATCCCATATGGTCTCCTGAGCCTGCCAGGAGCGGTTTCTGAGTGCAGAGCCAGGGTAACCCCTGAATACTGCCAGGTGTGGCCCCCAAACCAGCCAACAAACAAAAAACCAGAGGAGACCCTATTCTTCATGCCCAGCTTTCTCTAGGACTCATCTATGGCTACAAGTCCATGACATACTCAAGGGCCTTGTATCCTAGGCTCTGTAGCAGGCCTGTGGGCATGCACATGACACAGATGACAAGAGGCAGCAGTGCAAGAGAAACTGAGACATTCATAGCAGTTTAGAAACAGGAACCAAGATCCAAGAAATAAAGGGGAAGAAAAGAAATTGTTAGGTTACAACTTAGTTTACCTAAATCAAAGACGATTCCTGGTTCCTTTCATGTTTGTTTACAACTTAGGTTTACCCCCAAACAGAGATGGTCTGACTTGGAAACCTGGGTGGGTCTGGCTCAGGATAGCCTAAACTATCTGTCCTTACACTGTCCTTACTGCCCCACCCAGGATGGTCTCCGGACTCAATAAAAACGGCAGTTCTGTGGGGCAGGAGAGATAGCACAGTGGTAAGGCAAATTTGCCTTACATCAGCGGACGGAGGACAGACCTGGGTTAGGTTCCAGGAATCCCATATGGTCTCCCGAGCTTGCCAGGGGCTATTTCTGAGTGCAGAGTCAGGAATAATCCCTGAGAACCAGCAGATGTGGCCCAAAAACAAAACAAACAACAACAACAACAAAGTCAGCAGTTCTGGCAGGCAGCTGGGTGGAGATATGGGGTAGAAGAATGCCAGACAACATGTGTTCCACCCTCAGTTTGGTCTGGATTATTTCATGCATGACCCTGGTTCAGACTCATTCACCTTGGGGTGATTTTACAGAGAGGACAACAGCAAATGCAGCCTTCTGGAGATGAATATGCCAAAATATACATCAGTGGGGATTAAACTCTCACTTTTACTTGGGCAAGATCAGCTTGTGCCAAACAGACTGTCTCCCCCCAACCCTTTGACCCCAGTGAGACCCAGCAGTTTGCTAGTCTCTCTCCCTTCATTTTCCTCCATCAGCCTTTTCCTTGGAGGTCTGACAGAGACCAGACGAATAGCCCAGAATCACGTGCTTGCAGCTGCAGCCACAGACACATGAACTCATGACATGCATAGGTTCATACATGCATAGTAGACATACATGTCTACTCTGGAATCATGAGAGAGCAGCGTCACATGACAATTATGGGTAAGAAGATTGACAGGAATGCCTGCTAGACCACTGTCTGAGGAACCCCAGGCTCAAGGATGGAAGATCAAGAATCCATAATCAGGGCCGGCAAGGTGGCGCTAGAGGTAAGGTGTCTGGCTTGCAAGCGCTAGCCAAGGAAGGACCTCGGTTCAATCCTCCGGCGTCCCATATGGTCCCCCCAAGCCAGGGGCAATTTCTGAGCGCTTAGCCAGGAGTAAGCCCTGAGCATCAAACGGGTGTGGCCCGAAAAACTAAAAAAAAAAAAAAAAATAAAAAAAATAAGAACCCATAATCGCTCACTCAACTACAGGCCAGGATCTGGGGCTGAGAGACTCTGGGCACAGACTGAGCCAGCAGTCCCAGTTGTGGGGGCCGGAAGGGCTGCGGGCGGTGTGTTCATGACGCAGGAAAACTCACCTGGAGTCATAGGAGAGGCTGGTGGAGGCTGAGCCGGAGGTGCTGGCCGCGTCAGTGGAGTCCACGTCTGAGAAGAAGGTCTGGCCTGAGCTGGCACTGAGAGGGAGGAAGAGGGTCAGCCTGCCACTAACATTCGCTGACATCTCGTGGTCCCCAACACACGTCCTTCATCTCCCAAGAGGCTGCCTTTCCCCCCTTGGCTCAGCTTCCTGCAAAGGTCCATTTTCTCCCCAGCCAGACTTCAGTCCAAGGTTAAATGCCCCCCCACCTCGGCCTGAGATTCCCCACCAGGCACAATGCGGGTTTTGCAGGAAGGATTCTTGAGTTGTTTCCTGGCACCACAGGAGCCCCCTACTCCCCTCAAGCTTCTGAGCACAGATAGATATGGCCCAAAGACCAAAAAAAGTCAAAGTAGTTGTTTTTTGGGGGGAGGGCACACCTAGCAGTGCTCAGGGCTTACTCCTAGCTTTGCACTCAGAAATCGCTCCTGGCAGACATGGGGGACCATATGGGATGCTAGGGATCAAACCCAGGTCCATCTGGGTCAGCCTCATGTAAGGCAAATGCCCTACTGCTGTGCTATCTCTCTGGCCTCCAAAGTAGTTTTATTGCCAGCAACTGGTACTTAGGGGCTGACTCTGGAAGCTGCCTGGCACCGACACCTTGGCTCCTCCCTCTATACCCCAGAAACAAAGGAGAGGTATTTCCCTAGCTGCAGAAACACCAGGGGAGCCAGGGTTCCTGCAGAAATGAGGCTCACAGGTAACCACAAGAGGCTGAGACAGAGAGCAGCAGAAGTTGGCGAGGTGGGAGGGACTAGAGGTGGCAAGGAAAGGTACGGTTTAAACCCTCGGTACTGGGAAGACTCTTGGGCTCTCGGTCTAGCCCACCTTCCCACCCTTCCCCTGCTGGGAGCTACATCCAGTGAGAACATGGTGGCTCCATCCCTCTCTCCTGGCGCCCCACCTCTTTAAGCTCTGGATTTCATCCAAGGTGAAGTCGAAGATGCTGGCCAGATGGTGATTCGTGCTCCAGGCCGAGGTGAAGTCACTCTGTGGACAGGTGCAAAGATAGGACACTGGGGTTCAGGGAGCATCAAAGCCAGACCCCATCTCCCTAGCTGCACTTGAGCCAGATCCATCTGCCCCCCTCCAGCCCAAACTCTAGTCATGGCTCTGACCTTCCCACACCCAGCCTCCATCACTCCCACTGCCCCAGAGGCTCTTGGGAGAAGGGGAAGCCCAGAGCAGGACAGTGGTGATCAGGGTCTGGGAACTGAGCTGGGCCAGAGTTTGGGGAGACAGCATCCTGTGCAGTCTTTGCCCCTCTCTGGACTTCAGTTTCCCTCCAGTTGAGGGGTGGGAGCGGGCAAGAGTATCCCTTAACCCTGCCCTCCTCCCTCCTGGGGGTTCTTGGGAGAACTTGGGGGCATTAAAGAGGTCTTGTAGTGTCTGGCTTCCCCTTTTAGGCCTGTGGGGTGTCCCTGGGGTGAAGGCAGAGAGGAAGAAAACTAACACTAGGAATAGCATCTTCCAGCAAAAACTTGGATCTTCTTCTATAAACTCTCCTTTTCTGCTGTGGGAATTCCTGAGGCAGCAAACTGTGAAGATAGAAAAAGGGGAGAGTGGCCGGGTCAGGGCCTGAAGGCCTGGGGGAGGTGGGTGAGGGAGCTAACAGGGCTGGAACCTCAGAAGCGGGCAGGGGACAAGGGGCAGTTTTCTGGGACATAGAAGGGAGAAAGGGAGACAGGGTGGGCAGAGAGGGTGTCTGTCGGGGGGCAAATTCATTCAGATATGCTGTTCCCCATAGGCTGAGGGACTCCGTTTAAGCCAGATGGCTAGGTGTGGGGGACCCCTTTCCACAGTGACTTCCCCTGAGCCCTAACCCAGCCAGATGTGGCCACTTGATTGTAATTTTTCTCTACTCCTGTCAAGTCCCACTGGCCCTCAGTGTACCTCAGATTTACCAATCTATGGGTACAGTCCTCCATACCCTAGTTTTGTAGGTCCCGTAAACAGGAACCCCACTGGACCCTCCAAATCCACACAGGGCCCTAGGCTGGGACTAGTCTCAGGGTGTCCCTGTGCACTGACCCAGCTTTGCTCTTTCCTCTTTTCCGCAGCTCAGAGGGGGCAGCCCGGCTCTCAGGGGCCACCAGGCCCTTGTCAGGGAGCAGCTTGCCAGGGGGGTTAGGGGGCACCCGGATCCGCAGGCGGAAGATGCATTTCTTCTTCTTGATCTCTTTGCCACAGAGGAACCTGGGGATGGGCAGAGGAGAAAGTCTGAGAGTAAAAGTGTGGGGACTACCCACCCCCAACTTGACTGGCTCTGGACCCCAAGTAGCCTGTGGAGATGCAGATTCCCCAATATCACCGAGTAACCCAGCACCCCAGAACATCACCACTGGCTCCTCCCTGCCCTTCCCCTTGCAGCTTTGGTTCCTGCTGCTTTTTCTCTTTCTCTGCCTCAACCTAGGGAAAGGCGGCCTCCAGCACCTTGGGGAACACCAACAGTCTTCTTCAGGATTCCACACCTTTCTATTCTGCGCTCCCCAAGGAAACAAACCCTTTAGGCACTCCCGACTCTGGCTGAGCTACTGCAATGCCAACTACAGAGCTGGCCTGGGCATAGCCATTCGGCTTCCGAGGCTGACACAAAGCAGCAGTTGATGGAACAAATGAGCAAAAAGACAAAGTAAAGAGTGCTAAGGACTTGGCAGGGCCGACACCCACAGAACAAGGAAGCCAAAAGGGCCAGAAGCAAGCGTGTTGGACAAGGGAGCCTTGAAATCTCCCCCCGCCCCAGGTCTGGTGAAGGCTCTCTTGGTGGAAAACTTGGGCTTCTGAGTGGGAAAATATGGAAAGTGATCTCAATTTTGGGGGTTCTGAGGATTCTCAGAACTCAGGGGAGTAGCACAGCCCTTCGGGGAGCTGAGCCCAGCACTCCAGTAAATTAGGCTGCTGCTGAAGAGTGGAGACTCTCAGGACCGGGAAGGATGGGGAGGCTACAAAATCATCTCAAAGATGGAGGGGGATGCCGGCAGGAGCCAGGGCTCTGGGCAGGATGCGGCCAAAGTGGGAGATGGGGGCCCTCAGCCACGCATGTACGCACCGGCTCTTGTAGCTGTTCAGAGCGTTGAGGAGATGTGGTCCTCGGTCCGTCATGGGGGTGCTGGTGAGCTGAAGGGAGCAGACCAGCAGCATTCAGAGGTGGGCACCAGGCATTTCCAGAGGCTTTAGCCAACCCTCCCTCCTTCTGCCCCTGACGTTGCCAAGTTCCCAAGGTGTGGGCCACCAACTCCTCCCAACCCCTAACAAGTCTTTTTGTTTTTTTGGGCTACACCCGGCAGCACTCAGGGGGTACTCCTGGCTCTAAACTCAGAAATCACTCCTGCAGGATTGGGGTGCAGTATGGGATGCCAGGGATCTAACCCGGGTCTTTCCCTGGTTGGCTGCTTGCAAGGCAAATGCCCTACCGCTGTGCCCCCCAACAAGTCTTAACCCTTTTGAGTTTATCACCCCACACATAAAGGAGAATAACTCTCTCCTCACTACACAGAGCATAGGCCTCAGAACCAGCAAGTCAACGGTGTAGATACAATAAAAAGCTTCACCACAACTTGATGGTAAAACATACACAAAAACAGGGATGTCTGCTGTATCCCTGTTTGTAGAGGGGAGCAAATGTGAAGACTTGGGGGAAAGGCCAAAAGCCACACCAGGAAGGGATCCAGTAAGAAAATAACAGCACTTGTGACTTGGGAGACGATATGGGTAGGGGATTTGTCTTGAGAAGGCTGACCCAGTTTTTCTCCATTGAGGACTGTACATGGATGTACATGGAATCTATTATGCTGAGTGAAATAAGTCAAAGAGAGAGAGAAAGACACAGAATGGTCTCACTCATCTATGGGTTTTAAGAAAAATGAAAGACATTCTTGCAATAATAACTTTCAGACACAAAAGAGAAAAGAGCTGGAAGTTCCAGCTCACCTCAGGAAGCTCACCACAAACAGGGATGAGTTTAGTTAGAGAAATAACTACGTTTTGAACTATCCTAATAAAGAGAATGTACGAGGGAAATAGAAAGCCTGTCTAGAGTACAGGGGGGGGGTTGGGTGGGGAGCAGGGAGACTTGGGCCATTGGTGATGGGAATGTTGCACTGGTGATGGGTGGTGTTCTTTATATGACTGAAACCCAAACACAATCATGTATGTAATAAAGTTGTTTAAAAAAAAAAAAGAAGGCTGACCCAGGTTCAACCCCCACATATCCCATCTAGGACAGTCCTCTGAGCACCACCAGGAGTAATTTCTGAGTATGATCAAGAGTAACCAACCCTGGAGAATTGCCTTGTGTGATCCAAAGCAAAACAAATGAAAATTCATTTATTTTGAGTGAAATGCTGGTAAGGTGGTGCCTACCCCCTTAGATGGAGTGGGAGGCAACCTGGTATGTACAAGGCTTCGGGGTCCCCTATTCCCCCCTGGTGGCCCTCTCCACTACCAAGTTACTGACTGTGAGGTAGTTTAGTAATGGGAAATATGGGGAAATGATTTTAAATCCTTCTAAGATAGAGGAAAGACAGGAAAGGGAGGCTGAGAGGAAACACAACTACATGACTCAGGAAGGACTCAAGTCTTTTCAGATTCCTTGGTGCTTTAAACATTTTTTGGGGGGTACCAAAATACAGAAGATTTATTTATTTTTGGGAGGAAAATGCTAAATTAAAAATATGCTAGTGCTGCATCCTCTGATAAGTCCTTCAACACTGTAAACAAAGATATCTATCGTCAGGTGAAAACTTACAGAGCATAAAGGTCACTTTTCTGTCAAGCCTTTAGTTCTCATCAAAGAAAGTCAGTAGAGTAAAGGCCACTGCCTAGGGTAGATAATTCTTGGGGTGTTATTTAAGAGTCATTGTCTACTATGAAAGGAGTCAGAAGATACTGGCTCTAGGCTCAGGGCAGCCCCCTGGCTGAGCCTACTACCAGCAAGTAGGTCTCCTTCCACCTTTCATGATAATAAAGTTAAATGAGGGGCCGGAGAGATAGCATGGAGGTAGGGCATTTGCCTTGCATGCAGAAGGACAGTGGTTCAAATTCCGGCATACCAGGTGGTCCCCTGAGCCTGCCAGGAGCGATTTCTGAATGTAGAGCCAGGAGTAGCCCCTGAGCACTGCCGGGTGTGACGCCCCCTCCCCACAAATAAAATAAAGTTAAATGAGGGCCAGACAGATAGCACAGAGGCGGCCAATCCAGGACAGACGGTGGTTTGATTCCCTGTTTCCCATATGGTCCCCTGAGCCTGCCAGGAGTGCTTTTTGAGTGCAGAGACGAGAAATCCCTGAGTGCCGCCGGGTGGGACCCAAAAACCCAATAAACAAACAAATTTACACTCCAAAGCCATAGTACGGACTCCAGGTCCGGGATCCACTTCTGCTATTCAGAGTTTGAACAGCAGGGGGCAGTCTCCACTTCACTTTCCAGACTAGCTGGAATCTTCCAGGATGGAGGTCAGACCTCACGCTCAGGCTGAGACTTAAAACCTTGCTTGCAGCAGAATCTTCAACAGGAAGATCCCATGCAAGACAGACTCAGATGCAGATGCTCTAAGCACCCCCTATTGCCCTCACTACCCCCCAACCCCAGCCAGCAGCCCATAAGACAGGGGGTGTTATAGAGAAAAAAAAAATCCCTGGACAGACCCTAGTCCAGCACAGTGGAATCCTGAGCCCACCTTTCTGGCTTCAGGCCCCCCAGAAAGTGGCACAACTCGCTGCCTTTCCTGCTGTGTCCATAGCCCTGCATACCTTGCCCAGCTGCAGAAGCTCCCAGTGGTGGTTGACAAAGGCCAAAATCTCCTCAAAGTCAAAGTATTTCTTCTTGCTCTGCACGCCCAGGTTGTAGAGGGCCAGGTGAACCACGTCCACCCTGGGCAAAGGGGCAAGGGATGGATCCAGGTGAGGGGGCAGCCAGTGCCCACACCTCCTGGGCCAAGAGATCGTCCTAAATCCAGGCTGGGAGCTGGTGGCCCTGAGACAGAGCTGTTTCCGCAAGGTGGGGAGGGGGTGGCTGGAGCAGGGCCGGCTCCATCACCCCCAGGTTCTCACCATCGCAGAGGCAGCCGCTCGAGGTACTCTGGACCCTGGACACACACGGAACAGAAGAAGAGGTAGAACCTGCGGTGGGAGAAGGAGTCCGTGGCTCTGAGGACCTCAGTGCAGTCCCTTTACTTCCCCTGCCTTCCTTTCCATTAACACTCAGACAGGCAAGATAAGCGGCCAAAACCTGCTCCCCAAGGCTCCTGAGGGCCCTAGCTCACCCCCTTAACTGTGCAAACTCTCATTGTTTGGCTGAGTTCAGAGGGCTGAGTGGTCATCCTCACAGTCCCTTCCACCATGCTTCACCCCGTTGGTTGAAAAGGAACAGGATCAATCATGCATTTTTCCCAGGGACTCCTAGGACAGTCCCAGGATCAACAGGACCTGTCACTCCCTTGCTACCCCAACAAGAGCTTTGGGAGGGCAGAATGTACGGTCACCCTCTCCCCATCAGTCAGTGGCAACTAAGAAGATGGCACCTTTGCAGATAAACACGTTGAGACCCTAGAGCCTGGAGTACCGTGATTAGCCCACTGGAAGGAGGGGCTACAACTGCTGTAGCCCCCAATGGCCCCCTAGTCACTCCAGGGGCTGAGTCAGCCCAGATGGACACCTACCGGTCTCCGAACACCATGGGTTCGTTGAGGCACTGGGTGCAGGCCTCGTGGAACCACTGCCGGCACTGGTGGCACTGCAGCATCCGCAGGTACCATCTGGGGGGCCAGAGAAAGCAAGGTCAAGGTCAGCCCGGGAAAAGTCAAGCTCAGGCTCCGGGGGCATTAATGGTCTCCTGGGATCTCTCCGCTGATCAACGATGGTGTTCCCATTGTGCCTGATGAGTCAACCTGGCTGACTCCAGATTGTGGGAGGAAGCAAAGATGGACGGCAATTCAAATTCTGCCCTGGCTAATACCAAGCATCTTCACCATGCCAATCCGGGGTGCCTAACTTTTATTTTTTTAAACTTCGTTGATTGATTGGCTCTTGGGCCACAACCAGCAGCGTTCAGGGGCTACTCCTGGCTCTGCACTCAGAAATCACCCCTGGCAGGCTAAGGGACCATATGGGATGACAAGAATCGAACCGGGTCCCTCCCGGTCGGCCGCATGCAAGGCAAACACCCTACCACTGCCCTATCTCTCAGGCCCCCCATGAAGTGCCTAGCTCTGCACTGGCCCCTTCTCCAATGACACTGCTGGAGCCTACTTCTCCAGGAGAATTCATAGGAAAGGAAGGCTTCCCCCCACCCCACTAACCCCACTGCAGGCAGAAGTATGTTTTTGATGTTTCCTGTACTGACCCTACCTACAGCAATTCCTCAGTTTTTCACTGAAAGCAAGAAAAGGAATCGGGCTTCTTAATTTTGTAAAAGCTAATCTGTTCACTGTGGATGCTTTGTCAGGTTTGGTGCCTGAATAAGCTGGGGCGTAGGTTAAAATATAAATTTGGGGGCCAGATCTGCCTAATTTCAAATGCCTTTTGGGCGATACCTGTTTTTCTGGGTAGAGGCATTAATCCTTTAGTTGAAGAGAAAAAGCTGGGCCAGAGAGATAGCACAGCAATAGGGCTTTGCCTTACCTTCGGCCGACCCAGTTTGATTCCTGGCATCCCACATGGGCCCCCAGCCTGTCAGGGGCGATTTCTGATTGCGGAGCCAGGAGTGACCCGAGCTTCCCTGGGTGTGGCTCAGAAACCAATCAATGAATCAATAAAGTTTAAAAAAAAAAGGAGATAAAGCAGATCAAATGATTTGCCCAAATCACCCTGCCATCCTGAAAATTCAGCCTCAATCTGCTGCCCCCTTCCCTCATTCTTGCCAACACAGTGAGAATTTCAAGGCCTGCTGCAGACTCCTCTGAAGTCCTTCTTGCCATGTCCATCGGCTCAAGGACACTGGATTCTCCAACCATGGCGACACGGGAGCCAAGCAGGCAAAGCAGCAAGATGACTCAGGTCCTTCAGTTAGAGCAAGAACCACCTCCCCCTAAGTCCCATATCTGCTCACACTCACCCAAGGAAAGGGCCTCATCTCACCGCATCCTGCCTCTAACTCCCATGCATGGCGGAGCACTCCAGTACCAGCTCACAGCTAAGTGCTCACGGAGGTCTGGCAACTGGGTAAGATATTTGATTTGTTGTTTTGAGATCCTGACTAACTCAGGAATCACTCCTGGTGGTTCTTGGGGGATCCTACGAGATCCAGCCTGAGATCCAGCTGGAAAATTGAAGTGGGTTTGGCTGCATGCAAAGCAAGCACCTTATCCACTTTACTCTCTCCAACTCCCTTGTGTTTTTGTTGTTTTGGATTTGAGGGGAACACACTTGGCAGTGCTCAGAAATCAGTCCTGCAGGCTCTGGGGACCATATGGGATATCAAGGATCAAACCCAGGTCAGCTGCATGCAAGGCGAAAGTCCTCTGCTCACAATCAATGTCAACTGAATAGCTCTAACTGAGGTTCAGGGACAACATCTTGAGTTGTAAAGGGTAACAGGATTCCCCCTCAAACCCCCCAATCCGTGATTAAGAGATAGAACAACTGCTTCACAGACAGCCCTGCCAGAAGTAATCACTAAATGCATTCAGGAGTAAGCCCTAAGAACTGCCAGGTCTGACCAGAAACTAATCAACCAACCAAAACCACATCTGGGATCAGATCTGAGCAGCCCTAGGATAGGAAGTCTGGCCCTTCCAGTCGGCCTGGGGCCCTGCAGAGAATAAGAACCACTCCTGTAGACCCCAGCCCCCAAACCCCACCACAAGGCCAAACTTCCTACTAGAGCCCGGCCCTGTCATAAGTGTCCTGGCCCAGACCCCCCCACCCCCCGCGCAGCCTTACTCTCCGGGCCCGCCGCAGTAGCAGTAGCATTGCTGTTGGTTGGTGCGGTGGGGCGAGTCCCACTCGAGCTCCTCTGGCTGGTAGGACAGCACCATCTTCACGGCCTGCAGCGTCCTGGCGATGGCGCCCTTCTTCAGCGCACCGCCTTTCTGCGTGGAGAGGAGGCTCAGTCACCAGAAGGTCTTCCATCCCAGATTCATCTTCTCTACCCCAGAGGGCTCTCACCACTCCTAATAAAATAGCAGGTACAGGGGCCGGAGTAGTGGCGCAGGCGGTAGGACGTTGGCCTTGCACGCGCTAACCTAGGACTTGAACACAGTTCGCATCCAATATGATTCCTGGAGCCTACCAGGAGCAATTTCTGAGTGCAGATTATTGCAATCAGTGTGAGCCCTTATATGGGTTTTCTTCAAGACTCCCTTTTCTAGGAGTTTCTACTCCTGACACCAAAACCTGTATTTGTGCCACTGTTGAAGACATAGTTTCAGGGAGGCCAATAAAATCTGCCCTAAAGACACACATCTAGGAAGGGTCAGTGGTGGCAGTGGCCTCCGAAGCCACTGAGCACTGTGATAGGGAGTCAGCCCCGAGCCTGGGCAGCTGGAGAACAAGGGCCTGACAGGCCTGGGGGTGAGCTCACCCGAACAGCCAGCGCAAAGATGCAGCGACGGCAGAACCAAGGTGTGAGCCGGGGTCTGTCAGCATTGCTGGCTATGGGGATGTGGCACTGCTGGTGGTAACCTGTGGCAAAGGAGGGTGGTGAGGACCCCCCAGGAGGCAGACCCAGTGGCAAGCACCCCAAAGATGGCCGGGCTGGGATGTTGGGAGCTTTGTGCTTGGCAGCCCAGCTGGGGGACTCAACTCCTCCCATATTCTCTCCCCAGGGTGCTCCCCACTTTTTACTCTGCTTTACTTCCCCTAAGTCTCAGCCCTTCCCCATCACAGGGTAACCTGCCCGGGAGCTCCAAGGGGAGCAGCAATGCCCACCAGGAGCGGGTTAGCAGTGGGAATGGGGACCCATGGGTGGGGCTCTCACAGCTCTGCTTGCTCACGCTCACCCAGGCCACACTTTCCACAAATGAGGATTTCATTCAAGGGCCCTGAGGTCTTCCCCAGGCAGATGTTACACTTGGGCTCCTCGCCTGGAACTCCGGCTGGAAAAGAGCACCCCTCAGTTAGAACCGGCCGGCAGGAGCTAGCAGCTGGCAGTTTTCGGGGCTTAAGCCTAGAAAGGTTCAGGGGTTCCTCTTGGATCACTACACTCAGGAATCTCCCCTGGCGGTGCTTGGGATGCCGGGGATGGAAACAGGGTAGGCCTCATGCAACGCAAAGGCCCTACCAGCTGTGCTGTCACTCTGACCCCAGGACCAGCAGGGTTTGCAAGTCCCCTTCCATGCTGCACATCTGGCAGTCCTCCACAGATGACATAGAGGGTGGCTTGCCCTCAGTGGTCAAAGGGAATCTAAACCTCCACTTGACTATGTTTTTAGGGGAATCCAGGACGGACAGGAGGCGCTTTGGATCCTGAGCTAATCAATTCAGGTGGAGAGTGGATTAGAGAAAAATCTACCTCCAGGAGCTGCAACAGCCCGAAAACAAGGACAATGTGACTTGTCAGCAATTGAGAAGCTAAATTTGAAGAAGCCCCAATGGACAGGGGAGGGAAGCAAAAATAATCAGAAAGAGGAAAAACATACTAGTAGATTCAGTCAGGCGAGAGATAGAAAGAAACGAAGCAAGAGAATACACAAAACCAAACCGAGTTAAATTCTTGGACTCTAATCGGAGTGGAGATGATCAGAAGGGAGGCTGTCACAGGAAGAGGTACATGGGTTCACTTGTCCATGGTAACAAACACAATGACACACACATGAAGAACTGCGAAATTGTGCTCCTGAATCACGTTCTGTGTTGCAGACCAAGGCTGCCTCAGATAGTGGGAAGGAAGAAAGGAAAGGAGGAAGGCAGGCAGGAAGGGAAAAGGACAATGGAGATTTCATTAAGTGATGGTTCTGTTCTGTGCTCCCACCACAGCAGACTCCTTGATAAATCATCTGGAGGAACTAGAGACTGGAACAACAGTACGGCAGGTAAAGCATTTACCTCGCATGAGGCCAACTCGGGTTCGATCCCCAGCATCCCATATAATCGTACTCTGAGCACTACCATCAGTGATCCCTGAGTTCAGTCAGGAATAAATCCTGAGCACAGCTGAGTATGGCCCCATATAAGTAAACAAACACAACCTGCAGAAATTACATCCCTGCACCACAAAAGCTCAAGGCAACTAGCTCTGGTAGGCTTGAAGATTTCTAAACAAGGTCAGGAGCTGGGAGTAAGAGGAAAAAAAAAAAAAAAGAAGAAGAAAATAAACTGGAGGTGAGGGACCCTGGGGGTGATGGGGACAGACTGAAATTTTTGGGATACTAACCATGCTGTATGTCCTTCCAGAGGACCCAATATTTGGAATTATCTTCGAAAGTCACAAGACAGCTCTGCTTAGAACTGCTGACCTAGTGTACAAGGAAGAAGGGGTAAGGTGAGAAAAAAAGGGATGTGGAGGGGCCCCGTTTTCCTCCCTGGAAATGCATTAGTGAAGTTCATGCCACTGGGAGTCGCTCCAGCCTGATAATGGTTTTGTCTTGTAGGGTGGAAAAGCATTTATTTATTTATTTATTTATTTATTTATTTATTTATTTATTTATTTATTTATTTATTTATTTATGTATGTATGTATGTATGTATTTATTTATTTTGGTTTTTGGGCCACACCCAGTATGTATGTATGTATGTATGTATGTATGTATGTATTTATTTATTTTGGTTTTTGGGCCACACCCAGTGACGCTCAGGGGTTACTCCTGGCTATGTGTTCAGAAATTGCTCCTGGCTTGGGGGACCAAATGGGACGCCGGGGATCGAACTGCAGTCCGTCATAGGTTAGCTCGGGCCTTACCCCTTGCTCCACTGCTCCGGCCCCTGGAAAAGCATTTTTGAAAAAAGGTTCCAGGCAGACTTTGGTTTCTGCCACATTCAGCTTCTGAGCACACAGGACAAGAAGGGATGTCTCGGGACTGGAGCAATAGCACAGTGGCAGAGCATTTGCCTTGCACACAGCCAACCCAGGACGAACCTCACTTCTACCCCTGGCATCCTATAGGGTCTCCTGAGCCTGCCAGGAGCAATTTCTTTTTTTTTTTTTTTTTTTTTTTTCACTGTATAAGTGAATATTTATTAAGAGTTATAGCTGTTAAAGAAATACATATAAGACATTCAAGGTAAAAAGGGTAAATGGGAGGTAATGATGGTTGGGGATGAGGGAGTGAAGGGCTAGAAATGAGCTTGTAGGGCGGTGGGAAAGGGCAGAATACAAGATGGACATTCTGCATATGCAAAACTTATATTACTTATAAGGAATACTATTCCTCATTCTCTTCATTTCTCTTCCACTATCTTATGCCACATCATGCCATCCCAAATAGTTTTGTTGTCCCTGTACTGTGCATTTCTTGCAAATGAAAACAAGCAAATGATAATGAGCCAGGCACTCAGCAGGTATAGACATATTCCTTCCTTGCATAAGTTGCTCATTCACTAATGAATACCTCCTTTGGGCTTCATAGACCATGAAGACAAATGTAAGACTCCAGATAAGAAGTGAATTACCAATCCCTTGGGTTCAAATGTCTTAATTAAGTGAGACTGAGCCAGCAACTAGCCCAATCTTTGAAATGTTATTTCTAAGCTGCATTGTTTACATTTTTGATAGATATGTTCTGCCTGTCTTCTAACTTCCAAATCAAGAACTTTTACATGAATAAATAGCATGAGACACAAGGAGTTTATTCATTTATTCATGCTATAAACAGTTTGTAGTATTTGCTACATGCTATAGACTGTGCAAATTTTGGTAGATGCCATGAGCTGGTAGTCTACTTAAAGATGTGGATGACAGAGAAGGGCGCAGAAGCCATCTTGGGCCATGAGGTTTCCAGCTGCCTGAGACTGGGTTTCTTTTTTTTTTTTTTTTTTTTTTTTTTTTTTTTTTTTTTTTTTTTTTTGCCAGGAGCAATTTCTAAGGGCAGAGCCAGGAGTAACTCCTGAGCACTGCTGGGTGTACCCCCCCCCCCAAAAAAAAAAAAACCCAAGAAGGGATGTCTCAGCAATGCCCTTTCTTCCACCACTGGCCAGAGGGAAAGCAAGGAAACAGCAAGGCCTGGGGACAGGCCAGAGCTGGGAAGGGGCATTTTACCCTCTTGATCTTCCCGAGGTAATACAGTCCATCCGTCCACCGGCACAGCACATACTGGCCCTCCGTCAGCTTGGCCATCAGGTCTTTGAAGTTGTTCTTGGCTTTGGCCAAGGCCCCCCTGTTGGGGAGGTGGCTGGTGGCTCCATAGGAGTTCCGAACCCCTGGGTCCAGAAGATTCTCCATCAGCTTCCGCGGATGCTGGAGGAGGAGAAAGAAAGTCATAGGGTTTTCCTCCAGCATCCATGTAGGCCATGGCCGTCCCAGGAAGGAAGGAGACCTGCCCGTTCCTTTTCTGAATCCCACACACTGCCATGCGTCCTGTTTCTGAATCCTCATCACCACTCTGGGAGGGAGGCTGGCTGCCTCTATTTTACAGAAGGGAAACTGAGGCTGGGCAAGAGGAAATGCTTAGCATGTGGGCCAAAAGTTCTGAATCAGGTGGAGACTCAAAGTCTAGCTCTCATCTCCCAAGAGACCATTGTAGCTCTTGAAGAGCTAATTTCTCCAAACTCAGCACTTCTCCCTGCTTAAGGTGCCTTTACTACTCCTGAACTGAGAAGATGGAGAAGCCAGAAAAAAATGTATTCCCTATACACACACACACACACACACACACACACACACACCAGAGAACTGGAGATCCTTTGGGTACAGCTGGGCTATGGCTGACCCCTGTGGGGAAGGGGATGTTGGAAGCCCAGAGTCTGTTTGGAGGGCAAATAGACCCCAGCACACACACACACACACACACACACACACACACACACACACACACACACACACACACACACACACACACTGGGAGAAAACTCACCTACACAGGAAATCTCAGTGGCTAGTGAACTAGAATAGTTTTGGCCATCTGTGTCTTCTGTAATCCTCCCTTCTGGTCTCAATTAGGGGGCGACTTAATGGAAACCAGTTCTGGGCTATTTAAACTCGTTCACGCTTTGACTCAGATGCAAATTTGCTCCAGCACCCAAGTCACACTCGCCAAGCTGAGGTCTCGCACCCGCTCTAATAAAAGTGCTTGACTCTCTACCTGCTAGGGCTTGCCTAGGGTCCCCAGGACCGGACCTCCAGATGTCTCCGACTTGTCCCAGCAGGGAATTGTCCCCGCTGACAATTTGAAGCAAGAGTGTTGGCTTCCAGCCCTCTCTTCACTCCCCAAGGTCCAAGATCTATGTTCCAAGTCCCAAGCGTCTGGTCTGGGCCATTCCCTTCATTCCCTGTTCCCATGCTCAGCAAGGTCTCCCCACTGCTAGGACCCAGGGTGAGCAATGGTTTCACCTGAGCCCCCTCTTTAGTTGTCTTGCCTCCTCCCAGATCTTCCTCTGGGTCCAATGCCCCATTTCAAACTCCCTTCTGGAAAACTAGCGCACCCACTTCATTCTCCGGGGCATTTGAAACTCTCCCCAGGAGACTACCTCCCGTCCCCTCTAGGTACTCTCTTGGCATGGGTGTCCTTCCCCAACCCAACCCCCATCTACTTTCCACCAGCTACTTCAGTTCCCAGGTCCCCTTCCTCTGCCCAGAGGCACCTGGAGAGGGAATGTGTGTGTGTGTGTGTCTATCAGTGTTTGAGGGGTGGCCAGGGGAATCTGTGTGTGTGTGTGTGTGTGTGTGTGTGTGTCTATCAGTGTTTGAGGGGGTGGCCAGGGGAATCTGTGTGTGTGTGTGTGTGTGTGTGTGTGTGTGTGTGTCTATCAGTGTTTGAGGGGGTGGACAGGGGCAGGCAAAGCAGCACTGGGACCTTGGCAAGCTCCTAGCCCTTCCTCCTCCTCCCTCCGGGCACAGTCCCTGGCAGGGTAGGCAGTGCCAACCAGCCAGACCTTCTCCCTCCTCCCAGCCACCTGGTTCCTCCGCCCTCCAGGCCTGCCCTCCCCGACACCCCCAGAGCCATAGCAGGTTCACCCACTGAAGCTTCCTCCCCACATCACTAGGGCAGGCCAGGCGGGCCGGGGGTGGGTCTCCCCTACTCCCCACACCCATAGCCATACCCACTCGGGGCAGGCTCGGACCTGCGGGTGTCGGTCACCCCCACCCACCCACACCCCGACACCCACCCCCGCGTCTCCATCCTCCCGGAGAGGGGCCCCCCGCGCGCAGGGCTGTGATTGGCTGATTCAAACCCCTCTGCCAAGAAATGCCTCTTTGCGGGTTCCCGGCGGCGTCCAGTTCAAATCCGCGGCGGGCAGGCAGGCGGCCCGGCCCAGCCCAGCCCAGCCGGGCAGGAAGCGAAAATGAATCATCCACCGGGGCCTCCTTCTCCAACCCCAGGGCGACCGTTGGTTGGCTTTTCAGTTTTGAAAACGCAAGTCCAGGAGGAGGGAGGAAAAAAATAAAAATATCCCCCCAAATCTGGCCAAAGCCAGCACCTCCCAGGGGCTTCCAAGCTCCCCCGTGCGCTGGCACCGACCCCAAGCCGTGCGCCCCTGTGCCATGCTCATGCCCAGATGCCCAGCCGTCGCCAGCCTGGCGGGCTAACTTCGTTTGGGACGTGAGCGCAATCCCGATCCCCAAGTCGGGTCCCTCCAAGCTCTCGAGGAGGCCGACGGCAGGGACGAGCTGTCACACCCATACCTGCCCCTGATGCCAGGACTTGGAGAGCGGGACTTGGGGAGCGCGCGCCTCTCCAAGCGCCCCCAATACTCCCAGTGCTCCCCGGCGCGCCCCTGTTCAGGCCAGTCCCGGGGGGTGCACTTGGGACAGAGAAGCAAGAAGGTGCATGCCCGGGGGGACCCGGAGCACCCCCTTCCCCAGCCCGGCCGGCTGCGCTCACTTACCTCCCCGGTCCCCCCAAGGGAGTCGGGCCACGGGGGCGCATCGGGGGCTGCGCGCGTCCCCAGCCAGAGTCCTTTGGGCGCGCCCGCCCGAGGGTTCGGGGCCGGGTCCCGGTCCGGGTCGGGGTCTCCGCGGGGGGCGTGCCCGGGGAGGGGAGGAAGGGGAGGCGCAGGGAGGGGCCGGGGCGCTCAGGAAGGGGCCCCCCGGGCTTGGGGCGCCATCTTCTGCGCGACCGGTTTTCCCGCGAATTATTGACGTCCCGCTGATGCGATTAAGCCGGCCTCGCCATTGGAGCCCGAGGCCGCGGGGCCCCCCGCAGGCGCCACCCCGAACGCCCGTGCGCCCCGGCCGCGCCGCCTCCGGCCTCCGAGTCTCCACCGCGCGCCCTGCCCTGCCCTGCCCTGCGCTCTCGCCCTCGCCCTGCCCTGGCACACGCTGTGGGCAAGTGCCAGCCAGGGCAGCTGCTGGAAAGGAGGGACTGGGACCCGCGAGGGCTGGGAAGAGGCACCCAGCGCTCCAGGGGCATTAGCCTGGGGGAACACCCCCAAAGACAGACCCACGAGACGCGCCCTGGGACAGGCTGGCAAGTGCCAGGGGAGCTGCTGGAAAGGGACTGAGACCTGCAAGGGCTGGGAAGGGGCACCCAGGGCTCCAAAGGCACCGGCTTGGGTGGCACCACCAGGCAGGGAAAAACACCCCCAAAAACAGACCCACGAGAGAACCAACGCACAGAGGACATCCACCCAAACAGGACCTTGTAGGGTTACACCTTTTTTTCCTTCTTTTTTTTGGTTTTTGGGCCACACCCAGTGGCGCTCTGGGGCTCCTCCTTTCTGGCAATGCGCCCAGGAATCGCTCTTGGCATGGGGGGGGGCACATGGGACTCTGGGGATCGAACCCAGCTCCCTCCAGGATCAGTCCGGTGCAAGGCAAATGACCTATCTACCTCTGCGCTACCGCTCAGGCCCCTGGGGTTACACCTCCTTTGACCAAAAACAAAGTTCAGCCCTGGTTTCTTTGTAACTGTTTTTTCCCAACTTGGGTTCCCCCCAAATGAAGATGGTCTTCAATGCCAACCTGGGCGGGACAGGCTCAGGATAGCTGCCCCCACCTGGGAGTGGTCTCTCTACTCACTAAAATCGGTAGTTCTGGCTGGCAGCGAGGAAGACCCCCTCTCTTACTGAGCCCTTAGGGATAAGAAGGGCATAGCCAGGCAAGGAGTGTGACCCTCCTCTCCATGTGCTCCATCTGCCTTGGAGAAAAAGCAGCCGCCTTGCCTTTGCGCACTCATTCCGGAGTCCCTCTTAGGTGTGGGTTGCCTAACAGTTGTCAACGACCCTGAGGTCTTATTCCTTTCTGTGCCCTTTGCAGGACCCCCCCCCCCCCCCCAGGATGTTGGGACAGGACAGGGGTATATTCTGGGCATAGCCCAGAGATTGCAGTTCCCCACATCTCCAGTCTTAAATTATTCACCCTCAGCTGGCAGGATCTGCCTTTTGGACGTGCAAAATTGGTGTTTCCAGAGGGTTAGGGGATCACTCCCCCCTCCCCCCCCCCCCGTTATGGCCTGGGAGACTCTTGAATTTATATCACAGCAACTCTTAAACCTTATAGAATTCTCATACTAATAGTATTGTTAGGAAGGTTAGGGTACGTGTGTGTGTGTGTGTTTGAACTCTGTAGAAGGACCTCCCAGGTTGGAGTTAGAGCCACTAGCTGTGAAACAACCCCAATTCATCTCACCCACCCCACCTACCCGGTCCTGGGATTTTTGGAGAGTCAGATATTAAACTCACTTGCAGAAACGAGCTGGTCGCGCTGCAATTGGCTAGTCCCACTTCAGATGGAATCTTTTGCTTGCATTGATCAAAGGGAAGATTAGCCGCTGAGCCACAGAATAATCTCATAGAGCCATCGCCTAGGTGAGGTTAACCTGAGAGGCGTTAAAATAACAGAAGCAGGCAGGCACTTCTGTGGCTGAAAAAATATGGCATGTCCAGTTGTGAAAACACTGCAAAAGGAGGGTGGTAAATGCCACCACCAAAAGTTAGGGTCACCTCGGATAGGGCTGGGAGATCAGTTGGGGGGGGGGGGTAGGGGAAGCTGTGAGAAGTCAATTTGGGTTTAAATTTCAGTTGCGGAGGAGGGTCAGGGCCAAGGGCAAGGTCAGAGCAGCAGGAAGCCTTGAAGCAGGGGAGGCCCAGAGCTGGGAGGTGGAAAGCCTGGGGAAACCTAAGATGAGCATTCCCATTTCGAAAAACAGAGGAATCAAGGGTATCCGGAGACAAGTCATTAAAGAGGCAACAGAAGTAAAGAAAAATAGGAAAAGGAGGTTCAAGTCCCCCTTCTAGGGTGAGATGCAAATCAAAGGCTCTGTGACTCAGCATTCCTGCAATCTCTAAAAGCCTGGAGGGGGCCTGAGAAGGAACCTAGATCCTGAATTTAAGATTTAGCCCTTAGAGCCATTTCCTTAGTTTAGGCCTACTTTTGTTATTTTATTATTTATCAATCTATTTAAATTTTATGTGACCCACCCAGCGGTGCCTGAGGAGCCTTACTGGCAATGCTCTGGGGACAAGCAGTGACTGGCCTCTGCGTACAAAGCAGATGCTCAACTCCTTGAGCTATTTCTGGCCCAAATGATTTTGGAGGGGTGGTGTGGGGGAAAACCTGGTTAAGCTCCCCGTTACTCCAGGCTCTGAACCCTGGAATTACGCTGGCGGTTCCCAGGGGGCCATCTGGGATACCTTTGAGCAGACCCTGTGGGCAGCGAGCAAGGCACTTGGCTCCAACCCCAAAAGATTTATTTTTAAATACAAAACTATCCTCTCTCTCTCTCTCTCTCTCTCTCTCTCTCTCTCTCTCTCTCTCTCTCTCTCTCTCTCTCTCTCTCTCTCTCTCTCTCTATATATATATATATATAAATATACATATATAGGATACTTTTGTAGTTTTGTATTTAAAATAAAATACATTTGTATAATAAAAATTCTTATATAGTATATAGTAGAAATATATATTTGGTATATAACAAACTATATGATATTTAATAAAATGCATTTTATGTAAATAAAAATTCATAAAAATATAATAAAATACATTTGTATTGTATTTTGTAGTTTTGTATTTAAAATATTTATACAGGGACCGGAGATAGCACAGCTGTAGCGCGTTTGCCTTGCACACAGCCGATCCAGGATAGATGGTGATTTGAATCCTGGCATTCCCCTGAGCCTGCCAGGAGCAACTTCTGAGTACAGAGCTAGGAGTAACTCCTCAGCGCCGCCACCACAGGGTGTGACCCAAAGAAAAAATTTATACATAGGATAGTTTTATAATATATATTTGGTATGTATTGGTTAGTTTTATAGTCTTGTATTTAAAATAAAATAAATTTGTGTCATAAAAATATATAATAAAATTCATTTCATATAGTTATATATGACATAACATAAATATATTTGACATACAATATACATTCATATATAATAAAATATTTTATGAAATAAAATATTTTTATAAAATAATTTTTATAAAATAAAAATATAAATATAAAACACATTTTTTGTAGTTCTGTATTTCAAAGTATTTATACGTATAAAAAAAGAACAAAATCAAAGAGAAAGAAAGTAAAAATATTTATACATAGGACACTTTTATAACATCTATATATATATATTTTTTTTTTTCTTTTTGGTAAGTGGGGATGGGGTAGAATTGAAAACACCCAAGTGGTTTCAGTATATCACAATGTTTTATTTTTCAGACGATATTTAAAAGGCCCCAAGAAGGAAAGAAATATCATTAGCAATTTTCATGGTCTTAACTTTCCAAGTCAGGTTTATATTGTTTTGGGGGCCACAACAGGCAGCATTCAGGGCAGTTACTCCTGGATCTGCACATAAAAATAATCCCTGGCAGGCTGTGGGGGGGGGGGGGGATGTTGGAGACTGATTTCGGGCTGGCAGTCTGCAAGGCAAAAACCTTACTGGCAGTGTTGAAACTCTGGCCTCCTGAAGTTAGGTTTATTTAGATACACAATAAATAATTGCCACACAATAAATTTGTCTCTGAATATCAGCTCTTATTTTGAGAGGATATAACTTTGTTTCAGCAACATTTGTTTCAGGAGTAGACACATTATATTTGAGTATATAGCTTTACTAAGAAGAAAAGGATGTTCTCTCTACAAGGTATATCATTTTACAAAGGTGAAAAAGGCTGTATATAAGTAATTAATAATAGGGGATCATTAATCATTGAATAATGAATAATTATGATACAATTTTTTGGAAATAATGATGCTAAGAGTGCTCTCTTCCTTGAAAAATTCAGACCTGCTAGAGAGGCCCGAATTTTACGGCGTGAGTGGGTATGAGTTTAGAAAGCCCTTCAGCTGTGAAGGTGCTGAAGGTTTTTAAATTATAGTAGAAATCAAAGTTGTTTAACACCACATAAAAGTTTAAAATATAAAAAGCTGGGGCTGGAGAGAGAGCATGGAGGAAGGGCATTTGCCTTGCATGCAGAAGGACGGTGGTTGGAATCCCGCATCCCATATGGTCCCCCGAGCCAACCAGGAGTGATTTCTGAGTGTAGAGCCAGGAGTGACCCTTGAGTGCTGCCGGGTGTGACCCCCAAAAAACAAACAAAAAAAACCAACAATAAAATGAAATAAAATATAAAAAGCTAAGCAGAAAACAGACGACAGTGTCAGGCTGTAGACATGTGTTGGCATCTTGGGTAATGGCCAAGCCATTACCTGTGTCCTGTTGGAGAATGAGAGGTGAGTCCCAGCAACAGGGACTAGAAGAGAGATTTTGCTGAGAGCCTAGACACAGGATCCCCATTTCTCATTGACCCTCCTGAGTCCAACCTCAATCCCCAATTGCTATGAAATCCTGGAGGTGCTAGTCTCTGAAACTTGGCCATCAGGGATTTAAGATAGAGAACACATCTTTGCAGGAGTAAGACCAAACAAGTTAAGACTCTGTCCTCGGTAAACCAACAGTTTTTTTGTTTGTTTGTTTAGGTTCAGTTTCGGTTTTTGGGTCACTCCCGGCAGTGCTCAGGGGTTACTCCAGGCTCTGCACAAAGAAGTCACTCCTGGCAGGCTCGGATACCATATGAAATGCCGGGATTCAAACCGAGGTCTGTCTTGTATTGCTCACTTGCAAGGCAAATGCCTTACTGCTGTGCTATCACTCTGGCCCTTCTGTAAACCAACAGTAAAGTGGATTTTATTCCTACTTTTATTACGTGCAGCAGCCCTTCGGGGAAAGGCTCAGTGAGCAGATTTGGACAAGGGGTTACAGCATGAGACATCCCCTGAGCTCCAGAAGCTGCCAGTTCCAGCCTGGCCTGCAAGGGAGTGCTGGTATGGGGGGCTGATGAGGGATAGGAGGAGCTGGTGTCTGGGTATGGAATCCAGACAAAAGCTCTCAGCCAACACCAGGGAGTATGAAGATTTCTCCCATTCAGAATTTCTTGATTCTGTGAACTTAGTTGAACTCTTTTTGGGAAGGTGGACACTATGCTCAGGGGTCACTCCTGGAATGGTTAGGGGGCCATATGAGGTGCTGAGGTTCAAAACTGGTTTGGTTATGTGTACAAGGCAAGAGACTCTGTCCATCCCTCTGAGTCTAAGTCTTAAGCTTTTTCCTTCCTCTCTGGGTGACTCTGAATAAATCATTCCTTTAATCTAGACTTTATATGGTAGTGAGTATATATATATATATATATACTTTTTTTTTTGGTTTTGGGGCCACACCTGGACACCTGGAGACGTTCAGGGATTACTCCTGGCTCTATGTTCAGAAATCGCTCCTGGGGGACCATATAGGATGCTGGGGATTGAACCTGGGTCTGTCCCAGGTCAACCATGTACAAGGCAAACTCCATACTGCTGTGCTATCTCTCCAGCCCCCTAGAATTTATATACCTATATTTAAAATTGTATATATATTCGTATATATCTGTATATGTACATATATTTAAAATTATAATTAATATATATATTTAAAAATTGTGTTTAAATATACACAATGAAGTTTGCCCTTACCCATATTTTTTTTGGGGGGGGGGTTTTGGGCCACACCCGGCGGTGCTCAGGGGTTACTACTGGCTGTCTGCTCAGAAATAGGTCCTGGCAGGCACGGGGGACCATATGGGACACCGGGATTTGAACCAACCACCTTTGGTCCTGGATCGGCTGCTTGCAAGGCAAACGCCACTGTGCTATCTCTCCGGGCCCATTACTTACCCATATTTTTTAAAGAAAATTCTTAATTTCTTTATAATTAAAAATTTTGGGGGGGTCACACCTGGCAGTGCTCAGGGTTTATTTATAATGCTGTGCAGGGATCACTTCTGTGCTGGAGTGGAAACCTTTTGGGTGTTAGGGAGTCAAACCTCAACAGACTAAATGCAAGAGACAATATATCCATTGTATTATCTCCCCCTCCCTAGAAAAAATATTTTAAAATGTGATTAAAGATCTCTTAAAAGTTACTTCATTGGGCTGGAGTGATAGCACAGTGGTAGGGCATTTGCCTTGCACACGGACCACCCAGGATGGACCCAGGTTCAATCGATGGCATTTCATATGGTCCCCCAAGCCTGCCAGGAGCCATTTCTGAGCGCAGAGCCAGGAGTAACCCCTGAGTAATGCTGCATGTTCATAAACCCCATGACTTAGCAGGATCTAGAAATCCCTGAAGTGATCATGTAGTGGCGGAGCAACCTGGCATCCTGCCAACAATCCTGTCTCAAACTGGGCAGATGGGAGAGACTGGTCTCTGGGAATCAGCCCCCCACCCCTGGAGGCAGGTCCTAAAGAAGATGAACTATACTCGTGAAAGAAATGAAAAGGACAGTGTCACAACAGAATAGTCTCACTCATCTGTGGGATTTAAGGAAAATAAAAGAAAGCATGTCAATAATACCCAGAGACCATAGAGATGAGGGCCTGAAGGACCAGTCTATGACATGAAGCTTACCACAAAGAGCAGGGAGTGCAGTTAGAGAAATAACTACACAGACAACTATCACGACAATGGTAGTGAGTGAGTAATAGAATGCCTGCCTTGAAGACAGGCAGGGGTAGGATAAGGGAGATGGGTGGGCATTGGTAGTGGGAAGGATGCACTGGTGAAGGGGGGATGTTCTTTTTTATAATTGAAACCCAACTACAAACATGTTTGTAATCATGGTGCTTAAATAAAGATATTATTAAAAAACAAACAAACAAAGATTTTCAAACATGCCCACCTACAGAATTCAGCTAGGACTGGTAAATGGAGAACTGCATCCAGTTAGGGTGGGAGTATTATTGAAAAGCTGGTGCCCATACCCCCCAAATGTTTCCCTTGGGATGAGATCAGGGGATAAGCATTATCTATGCTGATGTGGGCAGAGAGCCCCCTACTGGTCAGTCACGACTCCTAAGTGCGATCTAATTCCTTTGAACCCTTCCTTCCTGTCGACTCCCCCAGCCCCCAGTACTGCTGCTTATGTATTCAGGGCACGCCTACAAGGGAGATCCTAAGGTCCCTAAGATCCAGACAGGCCAGGATCATTATACGCTATGTCATCTGACAGTGCTCGCCATAGGAATGACTGCTTGGAGTTTAGATCAGTCATTGCTGGCATCTCATTCTCTCCCCACAGCTCTGCAAAACGACAACACAGGGCTTATGCTTCTCCCATTGAGTAGATGACCAAACAGGTTAAGTTGGGAGTCTATGCTTAGATCCTTAGAATAGAGTCACACCAGTTGGACCTCATCCTCGATTTTGGACAAACTAGAGCCAGGAAGGTAGTTCCTTGGGAAAGCTAATGCTCAGGTTTGTAAGGCTCTGGGTTTGAACCCCAGCACTGCCAAGAGTAAAAAATAAGGTAAAATCACAACAACAAATGTCACTCAGATGAGGAAACTGGTGCTTGGAGGGCAGACATAGCTTACTCAGTGCCATCTAGAAAAGACTTGGTCAAAGTCAAGTGGTAAATCTTGAGTCTTTGATCCGATCAAGGTCGCTGCCTCCACGCTTGGAGATCTGTCTTGTTGCTCTTGTTTGTCAAATCTCCAGCAGACCTTGTGTGCTTCTGTCAACATTTATTTTTCAACCCCTCCTTGTTGAATGCTTTGTAATAGGCCACATTCTTGAGAGATGGTGGGTAAGCCTATGGTACTTTCTAGACCTCTTTCAGCTGGGAGGGGACTGTTATCTTGCCACCTATCATCTATTTAAAAATAATTATTTTTAAAAACTTTATTTATTGATTGATTGGGCCACACCCAGCGGTGCTCAGGGGCTACTCTGGGCTCTGCACTCAGATAATCTCCCCTGGCAGACTGGGGGCCCATATGGGATGCCAAGAATTGAACCAGGTCCCTCCCGGGTGGGCTGCATGTGAGGCAAATGCCCTACCACTGTGCTATCTCTTCGGCCCCTAAAAATAAAACTTACTCTACTACTGCACTCGAAAGAAATTCTCATGCCTATTTAGCACCCTGATCTTTGGGCCTAATGATCGGGGGTGGAGGGGTGGGGGAACAGACAGCAGATGCCAAAGATTGGCCTGGGACAATGCATATGGATGCCCTTCAGTTGATCCTTCCAAGATGACAATTCAAGGATCATACACTGAGGCACTGTCTGGGCAAAACTGCAGAGGGAGCCCAGCTGGGAGAGGAGAGGCCCAGCATGGGGGATTGTGAGCTGGGCTCACATTCATTTCAGATGTGGCCCGGTCTTTGGTGTCTGGAGCCCACCTGTGAGGCAGTGAAAGGCCCAGGGGGGATATATTTGGGGAGAGGAGACAGTGTTCCAGCCACTAAATGAGAAAATCCAGAGCCAGTAGAATTCGGGCAGGAAACTCTGGCACAAGTTTGTGTAGACTTCAAGTCAAAGCAGCACTTAGAAAGAAGTTGCTGGAGAAATAAGTGGGGTGATTGCTGTGAGAAGGAAGGGACTGATCTGGCTTCAGAGCAAGGAGCCCTGCCTTGCTGGGCTCGTCCTGGCCACTCCCAGGAACCCCATTCCTGCCCCCTTCTACTGAGGGAGATAATCCAAGGCCCCCTGGAGTGTTTCCCTCTAATCATGTCCCACCCAGCTCACAGTGACTCTCTCTGACTCGCACAGTAGAATACACCATTGGGGGGGATGGGGCCGGGCCGTGGCGCTAAAGGTAAGGTGCCTGCCTTGCCTGCACTAGCCTTGGACGGACTGCGGTTCAATCCCCCGGTGTCCCATATGGTCCCCCAAGCCAGGAGCAACTTCTGAGCGCATAGCCAGGAGTAACCCCTGAGCATTACTGGGTGTGGCCCAAAAACCAAAAAAAAAAAAAAGAATACACCATTGGGGTGACCCTTTGTGATGGTGGATTTTATGCATCCATGTAGCTGGACTCTAGTACCCAATAATTTATGGATCAATTTATTTTAAAATTTAGGGGCCATACTCATCTGTGCTTGAGCCTTCCTCCTAGCTTTGCATCCAGAGGCCTCTTCTGGCAGTGTACGAGGAACTAGGGATGTTGGGGACCAAACCCGGGTTGGCAGTGTGCAAAGCAAAGCAGACCCCAGCACTGAGCTGGTTGGACAGGACTGAGACCACTGTGAGTGGCGCCGGGCCTCTGAGCTCAGCCTGAAAGCCAGTCTACCCTCACAGACCCCAAAGATGACAACCATAAGGAAAATACATCTCCAATCCTAGACTCTAGTGGCCGATGTTCCAAGTTTGCAGCAACGTTTTATGAAATGAATGGTTGGTTGCAAAACAAAACAAGGAGGATGTTCTATGTGCAAGGACATTAAACCTCAACAATGGGCAGACGATGCCAAGAGGACATTCATCACCATGTATAGGAATAATGGCTCATGCAATGATGCCATGCACACAAAAAAGTCCTTTTATAAGCTTGCTTCCAACTCCTCTTGTTCATGGACCTGCTGCTTCTGAACTACCCAAATGAGCCCATTTTCTGGAGAACTTCAAGGAACACTCCTTTGTACAGTCATCAGCCCCTCTCCCCCAAATCCCAGACTAGGCCTTTCTAGGCTCCCTGCTGAGTGTCCTGGAACACAGATCCAGTCCCTTCTTCCTTCCTGTCCTCCCCCTGAGTCCTGTGATCCTTCAACTCTTCTTCCTTTGCTTAGGGGGACTCCATCCACACGTGGGTTTGAGTCTTGATGGCTTCCCATATTCGAAAGACCCTAAAAAGACTGGCAGAGCTGAGAAGAGAAGGAAAAAGAATCGCAGAAAATCAAGTCTGGTTGGTGACTGCTCGAAGAACTCAGGAGCTTGGCAGTGGGTGTTTTTGAAACCCACTGAATGAAAGAGGTGTTTTTGTCTGGGCATTCGGGGCGGCTCAAACTTCTTGAAAACCCGAGTCTGTCTGCTGTGACAAGTCTCAGGCCTTGGCATTAGAGACTGTGCTAACTTTTTCATAGATTGCAAGATGATTTTTCTGGGCTGCAGAGACAGTACAGTTTGAAGGTGCTTGCCTTTCACTCATCTGATCCAGATTCAATCCCCAGCGCCCCATAAACTCCCCCGAGGAGGGGGTGACCATTGAAAGCAGAGCCAGGAATAAACCCTGAGCATTGCTGGGTCTGACCCAAATAAACAAACAAAGGAAAAGAAAGCTTTTCCTGCCACATTATGTACCTCAGTGACAAAACTCTTCCCTGGGATGTGTGAGGTGCAGTTTTGTTTTGTTTTGTTTTGCTTTTTTTTGGCCACACCCAGTCACACTCAGGGGTTACTTCTGGCTCCGTGTTCAGAAATCGCTCCTGGCTTGGGGGACCATATGGGACATGGGGGGATCTAACTGTGCTTTGTCCTGAGTCAGCTGCGTGCAAGGAAAACACCCTACAGCTTGTGCCATTGCTTAGGTCCCTAGGTGTTGGTTCTGATTCCCAATTAACACTTGCACACAAGTAAGTCCCTAGTCAGTTTCTGTGGTTGGTGCCCAGATTATCATTATTTTTATTTTGGCCATGCACAGCATCAGGGGTTACTCCTGGCTTTGTGCTCAGAAATCTTTCCTGGCTTGGGGGACCATATGAGATGCGGAGGATTGAACCTGGGTCCTGGGTGAGCCACATGCAAGGCAAACATCCTATCACTGTGCTACTATTCTGGCCCCAAACAATTTTTTTTGAGGGGGGGCACACCAGGAGGCTCTCAGGGATTATTCCTGGCTCTGCACTCAAGAATCGCACCTGCTTCTAGGGGACCATATGGGATGTCAGGGAGGTCCTGGGGCAGAAGCAGGCAAGGCATTAAATGCCTTATCTGCTGTGCTATTACTCTGGCTGGTGTCCAGATTCTTTTCTTTTCTTTTCTTTTCTTTTTTTTTGGTTTTGGGCCACGCCCAGTGATGCTCAGAAGTTTCTCATGGCTATGCGTCAGGAATTGCTCCTGGCTTGGGGGACCATATGGGACGCCGGAGGATCTAACCAAGGTCTGTCCTATGTCAGCTGCATGCAAGGCAAATGCCCTAAGGATTGCGCCATTGCTGCGGCCCCATGGTGCTCAGATTCTTAAGTGAGGAATGCAGTGACCACTTCCTGCTCATTCTGTGCAGAGTGTGGAAACTTTCTATCTAAGAGGATTCTTAATTCCCAGGAAATGCTAATCAAGGTGGAACAGGGCGATGGCTTACAGGCTGCTGAGAGGCTGGGGGACAGACCTGGGTAAAGGACCGAGTCCAGGGAGTTAAAGAAACTCAAGGCAAAGAAACACTGCAGATATAGTCTGATCTAGGCTCCTCTATTTCATCATTTCTCATCTGGGGCCCACAAGGTTTCTTGTGGGGCCTCCAGAATATTCCAGGGAGGCCACTTGTGAAAATGGAGGGAGACAATCCCTCCATTATGAGAATAAGGAGTTAACCAGCAGGTTAGGGAGGAAACAAGGTCAAGATAGGAGGAAGTTGAGAAACTTCCACCTCTCTCCCCCTCTCACTCCAGCCACCCTTAGGAAAAGGGGACCAATGGCTCTGGTCTTTGTCACATGCCCACTGTCAGGGCTGGTCTCCAGATGTGTGAAGGATGAGATGTGTGAAGGTGTGGAAGCTAAACAAAACAATTGATGATGGTGATGCAAGAGGGTGTGAATTGTTCCTTCCTCGGTGAGGGAATTCTCCTAAAAGGGAACGAGGGGTCAAAGGTGGGCAGATCATAGTGGCCACAAAATCTTTTGAAGATATTGTTCAACTACAGCCAAGATAGGGCCGACAGAACCCGGGATCTGAAGTGAGGACCCCAGGTTCCATTTCAAACTTGAGATTCGAGGACATAATGTAATCTTAAAGAACCCCCTTTTCTCTCCTGAGAAGTGGGACTCACAGGCTGGACATTTCATAGACTTACAGGTGAGAACATTTGTCTTTTTTTTTTTTTTTGGCCTATTTTTGGCAGGGAGGGGCTCACCTAGTCGTGCTCAGGGCTGACTCCTGGCTCTGCACTCGGGAATCACTCCTGACTGCCACGCCACCATACATTTTTAGGGGAATTCAGCCCACCAGATGTATCCTCAGATTTTCCTGGTGGGGTAAACTGAAATATCCCCCACAGCATTCCTCAAAAGGCCCGCTGTGGATGTCTTTTTCCCCTGCATGGATGGTTGAGGAATTTCGTTAGAGATGCTTGGCATTGCATTTTTAGTTATTTGACTATCTCTCCTTTATAAATCTTAATGGGAAAAAATTTGGTCCCTATTAAATAATTGGCTAAAGAAATCCCAGCACCAAAGATGATAATAAGACCCCTTTAAGGATCTTATAAGTTTTTTCTTTCTTGCAGCTGAAGTTCTGGGGCAAAATTGAAGTTAAATTGATAAAAAAAACTGTTTGCTTGGTTGCGATCATTAATATCTTTAACACCTGTGACTGGCTATACCTTATAAAAACCTCTGTCTTGAGAATAAAGTTGTCACACTCCTGCCAGAAGATGTGTTGACCCACGTACTCTGTGTGTGTGTGTGGTGATTATTATTTCAACATTATCCCGTTTGTCCGCCTGTGCCCCCGCTTTCTTCTCGTGAGGACTTCACCGCCACTAGAACTGCTGAGACGCAGGACGCCTGCAGCATCTGACACTGCTCAGGGGACCAGATAGGATGCCGGGTAATTGAACCTGGGTTGGCTGCATGCAAAGCAAGCGCTCTATCCACTGTGCCATCACTCCAGCTCTAAACACTTAGCACATTGAGACAAGGAGTTGGGTGGGTAGGGAGCAGTCACATAGGGGCCTCTTCTCAACTTGGAACCCCACTCCAAGCCCTGTACCCAGTGTTTGTTGAGTGAATAAGTAAGCCAGGGGGCGAGGGGGTGATTTTATGCTGCTAATCTGACCCCCCTGTTCGTTACTTAATAGGGGGCTCTCATGTGGATGTCAAGACTTAAGGCCTACCCAGTGAGCCAGATTCTTTTTTAAAATTTCTTTTCAAACAGCCCTTTTGACATTTTCATTCTAATACGTGAAACCTTGGCTACTTGTCTCAGGGAGAGTTTATGGAGAAAGAACTTTCCAGCTGGCTGGAGTGCAGTTCAAAAAAAAAAAAAATAATGTCCTGAACGTTTGGACCTATTAAAAAATGAGGAGCTGTTGGAGGTTGCAGATCAGAGCCCCTAAAAAGCCGTTGTGTTTCCAAGATGTGCCCTCTGGGAAGAGGTTGTGCTCTTCATTCCCTCCTGGTTCCCCTTTGAAGGATGCCCCCACTTCCAGAGCCTCCCTGTTCCCCTCCCCTGTATTGGCTAAAGAGACACCACAGCTTTCAAATAACAAACACATCTTGAATCCAGGCAGCCTGGGATTCAAACGGTTTCAAGAATAGGGGGGCGGGAAGGAGTTTGGAATCTGAAAGCCTCTCCTTTCCCAGCCAGTTTTCCAACTCAGGAGTCTTTCCTCCTCCAGCAAGCCCTCTTTGGTGAGTCGGTTGATTCCTTGCATTTCTTAGCCCGAACCCCACTTCTAACCTCAGGGTCTGGGTCATGCTGGGCTGGCCCAGGGGGCCTCCTCTGGGCCTTGGCCCTTTCCCACCTCTGCTGCTTCTTCCCATCCACCCCCATCCTCCATCCAACCATGGCAGATCCTTTGGGCTCCCTGACCCCCAACGCGCCTGTGATGGGGCCTCAGTCTTGGCAGAACCCTGATTTTGGCTGAGATCTCCTTCCCCCTCTGTTATGTGGTTGGCTGGCATTTATTCCCCAAATCCAGCTGCAGCTTTGCAGGAAGAGGAGAAAGGGAGGGGGTAGGGATGGATAGACTCAGCATCTGAATCGGGGGTCCACCTGGGTGGTGGTGGACCGGGTGTCCCCCATGATGGGGGCTTTTTGAATTCTCACCCCTGGATTCACAGTTTTTGCACTCACCCCTTTCTCCCACTCAACTGTGACTCAGCATTGCCTCTCTGAACTCACCGCCCCCCCCACTGCCCCTAGACCTGAGAAGAGGGTCCTCTGGAAGCCCTGCTTCTCTCACTTGGGGGAGTGTCTATTGGGAGCATCCAGGGAAACCATATGGGATGCCAGGGGTTGAATTTGGGTCAGCTGTGTACAGGCTAAAATTAGCCCTACTCACTGAGCTATCACTCTGGTCCCAGCAATGGCTTTCTCAGTCTCTTTTGAATATACAGGGCCAGCTGGGAGTGGGCTTTATCTTCAAGACAATTTGTGGCCCATTTTGGTAATTTGGGGACCTCTGGCTCTGCTCTCTGCCATCTATTTCCTTGCCAGATCCGTCTGAGCTCTCTAAATTGCTGTTTTCCCTGGTTCCCCTCCAGTCCCTGAGATCACATTTGCTCTTTTTTTTTTCCCTCTTGTTTTTCAGTTAAAGACGTTAAGCGAAGGGCTTTCTGAAGGAAGGTGTGCTATTAATCATGAAGTCTGTATGAAATAGCAGGCGGTCAAAAACCAACGTGTTGACTAAAAGACTGCTTGAATGATTCATCTTGTGGTCCTGGCAGAGTAGGTGCTCAGAAAGGGACAGGATGACAGAATGGCAATGGACAGTTGAGCACCTGGGAGACACTAGCCAGGCCAGTTCCTCCAGAGGAGGACAGTAGACAGATTCTTTGGATCCAAGCCTCAGCTTCCTCATCTGTGGAGGGGGATACACCCACACTCACTGTGGGGGAAGTCATTGAGAGGACTGCCTGAGATTCTATATGCAAAGTGCCTGGAGCCTACAAGGCCTGAAGCCCTTCATAGAAGGCTGCTGTGATGGGTGAGAATGAACACGCCAGATACACTGCACAGAAGAGATTGCTCTCCTCTCCGCCTGCTTGAGCTGGCCGGATTCTGCCAGAGAAAAACTTGTCTTCACTGGGCATATAAAAAGGAGACATTTGGGACTGGAGAGATAGCACAGTGGTAGGGCATTTTCCTTGCATGCGGTCGACCCAGGAGGGATCCAGTTCGATTCCCAGCATCTCATGCGTTTCCTCAGCCTGCCAAGGGCGACTTCTGAGTGGAGAGCCAGGAGTAATCCCTGAGCACCGCTGGGTGTGGCCCAAAATTAATCAATCAATGAAGTTTTTTTTTTTTTTTTTTTAAATGGAGACACATGGTCTAGGGATGTGGCTAGAGGTAGACCAATGGTCTTGCAGGTGTAAGGTACTGGGTTAGATCCCTGATCCTGTAAGAGAGAGAGACAGAGAACAGAGACAGAAACAGAGACAGAGAGAGAGAGAGAGAGAGAGAGAGACAGAGACAGAGACAGACAGAGACAGAGAGAAAGAGATAGATGAGATGTGTGTGTGAGAGAGACAGAGAGAGAAAGAGGAACAGAAGAGATATGTGTGTGTGAGAAAGAGAGACAGAGAGAAAGAACAGGTGCATTTGGGGAAATTTCTTCATGCCTGGGCTCTCTGTCTCTATTGTTCTTGTTATTACATGTGTGTCCTGTGACCAGGCCTCGGTGAAGACAGAGAACTTCCTGGCCAAGTGTGAAACTTCCTGGCACTTTCTGACTCTGGTAGAGGAGCTGGAGCCCCCCCCCAAAGCCCCCCCCCCCATCCCCATCTCTATGCTCCAGCTCAGCTTCCCAGATGAAGCCTCTGGCAGCATCTCCAAACTTAACTAGCTCCTCTCCTCTTCCCAAGCCACCCCATGCTGAGGGAGCACTTGTGGGAGTGCTTGGATCACCAGTGTCTGATGGCTGCGGCTTCTTAGGAAGTTCAGGTCCTGTGGGGTTCAGGTTCCTCTTTGGAGGGTGGGCATTAGGTCACCCAGAAGCTCTCTGGTATCACTGTGAGGAAGGCAACTCATCAAAGATCCCCACTACAGAAGTGGGCAAGGGCGGCTTAGTTTTTTTCTTCCCTTTTCTTTTTTGGTTGGCCACAGCTGGAGGTGTGAGTGTCCCCTCCCGGGTCTCCGTGTTCAGGGCCCACATCTGGTGGTGCTCAGGGGACCATCTGTGCTGCCAAGGAACAAGTCTGGGATTCCAGCATGTACTCACCACATGTCTCCCTCTGATACTCAAATTGATTTCGGAAGTGTGATGCTAATGGACGCTGTCCTCTGATAAACCAATTCCCCCTCTACGTAAACTCCCATTCGATTCTGAACCCCTACATACTGGAGTCTCTCAGGGAGGAGACCTAAGACAAAATGAAGGGGACCGTGGTACCAAACTTTGGTTGGAGCCTGAAATTTGCGGGAGCTCAGGATTTCCTTTCTAAATATTTCTAGGGCTTTCCAACAACAAGGCCACAGGATCCTTGGGACTCTGGCTGCTCGTGGGACTCCTTGGCCCCTTGTCTGGAGAGACTGTTCAAGGACACTCCTTGTCTCCTCTCTTCTGTCTCCAGTTCTTCCACATCTCTCTCTCCCTGGCTTGTCCTGGCCTTGGCTGAGATCTGGGGCGGGAGGCCGGAGGCCCTCTTCTGGGGCGCTGAGGCTCCAGAGAAGTCTGCCTGTGTTCCAGGAAAAGGCGCCAGGGAGAGAAGCCGTGAGCTTGGAATGCTCCAAGTGCTCAATGCATTCCATATGGCTGGAGAGCTTCAGCCTCAGCTCTGCCCCTCTGTCCTCCACCCTTTGGCCTTTTCCTGCTTCTCCTTGTTGGGAGACAGCTGGTTGGAGCTCAAGTGTCATGGTTCCCTGCCACCCTTTCTAGGGTGCTGGGAAATGTCCTACTTATGCTCAAATCCAGCATGATGCAGGAAGGAAGGAGCTCATTTCAGAGGGCTTGTTGGTAGAGACTCCCTGTTAAAAAACAACAACAACAACAACACACACACACACACACACACACACACACACACACACACACAAAATACACACAACAAAAACAGGCAGGCAAACCCAGAGCAGGCACAGTTAGCTGATATTCCTGGAAAACTTCTGTGGGCCAAAACTTAGAGGTGGAAATCCAACAGACCATATCTAGCAGATCTGGCTGGCTGGCTGGCTGGCTAGGGTCTTCGTATGTAGCCAACGAGGATGATGGGCTTAGAGCTGGCCATATGACTTGCCCACGGTCACAGCAGTGGACAAGGAGGCCTGAGAGTCTATAAACCAGGTTATAGGATCCAAGGTCCTCAGTACTTTCAACCACATGCAGTCGGATCTCTTCTTAAAAGTTTCAATCTAGGGGCCTGAATGATAGCACAGCCGTAGAGCATTTGCCGTACCCAGGATGGACCCGGATTTGATCCCCAGCATCCCATATGGTCCCCGAGTTTTCCAGAAGCGATTTCTGAGCACAGAGCCAGGAGTAACCCCTGAGTGCCTCCGGGTGTGACCCCAAAAACAAACAAACGAAAAGTTCCAATCTAAATCCCCCCTCAGCAATGCTTCACCTGGTCCTCTTCCTCCTACCTGCACGCCAACTCCCTTACTGGAACTCCTTACTGATTTCATGAGCTACTAAGACTCATAAAGTGAGAAATATGTCCTGAAGGAATTGAAGAGGACCAAAGAGATAGCTCAGCACTATCATGGACCCGCCCAGCATCTTCTGCAGTGACTTGGGGACTCCAGGCAAGTCTCTAGGGCTTAATCCCAATTCTGTGCTCTGGAATCACTCCTGGAGGTGGTTAGGAGACCATATGGGATGCTGAAGATTCTAACTAGATCCGCTGCAGGTAAGGTGAACACCTCAACCCCTATTCTAAATTATTTCTCCTATATTCACCCCCCTTATGACACTTATCATTGAAAAACAGAAAGAAATAAATGGAGGGGCATTTCCACTAAGTTCTTGGATGTGCGTAAAGAGGCCCATTTTTGTCAAGTTATTTTTTCAAATGTAGTGGGATTTTACCAAAAGTGGTATTAGATTGGAACTATTAGATCATGCTTATTCTAGCAGAAAGAGCAAGATAAAAAAATGTTGATGAAGAGGATGTCCCCAAAGGGAATCTGATGTGTGAAGGAAAGTAACGACTGTCATGTTGTATTTTAAAGCACTGAACTATTTTAAAATGGTGGTATGCATAGAAGCAATGACGATGGATCAGAAGGACAGAAGTAATCCAGAAACGATTCTAGTATCTAGTTTCAGCGTGTGATAAAGATCCAGCCAAACCACCAGGGAGAGGCAGAATGATTTCACTACAAGCCTCTGTTGGCCAGCCATCTGGAAAAAGAATTAAGCAGAGTCTTGCTTCTTACTTCATATAAAATAAATTTGTGATTGAGGAAAGAGCAGAAAGAACATAGATATGTACTCAAAATTAATAAAAATTAAAATGAATATTTTTTAAACTATTTAACAACCTATTAGTCTTTTATTTTAATTAATTAACTTAAGGTTTTGGGCTGAAACTGGCAATACTGAGACCTTTTTTCCTGGCTTGTGCTTAGGGATCACTGCTGGTGGGATCACTTTGAGGTGGGGTGATGGGGGCAGCCATATGAGATGCCAGGAATTGAATCTGGGTAGATTGTGTAGAAGGCAAGGGCCCCACCCACTGTACTGCCTCCAGGCTTCCCAGCTCAGATTTTATATTTCAACAATTTAAGACACATAAAACCAGGGAAACGAGGATAGAATGCTTGGCCACCTCCCATTACCTGGTTTTCCCACTAATACTTTCTGAGAAGCACACACTATATTTCGAAACCAAGAAACTGAAATTGAAACTAGCACATCAATATTAACAATCATCAGCTTTTATTTGAACAAGAAAAATTTGGAAGAATAAGAAATGCAGTTCCTGGGGCCGGAGAGATAGCATGGAGGTAAGGCGTTTGCCTTTCATGCAGAAGGTCATCGGTTCGAATCCCGGCGTCCCATATGGTCCCCCGAGCCTGCCAGGAGCGATTTCTGAGCATGAAGCCAGGAGTAACCCCTGAGCGCTGCTGGGTGTGACCCAAAAACCAAAAAAAAAAAAAAAAAAAAGAAATGCAATTCCATTTTAAAAATAATTATTTTGCACATCTTCAAAGGATCATGAAAACTAGACACATGACAAAGTGAAAAATACAATAATATGAGAGAAGAATGGTTATTGCCATATTCTCTGACAATGGCTTACAAATTAATAAGAAAAATACTAACACCTACATATAGAGAAATTCGAATAAGGGCACATTTAGTATATGAAACAGGTTCATCCTGCCAGACAATAAGGGAAACTTGGTTAAACATTTGAAATGTCCTTTCTCTTCCAGAAAATTAGCAAATTTTAAAATGACAGTAAACAGTGAGGGGGAAATTACATTATGATATGCTCCTTAGGAGGCCAAAAGGAGTCTCATTTATGACAAATGATTTTCAGTAGATTTCAAAACCTTAACATGATTTCCAGGTTTAATTCCAGGCATAGCACTTGTAAACTTTAGAAAAAGACCAGTCAGCACTTTGGAGTGAAATGAAATGATCTACTGTAACACTTGGGGGAGAGTCGAAATCAATCTGTCTTCTTCATACATAGGAACACAACTCTGCCATGATAACTCATAGAATTTTAGTGGTAGAGAAGACTGAATAATAACATGAGACAGAATTTCAAACTCTTGGCAAAAAATAGCAAGAATAGAGTCAACATTTTCTGGGGTGCCTCAGTGCCTTGCACTTACAGTCCGCTAATTAAACAGTTAGATTCTCTAACCAGGGGGAGGTACTGGATCTTTTCATTTTTGGCTAACGATCAGGGAATGACAGGGCCCAGGGATCCAGATGTTGCTGAGGCTGGAGTTTGGGTTGTAAACTTTCAGGCGATGAGAGCAGGCCATGATCTGGAGTTCAGTGGGCAAAGACAAACCTGGAGAGGAGCGAATAGATTTTTCTCTGCATTTTCTAAGCAACTGGAGACCGCAAAGTCTCCTTTTGCCTTTGGAAATCTGCCAATCATGACCTTACTCACTTGTAGGTCTGTAGAGAGGCTTGTGTTCTTGCTGTGGAGTTGCTTTTCTGAGACCCCTGTGTTGGCAGAGACCTGGCAGTCCTGGGGGTGAACTGTAACCAGATGCTGCCTTCAGAGCCAGCTGTCCAGAGGCATCTGGACAGTTGCTAAAAATAAGAATCCTGTCTAGGAGGGATGGAAGGAGGGACTAGGTTGGCCCAGGGCAGCATCCAGCCCAGGCAGCCAAGGGCAAGGAGGGAGAAGCATTTCAAAGTCAGGAACAAATAAAATAAATGTCCTTTTCTTCAGTCCACTGGAAATATAATAGAGTTATAGACCTGCAGGCACTGGCATTAATTCTTTTTGTGGTTTGGGGTCATACTGAACAGTGCTCGGGGCTTACTCCCAGGTCTGTGCTCAGAGACCACTCCAGGTGTGGTTCAGAGGACCCCTGGAATGCTGGGGATTGAACCCAGGTTGGCTGAGTACTTGCTGTACTTGGTACCAACATTGTAGAAAAAAATACAAATAATTTTAATAATACATTTTTGTTTGACTGAAGAGGTAGGATAGGGGAATGAAGGCATGTACCTTGCCTTGCATTCAGACAAACCTGGCTTGATTCCTAGCACCACGGGGTCCCCTGAGCAATCCCTGGGTGCAGTCTGGAGCCTCCCTAGCCCCCAGAATCAGAGACAAGCCAGAGCAACACTATATATATTCTCCACTCCCAATTCCTGTGATGAACTGCAGGCTCAATTGCCCAAGAATGGCTATGAGGGACCCATCTCTCCAAATAGATTTTTCTTTTTTTTTTTTCTTTTTTTTTTTTTTTTTGGTTTTTGGGCCACACCCGTTTGACGCTCAGGGGTTACTCCTGGCTATGTGCTCAGAAATCGCCCCTGGCTTGGGGGGGGACCATATGGGACGCCGGGGGATCGAACCGCTGTCCTTCCTTGGCTAGCGCTTGCAAGGCAGACACCTTACCTCCAGTGCCATCTACCCGGCCCCCAAATAGATTTTTCTTTAACTTAATTATTAACACTGAGGCTGGAGCGATAGCACAGCAGTAGAGAGTTTTGCCTTGCATGCAGACAATCCAGGATGGACAGTGGTTCAAATCCCAGCATCCCATATGGTCCCCCAAGGCCTGCCAGGAGCTTTTTTCTGAGCACAGAGCCAGAAGTAACTCCTGAGTACTGTCGGTGTGACCCCCCAAAAATTATTAACATGCCCATTTAACATTATGAATGAAACTAAAAATCCTCTAAGTACTAATTTTCAAAATAAGATGTTTATTTTACATTTAAGGTACATCTCAAGCTGCATTTGTATTGATTATTGCTGCTGTAATTCACAGGCAAAAATTGAATGACTTAAAGGAGCATGTGTGTATCATCTAGTTCTGGAGGACAGAAATCAGAATGAGACATTTTCTCTCAGGTTTTAAAATTTTCTTCTTCTTGCAAATAACTGGAGACTTTTTTTTTTATAATTTTCTTATATGATATGGTGAATGAGCTTATTAATAATCACAATAATATTTGGGTATAAGTCTGTTTTCATTAAAGTTTTTTTCACGTGAAATCTAGAGAAGTAGAAAAAAATTGCCACCTAAGGCAACTGGTGGTCACATTTTCCATCCTTCCACATTTAAAAAAAATTTACTTTATTTAAAGAACATGTATTACATAGTTGACCATAATACATTTGTCTTCAGATAAGTGAAAGCAAAATCATTAAAAAATAAAAAGAAAAAAAGGAAGAGAAGGAATAAAAATTATAGTGACAAGAAAATTTATGAAAATCATTGTCTCTCTAGTGAAGTCATAAAATCATTGGCAGAAGGTTTAGTAAACACTAGATGCTAGCTGATCTTTCTGTTTTTCATTAGTTTCAGAACATTAATTGACCTCAGCTACACATTGGTATATAAATTGGTGTGTTCCTATGGGGATGACAGCATCAAACAAATGAAGTCCAGGAATTCAAGCACGATTACTTCCACCATGGCTTTTGTGGGGCATGATCTCAGCTGCCAGGCCTTCTTTCTAGAAGTAGGAGAATGCTGGGATTGGTGGGTAGGGGTGCCTGCACTCACTCCATAAAAGACCTTGTAATATAAGTCCAAATACTGACACACATGGAGTTTGATCAGATTTGTATCTCTGTAGAGAGCTTGTAGATGAATGGTGAAGCAGGGCCATAGGCAAAGTGGCGATTATGGATCATGAAAACAAGAGGTGTGGGTTCAGTAGAGCAGAAACTTGATCCATCATGTCCTTCCAAGATTGCCAGCTTTCAGTTGCATGGCCAGTGTACCCATGACTTTTCTCAGCTTGATTTAGATCTCTTTTGAGAATAGAAGGAGTCTTTGGAGCGGAGCTGGTACAGATGTGGCAACTGCATTTCTTTCTTTTTTAAAATGGGGCCACTCCTAGGATAACTTAGCTGAATGCAGGCAGGCAATGCTTAAGTTCATTAGGGCCACCCCAGCAATATCTGGAAGTCCATGTGGTGTTGGGGACCAATCCCAGGACATCACACATGTTCTACCACTTGACCCATCCCCCCTAAACCATCAGGTTGATCTTTCAGTTCTAAAATCGGAAAAGTCCTGGGTCAAACTGAAATAAAGGAAAAAGCATTGCTGTTGTTTTCAGTATTCAGAATTTCAGAATGCCAAATACCATTCATGAGATTTATAGTTTATCCAGATTATCAGGGCTTCTCCAAATTTCTCACCAATTATGGAAAGTATCTTCCAGTGGGGCAAAAAGCCAGATGTAAGATCTATACTCTGTCAGAGACTCTGGGACAGACCCATTTTATCTTTGCAGACAGCCAAAGATTGGAATCTACTCTGGACTGGGGTAAAATCCAGTGGATTGTGGACAATTCCTGGCCTTTCTCCCCTTTCCTACTTGACCTTTGCGGACACGGTTCTCATAGGTGGCATGTTCCCAGGTTTAGGCATTCGAGTATGAACATTTTTGCCTCCAGGTGACCTCCAGTGCCCACTTTCACACACACTAGTGGCTCTGATGAGACAATACAACTTGATTTCACCTGAGAAAGCTCTAATTTTCCTGCTCCAACTCGGGTGTTAAGTCCTTGCAGGGCTCTCATGCCTCTGCAGTAGCTTCCTGGGAGGAAAAAGACCTTGATAACAGCTTCTGGGGACATGCCATTAACAATTGGGCTATTTGTTGCCTTTTTTCGTCTGTTTGTTTTTATTTTTTGCCACATCAGGGATGCTCAGGGATTCCTCTTGGCTCTGCTGTCAGGGATAACTCCTGGAGGCCTGGGGAGACCATATGGGATGCTGGGGATCAAACTTGGGTCAGTTGCATGAAAGGCAAGCACCCTACATGGTGTACTATCTCTTTGGACCCCTGTTCAGAGCCTTTTATCAGCAAAGTCTGTGTTTTAGGGAGAGTGTGTTCAATGGACAGTAGGAGAATGTGGGGCGGGCAGATTTGGGTCCACAGTGGGGTTCTGCTGTCTCAACTTAACAGATGAGGAAACCGAAGCCCAGAGCTGGAAGAGGTAGCAGTTGAGCCAGAAAGGGGAATCCAGTGGCAATACCATTCTCCACAGTGTCACTCAGTTTGTCTCGTCTGTAAACCTCAGTTTCGAGTTTATAAAAGACAATTGATGAGGGCAGCACTTCTGCGCTATGGATCCAGCAGGCATGGGTGGACCTGGGAAAGGCAGGCCGGGTGGCTTGAAGGCCAAGGACACTTCCGTCTCTCAGAGCTCTGGGCTTAGTGCCCCACCCACCAGTTCGGACCTGCTACCTCTTCCAGATACATCAGGCAAATAATCTCCCAAGACTTCCCAGTCCATCAGACATGGAATGTGGGCGGAAGTTCCTGCCTTTCCAGGCAGCGTCATCATCTCCAGCCAGTACTTCCTCTCTTCCCTAGGGGTCTCCTCTGAGACTGTTGTGATGGTTTCCACCTCAGCTGCTGCATCTCGTTCTAAAATGCACTACCTGGTCCCGCCCTGCCTCTTAACTCCTTTCAGCCATCTTCCCTCTGACCTCCATGCTGGCAAAGACCCAAAAAGCCCTGATCCCCTGGGTCAAAGCCCTTATCTAACCTCTCCAAGACCCCGCCCAGGAAATGGGAGGGTTCTAGCAGGTAAAGATAACATAATATCCGCTTCCCAAGGCCCCTCCCAGAAATGGGCAGGTCTCAGGTAGATACACCTAAATCCAGGGTGGAGTTCCAGCTGCCACCAAAGCCAAGACCTCCACGTGAGCTGGAGGGAGCGAGGCAGGCAGGAAGCAAGGCACACGCTATGCTGCCTCCTGTTCTTGGTTCTGGCTCCATTATTTCTCAAGTGCTTAAGAGGAAATTTGAAGTCTCAGGGGCACTGGAAAGGGAGAGAAGGGTAGGCAGGCTGCCCTGAGCCCATGCCTCCACTCCCTTGGACTTACCTACACAGGTGAGATGTCAGGTGTTGAGTGATTTCTTTTATTTTGAATTTTATTTATTGATTGATTGATTTTTTGGGCCAACAGCGCTCAGAGGTCACTCCTGGCTCTGCACTCAGAAATTACCCCTGGCAGGCTGGGGGTCCATATGGGATGCTGGGAATTGAACTGGGTTCCTCTTGGGGTGGCCACATGCAAGGTAAATGCCCTACTGCTGTGCTATCTCTCCAGCCCCTGGTGAGTGATGTTTTTGGGAGATGAATCATCAATTCACAGTACCTCCTGGTGCTGACTGAAGTCCCAATGGTCAACGTACTTAGGTCTGCCCCCCTCTCCCCAGTGTGGCCTTTTGCGCTCTCCCTCCTCCCTTTTCTGCCTTATGTCTCTCATACTGCTCCATAGACCACCCCTTGTTCTCTTCTACACCCCTCTTATCTGCACCTCAAATTACTTGAAGGCTGAGTTGAAATGCCACCTCTTCTCTGAGGCCTTCCTGACTTACAGAGTGGATCTGATCCGCCCCTCAAGCGCTTGGGTCTCCCTGTTTTTAAATGTGAATACTGAGATCCAAGGATTCGAGGTGTGGCTTAGCTTGGAACTGGCTTTCTGCTATGTGGTTCTGCTCCCTACCCTCCCTCCTTGGGAAGCTGGGGGTGATCTAGCATGTGTGTAGACCCATTTTAAGGATGGATCTGAGGCTTCAGGGGTGTGTTGTGTGGAGCTGAAGTGGGGAAGTGGGGATCTGGGAGGTTCCACCCTGGAGTAGGAAGTTGCCAAGGGTCTGTCAAGTTAGGAACTCTGTGTGGGAATAGTCTCACTCATCTGTGGGATTTAAGAAAAATAAAAGACATTATTGGAATAACACCCAGAGACAATAGAGATGAGAGCTGGAAGGACCAGTCCATGATATGAAGCTTATCACAGAGAGTTCAGTTAGAGAAATAACTACACCAACAACTACCATGACAATAGTGGTGAGTGAGAGAAATAGAATGCCTGTCTCGAAGGCAGACAGAAGGTGAGGGAGAAGGGAGATGTGGGCATTGGGAGTGGGGATATTGCACTGGTGAAGTGGGGTGTTCTTTTTTATGACTGAAACCCAAAAAACAAACATGTTTGCAATCATGGTGCTTAAGTAAATATATTATAAAAATAAAGATTTTTTAATAAAAAATAATAAAAAATGAAAAATTGAGAAGGGGTGTTCTTTTCTATAACTGAAACCCAACTACAAACATGTCTGTAATCATGGTGTTTAAATAAATTTTTTATTATAAAAAATATCAGAGTAACTTTTAAATAAAAAATAAGGAAGTGTGTGTGTGTATGTGTGTGTGTGTGTGTGTGTGTGTGTGTGTGTGTGTGTGTGTGTGTGTTTAGTTCCTGGAATCTAGTGACAGAGAGACTAAGGAAACTCTGAACAGCACAGTTGCCTTCAGGGCTGCTGAGAATGAAGCAGCTCCGGGGGGCCTCCTCCAGTTGCTCTGCAACGGGGCTCCACCAGCACTTCCTGAAAGCAGGGAGAGATTCTGAGAGGCAGCTTCGGTTTCATACACATTTACAAGGGTTGTTCACCTCTAGCAGAGGTTCAGAAACGCTCAGCAGTGAATGCGAGAGGGAACCCCTGGATCCTCAGGGGCGGCAGACTCTAGAAAGTGCTATCGGTGGGGCTGGCTCATGAGTGAATGAGAGTTGATATTCCCCAGCATGGAGTGGGGGAAAAGGGGTTGGTTCCTGAAGGAACAAAATGCAGGGCCTCTGGGTGCTCCTGCCTGTTGTGGGGGAACTGACTACTAGCCCAGGGTGACAGTCATTTGGAATGGGGGACCTGACAGGTTCTAGAAGGTTCTCAGATGTCCTGCTTACCTGAGTAGGAGGACTTGATCTAGATATTTATGTTCTGGAAGGAGCCTGGGAGATGTCCAAGCCCTGAGCTTATGGCTTAGACCTGGGGCAGACTGAATTCAGAGCAACAGCCCATTTTTCTCAGTTCCTAATTCCAGAGAGCCCCAACACATATTTCCCATTATCCAGGAGGTGCTGCACAGAGATCCCCCCAACCTTAGGGTGTGTTTGCTGGATACCCCTCAGGCTCGGTTGCAGATCCTCCTGGTCTTAGCAAGAGTCAACGTCCCTATTCAGGGCTGGGGCACACTCCAGTTTCTGAGGCCATTGGTCAGTGCAGAAATCCTGCCCCTTCCTGTTTTCAGTCCCTTCCTGTCACCCTGAGCTCAAGGCGCCAGGGTCCAGGTGTCAGTTCTGCTCACTCAGGCCAGCCTGTTGTCGAGCCCTGGAGCTTGGGGCACCCAGGGCAGAACCCCACCCCCAAATCCAAGCGGATGCTCCTGAGGTTCCTAAGCACTGGTTTCCACGATGCACTTGATGAACATAGTGTCATCCTTGATGTAGGCATGCTTGGGGGACTGCAGCCGGCTGAGCGGGAAGAAGAGAGGGCAGCCGCTGGCCACGTTGGTCTCGCTCTGGGGCCGCTGGAAGGATGCAGAGCCCAGGTCAGGCCGGAAGGCGTCGATGGCGTGTTCTCGGTTGTTCTGGTCCAGCAGCATGAAGGTGACCTGCATGAAGGTGGCCGGGGCAGGGGCTCAGACTCCTCCATCTCCCGTGTGTGAGAACCAAAGCCCCCTGTGCCTAGGACCAAGGTGGTCCCAAGCCCCCAGAAAAGCCACTGTAAATTATTTTTCCAGTCTACAACTTCCCCACAGGCAGAGGGTGTTAGCCCCAAAGCAAAATGTACCCACCCTGTAAAGGGCAAGACCCTCCTGTTTAGCTGAAATAGAGGGAGTAGGTGGGTCTGAATGTTCCACCAGATGAAGATCCCCTGACGCAAAGTTGAGTCAGCATTAATATGAGACATCAGCCCTAAGCATGATGTGATTTCTGTTTAGATGGATAAAATTCTTGCATTATTATATTAACCAGTGAAATGCTTGAGTTGTTGAAGCCTGTAAAGCTCTTTATAAACTAAAACAACAACAACAACAACAACAAAAACCCAACTCTATATAAACTGAGAAGATTTGACTCAGGGCCCTTGTCACCTCCACTGGTTCGATAGGACTTGGATCTTGGCTAGCCGAATAAACCCCCTTTTAAACTTTATTGGAGGTGGTCTTGGACTCACGGGGCCAACTCTAAAATCCAAAAACCAATAAGTTTTTGGGAAATAAGTGTCTGCTGCTAAGGAGACAGGCTGGGGGGAAGGGACCTGGGAATAGGAGTGGGGGGAAGCTGACACTGCCGGTGGAATTGGTGCATTCCTGAAAATCTGGCACGGACACAATTGTAAAGCACTGAGTCTAAATTTATTTAAGAAAGAAAACATGGTGTTGTGGGCCGGCGTGACAGCATAGCGGTAAGGTGTTTGTCTTGCATGCGGCCAACACAGGATGAACCCTGGTATGAATCCTGGCATCCTATATGGTCCCCCGAGCCTGCCAGGAGCGACTTCTGAGCGCAGAGCCAGGAATAACTCCTGAGCGACACTGGGTGTGACCCAAAAACCAAACCAAACTAACAACAACAACAACAAAAATAAAAACTCAGAAAAAGAAAATTTGGTGTTCAGGCCTCAAGAGATGAAATACATTTGGTGGTTGGTAGTTTAAAGGTCACCCCTACAGATATGGGAATCCCCCAACTGCTGACTCAGACCTGGACCCAAGGGCCCACCCCACAACCTCCTCTTTTCCTCTATCCCCTCCTCCTCAGCTCTGGGTCCCCTTCTGACCCTACCCTGCTGCCACCTGCAGTGGCTTCTAATCTCCCCCCTTCCTCTGCTCAGAAACATTTTCACAAGCCTTTTGGTCAGAACAGTTTGAGGTGCCTGAGGGAACTTGAAGGGAAAATAGAGACTTTCCCCACACCCCGGGGGTTTTCATAGAAACCACTGGACCACAGAGACACCCACCACCTATCACCACCAGGGCCCACTGCTTCATCAGGCTCCCCTGGAGGGGATACATTGTGGGGGTGAAAGGCAGCCTTGGTAGAATGTAGAGAATTGTGTTACTGCTGTCAGTCTACTCGCTTCACACATCCAACCTTCCACCCAGGCCCCAACAGACAGACCCCAAAGCCTAAACTTCTTTTTTTTTGGGTCACACCCAGCAGCGCTCAGGGTTACTCCTGGCTCTATGATCAGAAATACTCCTGGCAGGCTCTGGGACCACATGGGATGCTGGGATTTGAACCACCGTCCTTCTGCATGCAAGGCCAACACTCTACCTCCATGCTATCTCTCTGGCCTCCCCAAACCTAAACTTTTTTTTTTGGTTTTTGGGCCACACCCGGCATTGCTCAGGGGTTACTCCTGGCTGTCTGCTCAGAAATAGCTCCTGGCAGGCACGGGGGACCCTATGGGACACCGGGATTCGAACCAACAACCTCTGGTGCTGGATCGGCTGCTTGCAAGGCAAACGCCGCTGTGCTATCTCTCCGGGCCCTAAACTTATTATTCTTTATATAACTTTGTCTTTCCAGAAAGTCAGATAAGAATAGATCCAGAGTTTGCAGCTTCACGTGTTGCTTTTTTTAATTCCTTTTATTTCCTTCCTTCATTCCATCTTTCTTTCTTTCTTTCTTTCTTTCTTTCTTTCTTTCTTTCTTTCTTTCTTTCTTTCTTTCTTTCTTTCTTTCTTTCTTTCTTTCTTTCTTTCTTTCTTTCTTTCTTTCTTTCTTTCTTTCTTTCTTTCTTTCTTTCTTTCTTTCTTTCTTTCTTTCTTTCCTTTCTTTCTCTCTCTCTCTTCCTTCCTTCCTTCCTTCCTTCCTTCCTTCCTTCCTTCCTTCCTTCCTTCCTTCCTTCCTTCCTTCCTTCCTTCCTTCCTTCCTTCCTTCCTTCCTCCCTCCCTCCCTCCCTCCCTCCCTCCCCCCCTCCCTCCCTCCCTCCCTCCCTCTTTCTTTCTTTCTTTCTTTCTTTCTTTCTTTCTTTCTTTCTTTCTTTCTTTCTTTCTTTCTTTCTTTCTTTCTTTCTTTCTTTCTTTCTTCCTTCCTTCCTTCCTTCCTTCCTTCCTTCCTTCCTTCCTTCCTTCCTTCCTTCCTTCCTTCCTTTCTTTCTTTCTCTCCTCCCTCCCTCCCTCCCTCCCTCCCTCCCTCCCTCCCTCCCTCCCTCCCTCCCTCCCTCCCTCCCTCCCTCCCTTCCTTCCTTCCTTCCTTCCTTCCTTCCTTCCTTCCTTCCCTTTCCTTTTTCCCTCCCCTCCCTTCTCCTCTCATCTCCTCTCCTTTCCTTTCCTTTCCTTCTCCATGTCTCTCTCTTTCTCTTCCGCTTCTTTGTGGTTTTTGTGCAACATATCGTGATATAGGGCTTACTTCTTACTCTGCACTCAAACATCCCTCCTAGTGGAGTTCAGGGAACCAGAGGGGATGCCTATCTGGGAATTGAACTCAGGTGGTCTGTGAGCAAGACAGAGCTAGTATAGGCATTTGCTAAAAATTTCTACCCTGGAAGAATCTCTGGCAACAGACGCAATTTCAGCCTCTTTTTTTAGAAATGAGGAAATAGATCAGCTGAAGAGGGCAAAGGGCTGACTGGGGTGGGGGCAGGTGTCATAGGACCAATTGCTGGCTAAACCTGGACCAAGGCATAAGAAAATAAACAAGGTTTGAGGACTGTCTTCCCCCAACTCACCTAATGCCCTTACCTTGTTCCGGAAAGGCCACGGCAGCAGAGCATCGTATTCTCCTTTCATTATTACAATGAAGAGGGACAGGTGCGTCCTTTTCCCTGTGCCATCCCCGTTCAGATACAACCGAAGGCACAACTTGTAGCCGTACTTGGCCGTGTAGAAAGCTGCAGTGGGGAGAGCGGAATCAACACAGCAGCAGTGAGAGAAACCAGATTCTGCAGACAGGGACCCCCTGTGGGGGGCTCCTGGCTGAGAAATCTGGGTTTGGAGTTAAGATTCTTTCCAGGGACAGCAGATACTGCTTGGAGATCACGCTGCCTAGGGACACAATCTACTGGCCATCAGAACCAGTGACTGTTGGCTTGCCACCCCCATGCCCAACAGAGTTTCTGATTCAGTCATGGGAAGGTGCTGCTGTTGGACTGAGGTCCCTGCTGGCTGAATGAAGCTGCATGCTAGGCAAATACTGTGCTGTATGACTCTGATCCTGTGTTGTACCCTCAGCTTTACATCTCCAGCCCTCAACCCCGCTGAGCAAAGAGATATGATATTAGTTTTGCATCTCCTGCCCTCACCCTCACTCAGTAAAGGGATGTGCTCTGATAAAAACTTAACCATGGTAAGGAATAGGCACAAACTGTGTGTTCGGTTCTGGCATTTTTACAAAAGCAAGATTAGCCAGTGGCACCAACCCTTACCAAAACAGATATATCTGAGGTAGAGAAAATACGCTGCAAGCCCAACTGACATTGTCCTTTTATAGAATTACCCCGTTTGGCCAGTTTCAAACATCTGTACCCTATATAAACAAAACCCTGCTTCTCACAATAAAGATGGAACTGTTCTAACAGGACCCCCACAGTGTCTGTGTGTGTGCTCTCTCACACTGCAGCCAAGAATCTTTTCATCCTTCTAACCCTCGTTGCGAGCAGCACTGCTGGAGAGTCCATTGACTCCCCCAGAGTTCCTGATCCCCCCCTTGCTGGCTGAGTTGGTTTTGGGACTGTCCAGGAGGGTAGCCAGCAATCCTGCAGAAATCCTCCTGAATGACTCCCTGAGTTAATGACTCCCCAGTGCAGCTGGGGAAAGGAAGAGCACCCAGCACTAGCACTTTGCACATATATAGAGTGGTATGTGCCTTCCACAGAGAGTCAAAATTCACCAGCTCACAGAGCCATATCCAACAATCCAGCTACTTTGTGTGACAACTAAGTCCGGCTGCATCTGCAGCTACCATGTGGGACTTGGTTCCATAAGACCCAATCTCTGACCCAATGGGTTCCCTATCCCCCTTTATGCACCTCTCATTTGCACAAGCTCCATTCCTAAGCACATGGGCTTCCACACATGCAGCACATGACACGGGGCATCCGTGGGATATCAGTGGGACTCAGAGAGGTGATGGAGGGCCTAGCAGAGCTATGGGCTGAATTGGAGGCTCCTCCTCCTGTCTCCCTCCCCACCCAGCTGGGTGGAACCCTGTAGAATGGATACCTGGGGAGATGAGGCTGATGGTCCTGCCACTGGCCGATTCCTGGCACCGCCTGGCCACATTGGTGATCTTCCACAGGAACGTGCCATCAAAAGAGGCCTCCTTCATGAAGTGCAGGCCCTGTTCCACCTTGCCCAGGGCCTGGTCCTTCTGTGCCAGAGTCTGCTGCAGCTCCAAAACCTATGAGAAAACCTGTTATGTCTGGCTCCTGTGTAACTGCCTTTCGTATCTGTCCTCTGGTGAAATCTACGCACCATCAGGACTTTGGTTACACAGCTTGTCCTTTATCTGCCTCAGCTCCTGACCAGGTTCAGCTGGTCACACTTAACACATTGATGCTGGTGTGTACCACCAGTGTGACTCGTGCTCCAATGTGGCTTAAGTCACACAAATTGGAGGCATCGGCATGAAAATGCAATACTCTTATCTCCCAAGCAAGTTCATGGGAGTCTGGTACTAATCCCATAAACACTGGTATAATCAGACCAGGGATATCTAACCCTAAACCTAACCTAAATCCTAACCACTAACCTTAACCCTAAATCCTAATCCCTAACCCCTAAACTTAACCCTAACCTCTAACCCTAACCCCTAATCCTAACATTAACCCTAACCTAACCCTGTAGCCCTAACCCTAATCCTATATGTAACCCTCTAACCCTAACCCATATGGTCTCCTGAGCCTGTCAGTAGCAATTTCTTGAGCACAGAGCCAGGAGTAACCCCTAAGGGCCGCCAAGTATTACCCAAAAACCAAAACCAAACCAAAACAAAAAAATTAGCCAAGAACTGACAGAACAGTGAACTTGATGGAATTTGTCTGGACCTCTTTCACGTGGAATCCTTTAGAGGCAGAGCCAGGGATTATGAGGACAACATGAAGTGGCATTTCCCTAAGAATGGGGGAAGGCACTGGAATGGGGCGAACCTCATGAAGGATACGGTCAGGGAGGATATAATTACTGACTGTTCATCTCTGAAAATGGAAAGGGAGCTTTGTTTTGTGGGGTAAAGAGTTCAGCTCAATCGAGGGCAACAGAGGCTGGCTTGAGGTTAGTGTAAGGAATGACCTTCTGATCATGGAATGGGCCCCCAATGGAAAGAGCTATTGAGGAGGGAGTAGCCTATTACTACAAGACTAACTCAGTCCCCAAAACCTGTCACACTTGGGAGCTTACTTGGACTGTGTCTTCTCCTCTGAAACCCTTCCAGGAAGATCCCAGGTCATGAGAATTAGGTTTTGAGGGCTGCATAACTGCTCTGAATTCGGAGAATGTTTAGGGGAAGCCTGGAGTTGAGGTGGGGGAAGGGGTCCCCACGAGCTTGCCCGGCAGGCAGACTTGCTTCCCATGCTCACCCTCTCTTCCAAGTTCAGGATGTGCTCGCGGTCCAACTGGCTCTGGTGGATGGAGGCAGCCAGGGCGAGCTGTGAGGCCTCCACCTCCTTGTTGAGGACAGCGACGATGTTCTCGAACACGCGAAGTTTCTCCTCCAGCTCTGCCAGAAGCTTATCTTTCATGAAATGCTGCAGGGCTAGCGTGTCTTGGCTCTCGGAGCAGGGGGCCCGGTAGCAGTCCACCTCCAGGTCCCCAGCCACTTCCACAGCTGCCTGAAGCGGCAGGTCCGACAGATTCTGCTCTTGGGCGATGGGCCTGGAGCCCAGGCTGGAGCTCAGCTGGGCCTTCCATTGTTTCATTAACTCCAGCAGCAGGTTTAGGTGGGCGGCCTGCGAGGCGACCTCATGCTCCTGCATGAACTTGGGGTTCCCCTGCCAAGAGAGGAGGGCTGATCAGTGAAACCAGAGAAGAAGTGGGCCAATAATCCAGTAGAGAGGGTGTTTGCCTTGCACACTGCTGATCTGGGTTCAATTCCTCGTACCACCTATGGTTCCTTGAGCCCCTTCAGGAATAATTTCTGAACACAGGTTCAGGAATAACTCAGAGCACCACTGAGTATGATGCTCAAAAATTAAAAATTACAAAAAAATGCAGAGATGTACGAGGGAGTTGTTTCAGGAAGTCATGGAGTATCCTGCCCCCATTCCTGAGTTTGTTGAGGGAACTCTCATCTATTCTCTTAGCAAAGCTATAGCTGGCTGGTATGCAGCGTGAGGCATCTAGAGGGTAAAAAGTGAGTAATTGGACCCGAGGGGCTACCAACGACAGCCTTGTGCATTCAGCCACAACACCCTGCCCTGCCTGCAGGTGAGCCTGCAGGTGGTGATTCAGGACCATGGACAGGAGAATGGGGGTGGGCCAGACCTTTAGAGGTGGCACCAAGGGGTCAGGTGAGACAAGAGCAATTCCCTGGAAATGGAGATAATCCATAGTGAGGTCTGTCCTCCAAATTCACAAATCTGAAGGACATCCAGAGTAATGTCCTAGGATACTGGGAAATTCCTAGTGGGGCTGGAATGGAGGAGACACAATAGTCTGGAACTACACACCCGTGTCCTTTCTCACCCACAGATTACCTTGAAGGAACAGCCAACTCCTGCAAAAGGGCACTCAACTTCAGCCTCCGTCATCCTGGGGTGTTCCTAAAAATAAAAATCATGTCACTGATATCTCACGCCCCCTCCCCCCCCCCCAAGCACCAGGACTCCCTGCTCTGGGAGCGGATCTGTTTCCTCTGCTTGCTGACCCTTCTCCCTCTTAGTATTGGCCCATCTGTGATGTTCCTTCAAAACCTCCAGCTACTGGACCTGGGTGGGGCTGATGCTGCTCTATTCAGGTTCTATTCATCTCCACAACCATAATTCATTCGTAGGGTTTCCCCACTGGCCCAAGGAACGAGGGAGCTGGCACCCAATGCTGAGGCCAGTGCCTGCACTGTGGAAATAGCCAGACACCCTGGCTGCTCCAGGAAGCTGTACTCCACTCAGGATTCCTCCCTGGCAATTTATCCTAAATTGAGACATGTCTGCCCCACACCACGTATCTTTCAAGCACTGCATTTCCCCACACAATCATTGCAGAATAAGATACATGCAGTGTGCATAAGAATTTGTTCATAGTTTTGTTTTTACTATAGTTCGGCTCTCCAATGGTCTGAGGGACAGTGAACTGGCCCCCTGTTTAGAAAGTTTGAGAACCACTGACTTAGAAACACGATGCCTGGGTGGCCGCATCCAACTCATGGATATATATTTTTATTTTGATTCTACATGGATGGAAGGAGAGATGCACTGAAGTCATCTGTGTTGAGCAAACCCAAAGCTTCGCTTATTGTTCCTCTTGAATGTAAGTAACAGCTGGGGTCCTCATGAGAACATGGGGTCAGCCTAGTGCAGGGTCACCTCCTCCCCCCCAAACCACCCCATAGCCTGAAGCACAAGTTGTTCCCAACAAAGAATAGAAAGCAGATGTTAGCAGGAGAGAGGGATGGAGGGGCCTCAGCCATAGTCCATGCAGCTCTGGGATAGGGATTGTTCAGAGGAAGCCTCTGAATAGGCCATTTCTGATGTGAGGGCATCAGAGGCTGGAGTAAGAAGAGCTTGCTCCCAGGTGGGTATGGCCCTGGAGGACTTCATGGATGGAAACTGCATCCTAGAAAAGTGCCCTACACTCATTGCAAACATTGAAGTGTGCACTCCCAGGAAACTCCATCTTCCCCGTTGTGTTGTGTTTCCCAAGGAGAGGACTATCCTAGCTGTATTTGCTTTCCTATGGACAGTGAGTGTCTATCTGTGACCCCAGGCCCCAGAGCACTAATCTGTGAGGAAAGCAGGGTGAACTGCATGTTCACGCAGAAGGGAGAACAGAGCTAAGGAACCTGAGTCTTGTGTCTTGGAGAGAGAGACCCGAAGAGTCTGGCTATTCTCTCCTCAGCACTCTTGAATCTGCTGGGTACTGAAAGGAGGAGGAGGTGGAGGAGGAAGGAAGAAGAGGAAGAGGAGGAAGAGAAAGAGAAGGAAAGGAGAAAAGGAGAGAGATGAAAGAGAAGAGAAGGAGGGATGAGGAAGAAGAGGAAGAGGAGAAAGTGGAGAAGAGGAGAGAGAAGAAAGAGGAGGAAGAGGCGTAGGAAGAGGAAGAAAAGGAGGGGGAGGAAGAGGAGGATGATGATGAGGAGGAGGCAGAGGAGGAAAGAGGTATCAGTTTTGGGGTCAGAGAGATAGCATGGAGGTAGGGTATTTGCCTTGCTTGCAGAAGGTGGTTCTAATCATGGCATCCCATATGGTCCCCTGAGCCTGCCAGGAGTGATTTCTGAGCGTAGAGCCAGGAGTGACCCTTGAGTGCTGCCGGGTGTGACCCAAAAACCAAAAACCAAAAAAAAAAAAAAAAAAAAAAAAGAGTTATTAGTTTTATGCTTCAGAGTTTCCCTTGTAGAAAGGGAACCAGCCCAGCTCATTACTTGACACCCTGGACTCAGTCAGGAGGTTGGGAAAAAAGGGAAGGTGGAGCCAGACCCTAGAGTCCACGTCTTGGGTCTAGCCTCTTTCCTGGGAAGTCCCCCTGGAGACTCAGGGGCAGCTCCTCTGAAAACCAAGGCCTGAAGGGACAGAGAGGAGTTGAACTGGGTTGTGAAGCAAGAATGGGAGCTTTGAGGATTAAGCGATAGCACAGCAGGGTGGACTTTTGCCTCGCATGCAGCCAAACGAGGTTCGAGGTTCAATACCCAGCATCCCATATGGTTCCCTGAGTACCACCAGGAATGTTCTCTGAGCACAGAGCCGAGGCGTAAGCCTGAGCATCACCAAGTCTGGCCTAAAAACAAATCCCAAAAGAAACAGGGGCTCTAGCCTGAACCTTGGCTGTGTGTGTGAGCTGCCTCACTGTTAGAAATCTGTCAAGAAAAGTCACATGGAATTTTCTCTGAGCAGAAGTAGAGAGGGAGAAAATAAGATCCCAGAGACAACACTCATCCTTTCACCCGTGTCTGAGAGGCCTGACTTGGGCATGGGGTGTACCTGGTCCCTTGTGTAAAGGGGCAGCAAGGATTTGCTCAGGCCAAGACCACTTACAGGATGTGAATTGTAGGTGCCAAGGTTGAATTGTAACAAACACTATGAATGAATAAATAAATAACTAAATAACTAATTTTGAGCTTGATTTGTCTCATCCTGAAGGTAGAGACCTGAAGGGTCTGCCTTTAAAGGGACCGGGTGGAAAAGGGGGGCGATAGAGGGAAGGTAATGATGGTGGTGGGACAGTGAATGTCCAGAACAACTTTATAAATCACACTGCTAAAATAAAGTTAGAAAATTAAAAGGGGGGACCTGAGTGATAGCACAGTAGTAGGGTTAGTTTGCCTTGCATGCAGCCAACCCAGGATAGACCCCAGTTCAATTCCTGGCATTCCATCTGGTTCCCTGAGCCTTCCAGGGGGTGATTTCTGAATGCAGAGCCAGGATTAACCCCTGAGTGCTGCTGGGTGTGACTCAAAAACCAAAAATAAATAAATAAAATAAAAAATTAAAAAAGAGGCCAGCGAGGTGGCACTAGAGGTAAGGTCTGCCTTGCAAGCGCTAGCCAAGGAAGGACCGAGGTTCGAAACCCCAGCATCCCATATGGTCCCCCCAAGCCAGGGGCAATTTCTGAGCATTTAGCCAGGAGTAACCCCTGAGTATCAAACGGGTGTGGCCCGAAAAACCAAAAAAATAAAAAAAAATAAAAGGGGGTTCAGAGCAATAGCATAGCAGGTATGGTTTTTGTCTTGCATGGCAGTTGACCTGGCAAGCCCTGGCATCCCATATGGTCTCCTGAGCCTACCAAGGGTGCATAAGTTGCTTCTGCTGTGGACCAAAGGTCTGCACCTGGTCAGGCATTGTCCACACATTTTAGGCTGGGCAAAGAGGCTGGCTGAGGTCTTTGACGCCCGCTTTTGTGGCCTGACTTTCAGTAGGTGAGGTGCCTTATAAACCAGGAGGTGGATGGGTCAGCCTGCTTCTGTCCCCCAGTCCCCCAGTTCCTGTCTCTCTCTTGGCTCAGTCTCCTCCTCCAGGAAGCTCTGCTTCATGCTCCATGTTGAAACTCATCCTGCCTTTGCTGGCATTTCCCCAGAACTGAGGGAAGATAGATGAGGGGAATCTGCATCCAAGCCTTGGAGGCATCACTCATATGGAGGCAGCCCAGGAGGTTGGCCTAGCCTCCCCCTTTCAAGTGGAACCTGGTTCACTTCCTTAGTGAGTCTCCACTTGCTGGTCACCAGGATCTACCAAGTATCCAGCCAGGCATGTCAGGGTTCAGGGGTTCATTTAGATGCATCCTCTAAATGGAGCAGAGTCACCACTGATGGCCACAAGGGCCCAGAGGAAGAGGCCAGAGTCTCTCATAGAGCAGGAAGGCGAAGCTGTCCTCGGGGTCCCCTTCCAGGGAGGAAGTGTTGAGAGTCCAGAGTCCCTGACCTACAGGGACATAAGCCACCAGACAAGATCCAGTGCAGAAGAGAACTGGACTCGACAGTCTAACCTTCTGTCTTTCCTGAGTCTACAGAATATTCTGGCACTAAACCCACCCCGGCCTCCATCAAACAGTAAGTAGTTTGTCTCCAACCTTCCTAAAGGGCTGCAGAGGGCAGAGAGGGAAGATCAATTCCACACACTTTGGGCATCAGGAAGAGAGAAGAAAATGGTCTTCCCCAGATGTCCCCTCCTGCTGTCCCTTCTTGAATAGGACCCTCCAGGCATGAACCTGGCTATGAGGGCAGAGCTTATCTTTTTATATATGTGTTGCCCACCAGTGACCCATGGCCAAGCTCTGAGCACCTCTTGGAGGTTATGGTAGTGAGGTAGAGGTCAGAGGTTAATACTATGGGATAAACAGATGGTATGGCGGTGCTGCAAGAAAGTGGCTCTGGGCGCAATATAATTCCACTGTGCCTGGTCCCACTTCCCTCTGGGATCTAGGTTTCTGTAGGCACAGGCACATTGGCTTCTTTCTTTTATCAACTACACTGGGGGGAATACACCAGTTGGGTCAGTGCAGAGACCCTTTGGACCAAACGGACCATGGGAGAATGTTCCCAATTTAGGAGGGCTGGGTTTTAATGAGGTGCCCATGAGCTTTCTTTGCCCCCTTTTATTTCCAAATTTGTCTCTTCCTCCTTGAAAAACAGCTGGACAGAGTTCCAGAGGTGAGTTGAGAAGGGTTTCTTCCAGTCTGAAAGCAGATAGGGACAGAAAGGATAGGACAGAGCGATGGTTGGTATTTTCTTGGCAAAGGGCCAGAGAAGACTGAGTTTGGAACTTACATTATTTTTATAGCTACTCAATTCTGCTGCTTTAAGGTTAAAATTGTAATATATTATACATTAACAAAGGAAATATAAAAAAATATAAAAAATATAAAAAACAAAAAACTACTTATGGACACAGATATTTGGATTTTATATAATATTTTTTTTTCTATTTTGGTTTTTGGGCCACACTTGGCTGTGTTCAGGGGTTACTCCTAGCCTTGTACTTAGGAATTACTCAGAGGACCATATGGGGTTCTAGGTGGAACAGAACCTGGGTGGGCAGAGTGCAAGGCAAACGCCTTACCCACTATTCTGTTACTGTGCACTCCCTTTGTATAGGTTTCATATGCTAAGAATAATCTCTCTTTGTTTGATGGTTAGTATTTTGGGGGTCATTGTGGGCATTGCACTGGGCTCAGGGTGTCAAGGTATTAGGGATCCAACCCAGAGCCTCGTACAACCAGGAATATGCTCTATTACCTGAGCCACATAGCTGATTATTTTTTAATTTTAAAAACATTCAGGAGCCGGAGTGATAGCACAGCAGCAGGGCATTTGCCTTGCATACAGACGACCCTGGACAGACCTGGGTTCAATTTCTGGCATCTCACATGGTCCCCTGAGCCTGTCAGGAGCAATTTCTGAGTGCAGAGCAAGAAGTAACACCTTAGTGCTGCTGTGTGTGCCCCCCTCCAATAAAATCACACAAACAAGAACAACAATACATTCAAAGTCCATTCTTAGCTCATGGGTTCTCCAAAAGAAACCAGCGCTAAGCTGTTTTGGCTCCAGGTGTCTTGTTGATGCTCCTTGTTCTAGACATTTTTCTGAATCTGACTCAGAGCCTCTGGTGGCCTTGGGAAAATCGCTTCAGGACTGAATCTCTCCGTTTTTTCATCACTTATTAACCAAATGAGCCCAAGTCAGGCCAGACGCAAGCTGCCCACTCGACCTCCACCTTGACAAATGGAGAAAGTGAACAATCCCTTTTCTTATTCATGCCAACGTACCTTCTCCTGAGACACAAGGCTTCCTGGGCTTAAAGTTTGGGTTGCATCCCCTCGGCATTTGGGACAGATCTGATCCTTGCCTTTCCTGGAGAAAAAGCAAAATCCACTGAGTTAGCTATTATAATTCCTTGGGGCAGCTGGTTCCCACAGTCCCATCAGCTTACCCTGGGCCTAACTTCCCTGAACTACTTCCCAACCTCGAAGCACCAGGCCCACAAGTGATTGTGCAGTTTGCAGGGGCCTGACTAAAGTCACTGCAGGCCTCTGTAGTCATGTTAATTCCATATAGAGAGCAGTTGTTTGTTTTCAGAAATGATAGCAAGTTGCTGCCTGTGGTCCATCATTTCCCTGTCAATATAATTACTATATCCTGTGCTAGTGGCTTTTCCAAAATCTGTATAAATTTGGAATTTTCCAATATATATGACTCGGGGGCTTGAGGTTGCTTGTTGGTGCATTTGTGACACCATTTGCTCTTCTCAGTTTTCTCAATCTGGATCAATTTTAGGAATCATGGAAGATAATGACCTTTTCTTCTTCTTCTTCTTTTTTTTTTTTTGCCACACCCAGCAATGCTCAGGGGTTAATTCTGGCTGTGCCAGAATTACTCCTGGCGGGCTCAAAGGTACCATATGGGTGACTTAACCCAGGTTGGCTGAGTGCAAGGCAAATGCCCTACCTGCAATCCTATTGCTCTGCCCAGATCATAACCCATTATAAAAATGGGTCAAGAGGTCCAGGGAGATGGCTCAAGGAAAGAACACTTGGCTTGTAGGTATAAAGCACTGGATTCAATTCTTGACACTGCAAATCAAATAAAAAAATAAGGGGTAACATGGGCTTTTGTGCTTTACCAAATGTCTATCATGTGATTCATAACCCATGGTGAGTGTCACTGGTCAGGCTTGTTTCAAGGAAAGGAAGTCCAGTGGGGGACAGAGAAATTGGCCAGGATTCCTGAGACATTTGGTCATCTCTGCACCTCACCCTTCACCCTGAATGTGAAAGAATGGAGAGGGAAGCCAGGAGACCACTTGCAAAAGCCCAAGAAGAATCTAGAACCATCCAGATGATGGGAAACAAGTCAGTCTCTGCTCCACTCCTTCCCATCTCACCCCAACCCCAAGCCCCAACCTGGGAACTTCCCAATGGCCTGATTTGGCTTTGTTTATTTTTTCCTCCACCTGCTTAGGCTGTAAAACCCCCAAAAAAGGTCACACAGGGGCTGCAGCGTGTTTGGCCTTTTACAAAACCCTTTACCAGGAAACTGATGCAGGCTGCGGTGCCTGTGTGGCAAGCTGACCTACTCTCTGCTTTACCCTCAGGGTTCTGTGTAAAACAGAGAGTGACAGGGGCCTTTCCAGGCTCTTCTGAGGACCTGGAATGGAAGGAGCTAGGTATACAAAACATGCATAATAATTGCTAAGGCAGTATGCTAAGGAGCATGCTAATGTCATATCCAAGCGATCTGTATTTTAATACAATAATTTAATATTTACTTTCTAGTATATCTTCATAAGTCATCATATAGATGACAGAGACAGGCACATTTTACATAAATGCAGATATACTTTTCCTTAGGCGTCTGCATGTCTTTGCAAGCCACATAGCTACAAATCTCTAGGGAAAGTTTCATCCTAGTGAGAAGTCAGCCCAACAAAAAGTGGGGGCAACAATGCAAACGAAGGGCTTAGTGAACCCCAGGGGAGTTTAGCTCATTATCACAGAGACTGTTTTGAAACGTAAGTGGGGTTGGAGCTGGGTGAGCTGTCCAGGCTTCTAACAGAGCAGGAAGCTGAGGTTGGTAGGCAAAGCAATCCTTCCCCGTGGCCCCTGGGAGGATCCCAGCTGGATTTGGGGGCTCCCCATGCTTTGGGCATACTAGCTTCTTGGGGGGCGGGGCCCAGACTGTGGCTGTTTCTCCTTCCACCCAGCAGAAGGGGCCATGCCAGGCTGTGTTAGTTAAGGGCATGGAAGTCTAGAGCCCAGAGCAGTGAAGTCTCCAAGCTCTTGTCCCTCTTGTGCAGCCCCTTCCCAGTGCTCCCTCCCTTCCTGCCCTCATATTCCCTTCTCAGCCTCTGGGACTCCCACTTCCCCTCAGCTCACCTCACAGAGAGACAGACTGTGCAGCAGAGAGGCAGGCCGGGCTCTGGTGGGTCCTGGCAGACGGTTGGGGCACACCCAAAGGGAAACTCGTTCTCATCCGGAGCTGAACGTGTGTTGCTGGCAGAGCTGGAGGCCATGCTTGGGGTCCCAGGCTACAGGCAGGTGGGGGGTTGCTCTTCAGAGATCCTGGTGGCCAAAGTGCAGCCCAAGAGGGGCCTCTGTCAGAGAAGAGGAGGGAGCTGGCAAGTCTGAGGACTTTATCTGCTTTCTGGCTTCTTGTCGTCATCATCACAGCTGAGTCACGCCAGGACTGGGCAGGAATTACCCTCTGTGGTGAGAAAAATCCCCGGGATGGTGACTGAAGAGTGTCCAGTCACTTTGCAGCATGAGAGACAGCGGGAGGAGAGAAAAGTGTGCGTGGGGAACTGAGGGGGACTTTTAGGAAGCATAGTTAGAGGTCCTGCTGCAGAGCCTCCTCCTCAGAAATGCCTCACAGAGCACTAGCAGCTTGGCTATCTTTTCTAGAATTCTCTGTGGGGATGTTGACCTCCCTGGGTTCCCCCAGAACTGGGTGAATGGGATGGGGGTGGTAGAGGGGGTGAGAGCAGGTTTAAAAACAAACAACTTTCATGAGCTTTTTATTTATTTATTTATTTATTATTATTATTATCATTATTATTATATCTTTATTTAAGCAGCAAGATTACAAACATGTTTGTAGTTGGGTTTCAGTCATAGAAAAGAATACCCCCCTTCACCAGTGCAACCTTCCCACCACCAATGCCCCCATTTTCTTCCTCCCATACCCCCACCTGTATTCGAGACAGGCATTCTACTCTCACTCACTACCGTTGTCATGATAGTTGTTGGTGTAGTTATTTCTCTAACTGCACTCGCCACTCTTCGTCCATGGGCTGGTCCTTCCAGCCCTCGTCTATATTGTCTCTGGGCGTTATTACAATAATGTCTTTTATTTGACTTAAATCCCATAGATAAGTGAGCCTATTCTGTGTCTAGCTCTCTCCCTCTGACTTATTTCACTCAGCATAATAGTTTCCATATCCATCCCTGGATAGGAACATTTCATGACCTCATTTTTCCTGACCCTGGGTTGCTCAGAATTTACTCCTGATTGCAATCTGAGATCACTCCTGGCAGGGTTCAGGGGAGCCTATAAGATCCTGGGAATTGAACCAGGCTTAATGGCACATAAGGCAAAAACTTTATCCGCTATTGTAATGCTCTCACTCCAGGCTTTTTTTATTTTTATTTATTTTATTTTTAGCCCAGTGGGTCAAGTAATAGTCATTTCCTCATAGTGGGTCTTGGATATCCCAAATATGAAAGAGAACTGATTGGCCATTGGCAGTTCCCAATCACCCTCTGGGCTCAGAGATCCTGATGGTTTAGGACTGATGCTGTGGGGAGGTGTCTGTTGCTTCCATCTTGGTCTGGTGGGTCTCAGGAATCCACAAAGTCTCAGGACTCACAGAGTCTTGCTGTGACCCTGCTCAGAAAGCTAGTGGAGGCCACAACGTTGGTGTCGTGCCAATTCCAGGAGCCTGCAAATCCTTGAGAACATTCAGCTTCCACATTCTCACTCCTGCACCTCCTTTCCATCCTGTGGGCTGCTACTTGCCATTCTGAAAACATGCAGTAGTGGTTCCAAGTCTTGGACTTGGTGGCACAGAGATCTGAGACAGGTGCTTGAATGCCCAGTTCTCAAGTCTTTACCTTCTCTACCACAGTTCTTGCCTTTGCAGAGTGGATTTGGCAGTGATGCCCCCCACTTATCCTAGCTGCTATGGTGACTCAGTGCTTGCAGTGTGAGTTGTAGTCTCTCTCACTACCCGGGAGAGCAGGAGATTGGGACACTGGGGTCCCGTGATTGCCACGTCTTGCAAACACCTCCATATCAGAGGGCAAAAATGGCCAATTAGACTCAAAGAGCATCTTCACAGCCATCAACTCACCATGGGCCAGGCCTGCCAGAGTTGTCTGTGTTCACTTCACTGGCCCCTACTCAGGGGCTCCATGGCCACCACATCCTCTCTCCACCTGTCCAGGTAGACCTGGAAGAGTGACTACCACTCACGACACACACCCAGCCTGCACATTCTCCTACTACCTCACCCCAGTTCCTTGTTTCCCTTGGTTTGGCACAACCAGGATGACCAGCCCTTTGCTCTCTTCTTTTGGGCCTCCCTCTGCAGAAACAGGGCTGCTTTTAAGTGTTGGTGGTACCTCTTCTTTCCTCAGGGAGCCCATGAGTGGCATCTGATCTCATCACCACCCCTAGCTGACTGAAGGGGAAACAGACACTGTGGGAAGTGACTTGCCAAGATCTCACAGAGAAAGGAGCCTAAGGAACTCTCCCCCTCTTCACTTTTACCCCAAACCCAGCCCCAGCAGCTACACCTGCTTCCCACTTTGAACAGGACTTCCAAGAAAGGCCAATTTCTTAGGGGTTCCTTTTCCTGATTTCATACTCCAGAGCACCCCACCGGGATGTCAAGGCAGCAAAGGGTCTAGCCCCTGTCCCCTCCAGCCTTCTCTGCACCCCTCCTTGCAGAACCCTTTCTGCTTTCTCCATCCAATCCTTGTTGGGGATCCCCTGTCCATCTGGCTCTGCTCTAGCTGTTGAGACTCTATTTCCCTTCTGATCCAGAGCCTAGTAGTTCCAACTATGGAGTTAAAGATGCTAAGTCTCAGCACCCTTACCCAGAACTTTCCACTTGTCCTTGGGAAGGGCACCTGGGCCAGAAACCATTTTCTTTGGCCGTCCTCATAGGTCTTAAGTCCTTCTGGCACCAATTTTGTGCTTTGGCTGATGTTTGTGCACCCCCTCATCAGTCTAGTTCATGTGTTCTCTAGGCCTGGGGACAGGGCTGGCCATCACCACACCCCCAATTTCCTGCACAGCGATAGGAGGAAAGGACTGAGAACTCAGGGGGTGCCCTGACTCCTCTCAGGCAGTATAGAGCCTGCCTATAGCCCGGACAGGGCGGTGACTCTGCAGGGAGGACACCAGGAAGGGAAGTCCCCATCCCAGCTGGGTTCCCCACAGGAAGGTGGCTGTGGGCGGGGCGCAGAGCCACCAACCACTGGGCACAGCTTCTCCTGAGCTTCAGGTGGCATTGCCAGCTGAAACTGGGCACCCCGAGTTTGTCACTGATGGCAGTGACTTTGGCAGCTTCTCTAGGGTGTCCCAGGGATAGAGCCTGAGCTCCCTGCTGAGTGTAAAATAAAAAATAAAAATAACCCACGAGTTGGGCGAGACCACCCCAGTCACTGTATTTCTAACTCCTTAGGTTGACGAATCTGATGAAGCAGGTTAGTGGTGGAGAAATAAAACACAGCAGTCAGAAACTATATTCATTGGAGTCAGCTTGCTTTCTTCCTCATGGCCTTCCTCTGCTCTGTGCCTTTTCCATCTGCCCTGTGCTGCCTATGCAATGTGCTTTCTCTCTCTACCCCCCAAAGCCAGCACTCCTCTCTTTATTATCCAGAACCCCACCCACCAGGGTAGGGGGAAGTCCTGTAATCCAGATGGGGTTTTACAGACCAAAAGAAGAGATTAGAGAAAAAGTAAGTTGGGGAAAGGGTTATACTGGGGAAAACTGAGGCATGGTCCATGATTCTGATCCCAGCACAGTCACTACATTGAAGGAGGAATTAAAATGTGGCTTGGTCAGAGGAACATGGAGTGGAATTGTATCTGCACCCAGTATCTGAAAGGCTTGGACCCCCCAATTCAGGCCAAGAACTCTAACCTCTGCCTGTGGATCCCAGCTTCTGCCAAGACCAGAGTGATCAGCTGAGCCCAGAGGTCCCCAGGATTCCCTTTGTGCCCCCCCCCCCCATAAGAGATTTTAGGGAGATCCTGATGCTCACCGCTAGGAGAGCCTGGAGGCAGCTTCCATGGCCAACCTCCCTCAGTGTAGATAGGATTATAAACCAGCAACAAATCAGTACAAACATGTTGCATCAAAGCCCTTTGGATGGGCTTGGATGGAGGTGGATGGTGATGGAGGCCTTTCTCCTTCAGCCCAGGACCATGTGGCTCCAACTCCTCCAACCGGCGGGTATCTGGGTTCAGGAAAGCGGCGGGTAGAAAACTCATCCACAGACAGGCTTCAGGAAATATCAGCTTTATTTGCCCTGGCCAACATGTGTGGCCTATAATCTTAAACCTATTTAAGCATGGTCTTGTCAGCTTGCCCTGCGTCTAGCTTCTTTCAGCCATCTCTCCTCCAACCTCCATCTATGAAAATCCCTCTCTAGCCCCTGAGGTCAAACCTTTTGTAACCTCCCCAAGACCCCTCCCAGAAATGGGAGGGTCTTTCTTGTAAGTAAGCTTACACAAAGAATAGGGGTAGGGTAACATGAATGGAAAATGTGCTTCATCTCGCCTGATACACAGCCTTGTTAGCATCTCTTCAAAGGATCTCTGTCTCCGAATTACTTTCGGGCTTTGTGCTTGCCCTGGGAGCTCCCCATGGCCTGTTAGGTCCTGGGTCATTGAATTTCAAATTCTACATCTGCTTCTCCTAGGAAGAACTTACTAGGAATTTTTCATCTTGTACGCTGTAGATCTATCATCTCTGGAGCTTGTAGTTGATTCCTTGATACATGTTTCTGGTTTTGGACACCCTGTGTTTGGATTAGAAGTTTTTCTTTACTTTCCCCTGTGATGCGTTCATGAAAACAGCCACTCTTTTCTTAATGCTTAGTTGTTCTTTTTATAATTATAGAAAATATTACTTCTGTACATTATTATTGTTTCTTTACTAAAAAGGGGGGAATTGTATATGAAAATATTTCCATTAAGATTATTCTTCGCCAGTTGTCCCACCTTGACCTTCCAGGTGGGGGCGCTGTTGAGAGCCGAATAAATAGCTTGGGTGCCAGGCATTCGGGGTCTTTTGCCAGAGTTGGCTGGCTGGCTCAAGGTGTGTTTTGGAGCTAGCAGCAAGCTGACAAAGGACTCTCTTCGCCCAACCTTGTACCCCTTAACCCTCCTGTCTGTGTGGATTATTTGCCGCAGATAAATAGTACCAAGATCTCCCCCCAAAAGGGGACAAGAAGATGCGAATCAATTTCTCATTCTGGGAGCTCTTTGTGGATTCACAAACAACCAATAAAGGAGTGAACGGGACGCAACACAAACATATAATAAAAAATAAGTTAAACACTTCCCTTTTTTTTTTTTGGCCACACTTTTGAGTGCTCTGGGATCACTCCAGAGGAGTTGGGGACCCTTTGGTGATCCGGATGGAACCCAGATGGGCAGCATGCAAGACAAATGCTGTACTCTCTGCTTCCCCAAACATGGGTATTTTTTAGCTTCCATGATTTGTTCATATAAATTAAAATAGGATAATTCTTAGTGTTGACTTTGGAGTCTTTGTTTTTGGACCAGAGCTTGTTCTGGTTCTGCACTCAAGTCAGCTGGGGTGGCAAACCATATGGGATTCTGGGGATTGAATCCAGGTCAGCCACGTGCAAGGTAAGCTATATATTAAACTACCCGCTGTATTGTATCTCCAGCCCCATTGGAATTCTGTGCAAAAGACCAAAACTATCTATGTTTTTTTTTTTTTTTGTGAATTTGGCCAAGGATTCTTCTTCTTCAAATCTCTAAGCCTGCAGGGTGAGATCCCAGGTGCCCTGAGAGTGGCAGGTGTTTTTATAACTACTGGAAAATGTTTGTTCAATTCTTGGGATGTTTTGGTCTTGGACAACTGGAGCTGGGAAATGACCTGCCCTATTCTTTGGCTTTGTTGGGTCTCTCAGTCTGGGGTGTTTGTAAGTTTCTTCTCCACCCACCTGCTTCTGATCATCAGTTGCTGCCCCAAAAGGTATGAAAGCTGAGATACCACCAGGAGCAGAGCATCTGCCTCTCAATAAGCAGCAGGGTGAAGGCAGGATGGAGAGTATGGAGGGTAGTGTGGATGTCCTGAGTTTGATCCCTGGCATCCCAGGAATTCCATTGCTAAAAGTAATTCCCGAGTGCAGAGCTGGGAATAATCCCAGCACTGCCAGGTGTGGCCTCAAAACTAAAACCAAGCAAGCAAAAACAAAACAAAAATACAAAACCCCAACAAATGGGGTTATAGGGGACCTCCAAGGAGGGTAGGGAGGCTTCCAATGATAAGAAAAAAAGGTTTAAAATCTCGTTTTAGGGGCCCAGAGTGATAGTACAGAGAGTGAGGTGTTTGATTTGCATATGGAAAACCTGGATTTGATCCCTCAAATTCATATGGTCCATCCACTGAGCCTACCAGGAGTGATCTGTGAATTTAAGAGTCTGGAGTAATCTGAGCATTAGTGGGTATGGCACCAAAACAAAAACATCAAAAAAGTAAAGAAAACAAAACAAAAATCCCCAAACAATGAACTAAAACCAGAATTCCTAGTTTCCAATGTAACATTTAGAGATGTCTGCCCAATCTATGAAATTGGGTTGAAAAAAAAATTAAAAAACAAAATTAAAGGAATTGGGGGGGGTATGCTTCCTGGTTCCTTCAGCTTCTTACACCCAACCACTTTCTCTCCACCCCAAGCCAGTTTAAGTGATAAAAACACATAGCAAGACCTGACTTTTCACGGGCCACATCCTGTTTTCAAATACAAATTTCTGTAGGATGGAAATTTACCAAGGGAAATAGTTTAAGTTTGGAAAGTACCAAAAACTTATTGGTATTCAGCTTAATGGGGGGGGGGGCTCTTGAACTAGAAGGGGCATCACCTGGTGATGGGGGAGTATGTATACCTCTGGGTGCTCAGGAAAGGACAGAAGCTGTGCTCAGTGAAGCTGATTCTGACTCTGAAAGGAAATGAAACTGCTGGGAGACGACTCATTTCTAACAAGTAGAACAAGAACAATCTTTTTTCTAAAAATAAGTTTATGAAGAAAAATGGTCCATCTGCTTCAGGCCTAGGATCTGGTGGTGTCTTGAGCAGGGGGCTGAGATAGAGGAACAAGAAAGTGAGCCTGAGAAGTGAGTGGAGCCTTCAAAGCCACATCCAGCTGTAGCTTCTGAAATACAGGAAACTTAAAATACTAAAAGGACTTACTTTTCTCTTTCTCAACCCATCAACTTTCGGGCTCAGGCCTGGCTTGCTAACCTAAATTTTCTACCCTGAGAGCTTATGACTTCTGCAAATAGTTTAGGATTAATAGTTTATGGCTTCTGCAAATAGTTTAGGATTAATAGCATGTAAGGATTCTGAATCCTCATGCTTTGTTGAGTACAGGGAATAGGCCCTCAGATTTTTTTTTACTCAAGCCTGCTCTTTCTTATAGTTGGGACTTGATATTTCTTCAAAGAAGCACAAGAGGAAATGGTGAAAACAAACAAGGAGTTGACAATGTCATTTCAGTGTGAAATGAAAGGAAGAGTAGTTTCCCTCCCCCCCCCCCACTACGCTGGGACGTCTGCTGCGGTAATTATAAGGTTTAGGTTGTGTGCTTTCAGTAGTGTTAGCTTGCATAGTTTTGATGTTCAATGTTACTGCACCAGACAAGTGCAGTTGCCATGTCTGTATCTGGCCAGCTCCATAGGTTTATTTTGTTCTAAAAAGAGATGGAACTCAAACTGTGAAATTTTGGGCACGCCAGCCACATAGCTGAAAGCTGGAAATCTTGGGAGGAGAGCACAGGTCAAGTCCGTTTTCTGCCAAAATCACACTTGCTGCACCCATTACCCACAATTGCTGTTTTGCCTGTGGCCCAGCTCCACCAATCCTCGATGGCTCTCCGCAGAGACACCAATATGACTACAACTACAGGGATTCTGATATTTGGACTGATATAATAAGAACTTTTTGGAGTGAGTGTGGGCACCCTCCCCCACTTCTTGCACTTCTGGAAGTTCTGGAAAACAATGTCCCACAAAAGCCACAACATCAGCAATAGTGATTGGAATTCTTGGGCCATGAGGCCACAGCACACCTATTTTTGTTTAATACTGTCATTCCCATAGGAACACACCAATGTAGATGCTAATCTGTAGCTAAAGTCACCTAATGTTCAGAAACAAATGAGATAATAACAGAATGGCAATACTAGCTTACTAAACCTTCTGACAATAATTTAATGACCACATTGGAGATACAATATTTTTCACACAAATTTTCTTGTTGCTGTACTTTTTCTTTTAATCTTCCTGCTTTTTCCTTTTAACATTATCTCAATCCCCTAGCTGAAAACAAATAAATGTATTATGATTGCCCCCCCCCTTTTTTTTTGGTTTTTGGGCCACACCTGGCGGTGCTCAAGGGTTACTCCTGGCTATCTGCTCAGAAATAGCTCCTGGCAGGCATGGGGGACCATATAGGATGTCAGGATTCGAACCAACCACCGTAGGTCCCGAGTCGGCTGCTTGCAAGGCAAACAACGCTGTGCTATCTCTCCGGCCCCAATGACTGACTATTTAAATAAAGTAAATTATAAAAAAATTTAAAAAAAAGTTATGGTACCAATGTAACAAAGAACTAGTAGATATAATTGGGTGGGAGGGTGGGAGAAGAGGTTGAGAAGGAGGGGCCTTGGGGGCCTTGAGGGAGAAATGTGATACACTGGTGAAAACTGGATACACATTCTTCTCCAATGCACATGGGTTATTCTCCAGAATAGACCACATGCTGGCCCATAAAACATATTTCCATAAAATCAAGAGGATAGAAATTGTACAAACTACCTTCGCTGACCACAAGGCTCTGAAACTAGACGTGAACTACAAAGAAACACAGAAGAAAAATTTTAACACCTAGAAACTAAACAGCTCACTACTGAACAACCAATGGGTAAGAGATTAAATAAAAAAGGAAATCAGAACATTCCTGGAAACAAATGACAATGAAGACACAAATTGTCAGAATTTATGGGACACAACAAAAGCAGTACTAAGAGGAAAATTTATAGCTTTGCAAGCACACATCAGAAAGGAAGAAGGGGCTTATATAAGAAGCTTAATGACATAGCTTTTAAAACTAGAAAATGCTAGAAAATGATCAACGAAAGGAACCAAAAATAGGTAGGCAGAAGGAAATAATAAAGCTTAGAGCTTTATTCTAGGAACAATAGATTCAGATAGCAAAGTGGCAGGCTACAAAATTAACACCCAAAAATCAATGACCTTCTTATACTCCAATAATGATAGAGAAGAAATGGACATCAAAAACCAATCCCTTTCACATTAGTTCCCCACAAACTCAAATATCTTGGAGTCAACTTATTTAGAGATGTGAAGGACTTGTACAAAGAAAACTATAAATCCTGCTTCAAGAAATAAAGGCAAACACGTGGAAAATGAGACACATCTTGCTCATGGATTGGCAGAATTAGCATCATTAAAATGGCAACACTCCCCAAGACATTGTAAAGGTTTAATGCAATCCTTCTAAGGATACCCATAACATTCTTCAAAGAAGTGGATCAAACACTCCTGAAATTCATCTGGAATATTTCCGCAAATAGCTAGAGCAGCCCTTGGGAAAAGGAATATGGGTGGCAACACTTTCTCCAACTTTAAACTGTAGCAATTATCATTGGTATTGGAATAAAAATAGACACTCAGGTCAGTGAAGTAGACTAGAGTATTCAAAGAACTCCCCAGATATACAATCAACTAATCTTTGATAAAGGGGCGATAAATGCAAAAGGGAGCAAGGAAAGCCTCTTTAACAAGTGGTATTGTGACAACTGGTCAGCTACTTGCAAAATAAAAAAAAACCTCTGATCTCCATCTAACATCCTGCACAAAGGTCAAATGCAAATGAATTAAAAACCTTGATATCAGATCTGAAATCATAAGGTAAATAGAACAACATGTAGGTAAAATACTCCATGACATTGAAACTAAAGGCAACTTCAAGGAAGAAACAGCACTCTCCAAACAAGTAGAGCAGAGATACACAAATGGGACTATATTAAGCTGAGAAGCTTCTGCACCTCAAAGGAAACAATGCCTAGGGTATTAAAGACACCAATAGCCATTACTCAATAGCCATTATATAAGGGGCTAATATCTAAGAAATACAAGGTACTGACAGAACTTCACAAGAAAAAAACATCTAACCCCATCAAAAAATGGGAAGAAGAAATGAACAATTTCTCAAAGAAGAAATACAAATGGCCAAAAGGCATATGAAAAGAATGTTTCACATCACTAATCATCAGGGAGATGCAAATCAAAACAACAATGAGGTACCATCTCACACCACAGAGACTGGCACACATCACAAAGAACAAGAACAATCAGTGCTGGCGTGGATGTGGGGAGAAAGGTACTCTCATTCACTGCTGGTGGGAATGTCGTCTAGTCCAACCCTTATGGGAAACAATATGCGATTCCTAAAATAACTGGAAATTGAGCTCCCATTTGATCCAGTTATATCACTCCTAAAGATATACTCTAGGGCTTGGGAACTCAAAAATACAATTCAAAAATTCCTTCCTCATAACTATATTTATTGCAGTACTATTTACAATAGCTAGACTCTGGAAACAACAAAGATGCCTTTCAACAGATGAATGGCTAAAGAAACTGTGGTACATATACACAATGGAATATTATGTAGCCTTCAGGAGAGTTGAAGTCATGATGGATAGTGTGTGTGTGTGTGTGTGTGTGTGTATGTGTGTGTGTGTGTGTGTGTATGTGTGTACTCTAAAAACAGAGAATCCCAATGGGACCAGTTTGGTGTTTAATGGTTTGTTGGGTTGGGCTGGTCTCTTTCTGAGTGAGGCTCTCTAGAATGAAGTCACCCCAGAAATTCCCAGATGTCACTTCCATCCCTGTCTCCAGTGATTTCAGTAGAGATCCTGGAAGTGAGTTTCACTGAACCTCATTGGATTCAGTGATCATCTTTAGATTCCTCATTGCAACCTGAGATGGAACGTACTATTGGATTAGCCCTTTTTATGGGGAAGAAATGATGGTCTACACCTGAGAGAGTTCCTGACACTCCTTCTAAACATAAAGGTCCTGTTAACAGAGAAAGAGAAGATGGACACAGAGGCAAAGACAAGAGAAAATGACCGCTTCTGCAAGGAAGGGATACTGCATACTTGTCAGTCCCTATTGACTATTCTCTGGAGGATGTTCTCAAATTTTTGGGAAATGAGAGCACTTAAAAATGAACTGTTCCAATTTGGGGCACTGGTGATGGGAATGTTGCACTGGTGAAGGGGGGTGTTCTTTATATGACTAAAACCCAACTACAATCATTTTTGTAATCAAATTGTATAAATAAAGATATCAAAAAATGAACTGTTTCATTTCCGTGGAAGAAAACATTAACGAAAATTTTAGGTTTTCATTCCTAGATACTATTCTCTTTGGCTGTAAAACACACTTAATATGTTTAAATTGGATGGTTTTGTATCTAACCTCCAGCTGGATGACTATGTGATTCTTTATATGCCACCATGAAGCAAGGTAAAAGAAATGAGTGGGTTCCTGATGGGATGCAGAATGATAAACCAATGGTAAGTGTTCAGAAAGTTACCACAGCATGCTAAATTATTTGCCTTGCCATGTGGCTGATCCGAGTTTAATTCCTGGCACCACCTAGGATCCTCCAAACACTACCAGAGTGATTCCTGAACAGAGCCAGAAATAAACCCTAATGCACAGTCGAGTGTGGCCCCCAAATAAAGAAATAAAACAGATGAAATCAGAGCTGGGAGCTAGCACAGTGGTTATGATGACTGTCCATCACAGTAAGTGGTTGGGGCCATTGTATATATTTACATAGGAGTCTCCCCATCTGCTTTTAGCATTTGACCCTTTGATGCTCATTCCTCTGAGCCTCCTGGGGGAATCTCTGCCTCCTAAATTAGCTCCCCTAGGTTCAAAAAATTTGCTACCAGATATTTCATGTAGTAACTACTTCTTTTATACCAGCTACCACTTCTTCCATTTTCTGTCCCAGAGGCACAATGAATTAATTTGTTATTGAGTTTTTTCATACCTTTAGTTTAATACTTATTTATAAACTGCATAACAACCTTTAATTATTTGTCAAATATGCCACTGCAAAGATATTATTATTAATGTGGTATAATAGACACTACATTTGTTAATATTGTGACACAAACAAAAAGTGCAACAATATAAAAAAATACCTGTTTCTTTAATTTAGACCTTATCTTAGTGTAGATTATGGTGATTTCAAAACAAATATGGCTATGTTGGTATTGCACAAATGTACCACAGATTTAATTACTGCCACCCCAAATAGTCCCTGGGCTCTTCTTTGAGCATCTATGAGCACTACAAGTTGTGGCCCATCAGTGGAAAGAAAGAGAAAGGATGACAGGCAACAGAAGAGACATAAAGTTATTCCATGGTTGCGGAATACCCTATCGAATACCACCACAAAATGAAATATGATATCCTATTTCTCTGCATACAGGTATTTCAAATACTTGGATTAATTTATAATTCATATATAATATCACCCATTTGAGTATGTAATTAACCAAATTTGCTAACTTTAGGAAATATGTGAACATTTATCAAAATTTAATATAATAATATTTCAGTCCTCCTAAAAAGATCCTTCATGTCAATTTTAATCAATCATTTATCCATTCTTTTTTTATTTAAAGAAAATGCATCATCATTATTGATAATAATATATTTATTACAGGAAGACCAAAAGCAATATGATTAAAAATAGAAAATTGAAAGGAAAACTAAAGAGATAGAAGACAAAGGAAAGAAAAAGTTCAGTAGCAAGTATATTTTTGAAAATTATTGAATCACCAATGAATTCATTAAAGCACTAGCAGAAAGTTTAGTAAGCTGTTTTTTTTTTTTAAAAGGATAAGAGTTAAAAAACTACAGTAAAAATGGTGTGAGAGTGGCAATTGTTGTTGTTTGCATGGGCACAGTGAAATATGGGGGAAATGGAAAGGAAAAGCCTTGACCTAAATACAAGGAGACCTTACTCCTGAAATTTTCTGGCCTAAGATCGACACTGGGCTCCACGTATACTAGGTTGTCCAACCGCTGAGTCATTCTCTGTGATCCTGGTAAAAATTTTTCACACATTCTCTGATGTTGGTGTCAGGTTTCTGTAGTTACGGATTCTGGTTCTGTGCAACTCCTTCATCAAAGTCAGGATGATGTCGAGCATCCTCTAGTTTTACCTCACCATCAGCGGGCAATACGGAGAGCCCTGCCCTGCAGGTAGGTTGTTGCTGTTGCTAAGTCATCTGGGTGTTAAGAGAACCCTCTTTGGAGTAAGTCGATGCTAGGGCAGCATTAGGGTCTTCCCTGGTAGAGGTTTGCTTCATGGTGATGTTATAGACAATTGTAGTGGTTTATGTAGATAATATCCATGGTTCAGGGGTGTAAGCGTAATGCCTGTTCTTATGAGGCCTAAGCCAAGTCATTATGACAATATTCTGGGTGTAAGGCCCCAGTGCATTACCAAATTTGTGTTCCTATCTCTTTTAGATAAGAACTTGTTTGTATATGTAATATTTTCCCATTTTAATGTGCCTATGCAAAAAGGGAGACAATGCCACAAGGTATTATTGTTGATATGGGGGCTAAGGGAACAAGTCCAACATTCCCTGTAACTTGGCTCTAACATGAACTCTAAACAGCGAGGCTCTTCTAACAGACTTCCTTATGTAACAGATCATTCCTGAAATTCATTTGGAACAATAAACACCCACGAATAGCTAAAGGAATCCTTAGGAAAAGGAATATGGGAGGGATTACTTTCCCCAATTTTAAACTGTATTATAAAACAATAGTTATCAAAACAGCATGGTATTGGAATAAAGAGAGATCCTCAGATCAGTGGAATATACTTGAGTATTCAGAGAATATTTCCCAGGCATACATTAGATTTGGGAAATACTCCTGGGAGAGCTCAGGGAAATGAGATTGGAGATTGATGTATGTATCCACATGCAAAAAGAGTATCATGGGGCTGGCGAGGTGGCGCTAGAGGTAAGGTGTCTGCCTTGCAAGCGCTAGCCAAGGAAACGACCACGGTTCGATCCCCCGGCGACCCATATGGTCTCCCCAAGCCAGGGGCAATTTCTGAGCATGTAGCCAGAAGTAACCCCTGAGCATCAAATGGGTGTGGCCCAAAAACCAAAAAAAAAAAAAAAAAAGAGTATCATAGGGGCCGGAGAGATAGCACAGTGGTAGGGCATTTGCCTTGCATGCAGAAGGACCGTGGTTCAAATCCCGGCATCCCATATGGTCCCCCAAGCCTGCTGGGAGTGATTTCTGAGTATAGAACCAGAAGTAGCCCTTCAGAGCTGCCAGGTGTGACCCCAAAAAACAAACAAACAAACAAAAAAAGAGTACGATTATCCCTGTACTTCCCCTGGTAACTCCAAAAAATTACTTTGAACTATAAATAGTAGTTATGCAATACACCCTATTTCTGGGGCCTCTAAAGAAATTGCTTGGATGGTCACTGTACACAAGAGATTCAATTTGGGGCCCAAATACAAAGCATGACTTCCATCTTTTTTTGAGCAATTTTTTTAGCCTAGGTCTATCTTTACAAATCCTAAAATACCAAATTTTACTTTACAGGGGCCATAGAGATACACAATGGTAGGACGATTGCTTTGCATGGGGCCTACCCATGATTTGATTCAGGGCTTCTCATATGGTCCCCCGAGCCTGCCAGGAGTGATTTCTGAGTGCAGAGCCAGGATAAAACCCTCAGTGCCTCCGGGTGTGACCCAAAAAGAAAAAAAAATTTTTTTATAAAGCTAAGGTTATAAATTATTCTTACCCAACAGAAATAACTATTATTCATATGTACCCCTAAAATATCTAGAACTTTCTACTTGTCTAAAGCTCAGGTGCTTCATTCTTTGACACTGTAGGTTAACATGACGGCTTTGATGTGTTTATTTTTCACAGAGGGTTTTCTTTTTACATGTTGGTACTGTTGGGCATGTTTGATTATTCGCTATTCCAAGTACATAAAAACTGAGGGTAGAGTAATGAAGCTATGTGGAACAAAACATAGCATCAGGTGCCCGCAGTCCTGCAGCATAACAAAAGAAAGCAATGGAGCTCGATAAGCTAGACCATCCAGTAAGATTCAAAGGTTCTCAAAGTAACATCAACTTCAATTTATTAACTGGGGATAATATAGAATGAACAGATGAGGGCAGGAAAGGAAAGGAAGCAAAACCAGAACGGGGAAATGGGGGAAAGAGGATGGATGGTGCGAGGGAGAGGGTCGTGATTACAGGTGGCAGATATTAATTGCTTCGTTGCTTTTGGGTCCATTGAAAAAGGGTAACTTAGCCAAAAAAGACCCCCAACCCTGGCGTGTGTGTCCTTGCGGAGCCGGGTGGCTTTCCACCATGTCCTCCTGGGTGTCAGCGTCCTGGTGTAAAGCGAGGATATCTGCGAGGAGCAGGTACTCGGCCCAGTTCAGCTCCTGACACCTCGCACGAGGGTCTTCCTGAGGAGCATTCAGGTCAATCTCGACCCATTCTTCGAGTTCCACCTGGGTGGGGACAGAGGCAGAATGGAATTTGTGGAGAAGTGACCTGAGGAAGGACAGTCCCTCCCAGGGTCCCACAATGTCCGTGGAGGTGAGGTGGCCCCTGTGTGCCAGAGGAAGTGGCGGTTGAGAGGAAATAGAGGGAGGGAAACCCAGAGTTAGTTTGACCCTGAAACAGAGTGGGGCTGTCAAGCTGACCTTGGCCTCTGCGCCACTGGTCTTCACCACGGCCTCCTCTTCGTCCCGCATGAGCTCCAGCACCTTGGCCCACTGCTCGTCTCCTTGGGTGTTTTCCACCTCATTGCCTGCGGAGGAGCCCCAGGGTGTCAGAAAACCAGGGCCAGAGCAGAATGGGCCCCTGTGTGGCCTCGGCTCCTCCCTCTCAAAGGTGGCTTCACACTCCCTGGGAGCTGCCACTCACTCTCGGTGACACTGAGCTTGGCTTGCAGCTCCTGCTTCAGCTCCTCTGTGGTTTCCAGGAGACCCTGGAGGGGAGGGAAGAAGGTCAGGAGGGCTCCAAGGGGGAACCCAGCTCCAGGCCTTCCTGCCCCACCGCCCAGGCCGGCCTCTCACTTGGGTCTCTCTGAGCTGCGCTTTCAGGCGACAGATCTTCGCTTGGGCCTTTTCCTTCTGCTTCTGCAATTCTTCTCGAAGTTGCTTCTGAAGCAGCACCTGCTGCTTCAGGGCCTGGTTCTGGGCGGTCAGCTCCCTCGAGCTGGCCAGGTACTCTTGGAACTGGTCCATACACCGCTGCAGGCGGTGGAGAGATTTTAACTGCTCCTGGCGCAGGGTCAGCGCCTGCTGGTCCTGCTCTCTCATCTGCGGGCAGAATGCTGGAAGTGAGGCTGGGCAGCAGTGATAGCATGGTCCTGAGTTGGGACACGCAAGGCCACTCCCAAGTCAAAGCAGACAGATCATGGGACAATCCGTTATTCTGTCAGTTCCCTGTGCAAGTCCTGATGAAATTCCTCTCAGGACCTACGACATTGGGCTAAACTCTGTCTCAGGCCACTGGCTCCATCCATCACGCCCACCGCTAGGAGCCTCCACCCTGGCTTAAGGGTCCTGAGTCTCAGTGCTGCTGTGTGGACTGCGTGGTGAAGTGCAGTTAGTGCATGGCTGAGACCACCCAGTGTCTCTCCTGCTGCTCTTCCTTGACCATCACCTCCAGGCCTTCATGTCCTCGAGACCCTGGCATCCCCGCTCTCCGTTTCCTGATAAAACTCCCTAAGTTCTCTCTTGCTCTGGACCCCAGGCATGTCCTTCCAGCCCCTGGATGGTACCTCCCACCTCCTGCCATGCTGGAGCAGGAGTTACCTTCCTCCTTAGGTCCACCAGCTCCTCCTGCAGCAGTGCGACCTTGGCTCCTAGAAGTTCTTGCTCTTCACACTGGAAGACACGGGTGGGCCAGTCAGCACCTCAATAGACCCTCCTTGGTGGACTCATGTTCTTTCATGCAACTAGGGCTCTCTGCTCTCTCTTTCCTCTTGGAAAAGGGAGAGGAACATCATTCTTGGAGGAATGACAAAGGGCAGACCTCTTCATTCCATCAGAGAGCAAGGAGGAAACAAGGAGTACATCCTGAAGAGACCCAGCAGCAGCAACATGTGCGTCCTTTCCCCTGGAGTCCTCTCACCATGTTGCTGCCCATTCAGTGTGCCTTGAGTCCCCCTCATCAGGCCCAGGAGGATGAAAGGAATCCAGAAGGGCTCCATCCATCCTCCCCAAACGTGTCCATTTTAGGAACCAGTACCAGCATTTCACTGGAGGGGGGTTGCTTCAACAGAGATGCCAGTGCTGAACGGTCCATCTGACAGGACACAGTATAATCCAACATGGCATAGGACAGATGAGTAGAGATACAAGACCCTGGCGTCTTTAGGTTGCCCACCAAGAAGGTGGTCAAGGTTCACTCCTGCCCATCTGGTCCTAACTCAAGGCCAAAGGTCAAAGTCATCTGAGAAACAGGAAACACACTGAGGCAGTTTCCCCCCATGTCAGACTGAGCATAGCATGGGCATGTGGGGACCAATAATTGCTCTGGGTGCAACGTCCTCCCCCTTCCTGCAAAACTACACAGGAAAGAACTTACTCCCTTGGGCTTCTGGCACTCCTGGCCACTGCCTCTGATGTTGTTCTTAGTACGCCTCTTGCCAGGGACGCATTTATTTTCATTTTCATACTTTCTCAGCTGCAGAAAAGCAAGACAGTATACTGATTCTCATCTCTTTATTACAGCCCATTGACAAAATTCTTTACTAATTGTCCCTAGAAAAGGACAGTGATATGACAGGATGTAGAATCCCCAACTAAATTCAACTAAATTGGGCTCAAACTTGGATGGGGAGTAGGGAGGCATAATTTATGTAATTTAACTTGCTTCTTCTAACTCCAAAACTCTGGGGCAAACCCATGGTATATTTAGTAGATTCATGAGCGTATCAGTCTTTGGATGGGGGTAGTGGTGGTGGGTCACATCTTGCTTAGATCTTGGTTAGAGCCATTGTCACAGCTGGCCTTAATCTTACCTCTGGAACCTGAGCTAAGCAAGTCAGACCTGGGCAAGTCAGGCCACTAAACCTCACCTCCCAAAGTTTTGTTGGTTCAAATGTTTTCTCTCAAGAGAAGCCAGAAAATCTGGACGTATCAAGAGCCCGACATAGTCTGTGGCGCTTCAATACCTGTGAGGGTCAGGTTTAGGGGACAGAACTACTTGGAGTTCACTTCAGGGGGTCAGTCCTAAATTCACGCTAGAGAACCTACCTGATAGTATGCAATGAGTATGGGAGGGCAAGCAATTGTGGAGAAAATGCCCAAATTCCACCAGAGTTAAAAAGACAGAAATCAACTCAACTAAATTTTTATGTAGTGGATGGAGTGTTAGAGTCTTAGGGAGGTTGCAGAGACTTGCCTCAAATCCTGTTGTGCACAGCAGACTGTGCCAAAGTCTCACTTAGTGAGATCTCTGAGCACAATTCAGTGTGGGCACCAGACAAAATAACTGTCAGGTGAGGTGGTAGCGCTTTGGGCACAATGAAGTCCAAAGATGGGCATAGCAACATGTAAGATAGCCAACTGCCCTAGCATCGCACTGGACATGGTAACACATGAGAGAAAGAAAAGCTGAAACTCTAGGTAGGGCCCGTGGACATGGGAAAATGGTCCAAGGCCAGGCTCTCGTCTAGAGGGGGACAGTCCTGATTCCTCCCTCTCTGAGTTCACTTAGGGAACCTTCTGAACATGGCCCAGGGTTTTGGAGTCCTGAGCCCAAGAGGTCTGGGTTAGATGAAGGGAGGAGGTTGTGGGTCCCGCAGAGGGCATCCTTGGAGTCACCAGCCTAGTTTGCCAGGGGGCTCAGTCTCGGGGTGCTTGCCACACACATTGACATCATGGGGCCATGACAGAGCCTTAGGCTTGTCCACCCATCCCGCCCACACTTGCTTTCTTACTATTATTCTGGCTCTAGCCAACTGCATCTGTCGCTTCTTTTCGAGTAGCTGATCCAGATATGGGGTTTGGGAGGGGATTTGGGAGTCCATCCCTTCAGATCAGTGGGGTCGCCACTACTATACTCCGCCACGAACGACGTCTCCACAGAGACCGAAAGATGCACTAGCTCGTGGGCGGGGCTCAAGGTCTCGACCCTCATTGGCCAGGGAGAAATCCAGAAGCCCGCGAGCCTGATGATGACACACAATGGGGTGACCCCGCCTGTGTCACGGGCCTGGACAGGCACGAGGTGCTCTCCAGCCACCATGCTCTCTCTCCCCAGCATGGGGGTTTGGAACGTCAATGCCCAGAGAGGAGGAGAGGAGGGTCCTCCCCGGGAAAGCATGTCCTTCTCTGGACAGTACAGTCCTGCCCCTCCCTAGCTCTGCCCAGGACTGTCTCCTTGCCAGGAATCAAGTCCAGGGATCTTCATCCTTGATTCCTTCCCTGTAGGTCTTTTCCCTCCAGACGTTTATCATTTTTTTTACGAACATTCAATAAATCATTATAACGAATATTTACTGTTAGGAGGGAGGGAAGGAAAGGAAAGGGGGAAGGAGGGAAAGAGGGAAGGAAGGAATGAAGGAAGGAAAGAAGGGAGGAAGGGAGGGAGTGAGGGAGGAAGGAAGGAAGGAAGGAAGGAAGGGAGGGAGGAAGGGAGGGAGGGAAGGAGGGAGAGAAGAAGGGAGGAATGGAGGAAGGGAGGGAGGGAGGAAGGAGGGAAGGAGGAAGGAAGGAATTGAGGCAGAAGTAATAGCATAGCAGGTAGGGCATTTGCCTTACAAAAGACCCATCTGAGTTTAATCCCCTGCATCCCATATGGTTTCTAGGCCCTTTAGGAGTGATTGCTGAATCCAGAGCCAGAAGTAAACCCTGAACATCACAGGCGTAGCCCCCAAACTAAAGCAAAACCAAACCAAACAAAAAGAAAACACTGATTTTGGATCTATGTATGTGACAGAAAGGTGCCTGGCTCAATGATTCCTTAAGGCTCAAGCTGCTAATTTAATCTGATTTCGTCTCTTGACCTTAAGATTCCTGTCTTGTTTAATTTTATAACTGTTCTAATTTTTCGCTCTTAGTGGTTAAGATTGAGAAAATTCAGGGCTGTTTTTATCATTTTTGAAGCACAAATTGCTTGACATTATTATTTTACAAAATCTGCCCTGTTTATGAAAGAAGTCCCCTCATAATGTACTTAATCAAATTATTCACTTAAAAAGTAAAATTGAAAATGTTATATGTAAAACTAAAGCATGGTGGTCCTTTTTTTTTTTTTTTTTTTTAGAGTCCAAGGGATATACTCAGCATTTTTGGATATATTCAGTCAACCAGACCAGACAGTTTAAGACCCCACTGAAGCCCACCAAGACAACCCCACCTATGTTGGGGACAGGGACTGAACTTGGGGTCTCATGCGTATGTGCCCACCCTTTGAGCTTTCTTCCATGCTTTGGTGGATTCAATATTGGAATTCAAATCAAAGATAGAGACCTGGACCCCTCCTCTAACATCTTAGCTTCAAATCATAACAAAGTACCTATGTGACAACTAAGCAGACTCAACCTTTGTTTTTGCCTGACATAGAGTTTTATCTGCTGTCAATTTTGTTTGTTTTTGTTTGGTGACTACTTCCAGTGCTGCTCAGGGGTTAGTCCTGGTTCTGCTCTCAGAATTTATTCCTGAGATCAAATCCAGATTGATTGCATGCAAGGCAAACACCCACCCTACTGTACTCTTAGTCTAGCCCTTGCTCTATTAAATTTAAAAAGAGATTTCTCTTCCAGAAACATACTAATTAATGCTTTTATTATTTTTTTAATATCTTTATTTAAGCACCATGATTACAAACATGTTTGTAGTTGGTTTTCAGTTATAGAAAAGAACAGCCCCTTTCACCAGTGCAATCTTTCCACCACCAATGCCCCCCATCCCCGGCTATATTAATGACAGGCATTCTACTTCTCTCACTCACTTCTATGGTCATGATAGTTGTCAGTGTAGTTATTTCTGTAACTGCACTCACCACTCTTTGTGGTAGGCTTCATACCAGGGGCCAGTCCTTCCAGCCCTCATCTCTATTATCTCGTTATTATTACTATACTGTCTTTTATATTTCTTAAATCCCACAGATGAGTGAGAGGATTCTGTGCCTCTGACTTATGAAGTCAGGAAATTTCCCTAGACACGGATGGGCATGGAAACTATTATACTGAGTGAAATAAGTCAGAGGGAGAGAGATAGACACAGACTACTCTCACTCATCTGTGGGACTTAAGAAAAATGTTAATGCTTTTAATACTAATTCTAATAATGCTTTTGATAGTAATATTAATTTTGTCCTAATTAATACTAATGTGTGGTCTCTATCATGCCACATACTTCTTTGCATGAGCCCTTGTCCTTCCACATATGGTTCACATGTTTCCTTTCCGAGCGGTTTCCTTAACCCTACTTAGGTTGGAAGGCCCAACTCTATGCTCTTGTAATATCTGGTTTTCCCTATTGCACTTATCACTTGGCTTGTAACTGTTTATTTAGTAATATCTTGCCTGTTAGTCCATTGGCTTCCAGTGGGCAGGGGTAGACAAGGCTCACAGCTATGGACTCAGTCAATGCTTGCAATCTGGTAAGTCTTTGGAACATATTCGTTGAATGAGTGAATTACCATTGACTCGACTTTCTCTTTTCCCAGGAAGAATAAGTCAAAGAACCTCAACGCTCAGCCTGGTTTAATCCCGAGTCAGAACAGAGCAATTCAGCCCATAAAATCGTAACGTAACTCATTTGCATGGGTAGAGGTGATTATTTCCCATTCCCAAATTGAAACTATCCTGGGAGATTTTTGGGCCTTTCATTTTTCCCTTTTAAAGACTTTTAGGTCTAAGCCTAAGTTCTATTAATCAAGATCCAGGCAATTAAAAATGATAAGGAGAGAGCAATGATCTGGTTTTATTAGGAGAGAGAAAAAACTTCTTTAGAGATGGCATAAAATTGCTGGTAATGTCTCTGGAAGTTGGCATGAGGGAGAGTTTTATTTTTAAATCATAACTTTGTATGACTATATCATTATTTTGCCGATCCGATAATGGGTTTGTCAGTAATTTGGGCATGAAGTAATGTAAGTGTTTATAAGTAATGGTTTCAGTGAAAACCCATGTGCATATAATTTTGCATCCACAGGATCGGTTTATGAGGAAAAACATTTAAGAACTGGACTGAAGGGGTTGAGGAGATAGTAAGGTGTTAGAGCACATGAAAGGTATATGCTGGAAGTGGTCAGTCCCCAGCTTATGTTTCCTCCTGAGCACCCTTGGGTGTAGCCTGGAAGCCCCTAAGCCTGGCCAGAGAAGGACATGTTAGGCCAGTGGTCGGCAACCTGCGGCTCGCGAGCCACATGTGGCTCTTTTCACTTTGAATTTGGCTCTTCTGTGTGCCAGGCGGCTGCTCCAGGAGTCAGGACTCTGCTCCTAGCTTCTGTCAGTGTGCGCCCTGTGTGGCTCTCAAAATAAATTTCAATCGTGGTTTTGGCGAGATTTGTCTCAGTTGAAAAAAAGGGTTGCTGACCGCTGTGTTAGGTCCTGGAGGTCCTGGCACTGTAGGGCCCATGCAGCTCTGCAATCCTTGGACCTCACATTGAATTTCTAGCTAGCTAGCTAAGACTATCTGTGGGAGATCCCCCTGAACCCCTCTCTTTGCACTCTTTGGAGCATCCCTCAAAAATAAAGCTAAATATTGTCTCAAGCCGCTAAACTGTCCTCGAATAATTATACTGTTTCTAAACTTTTTTTGTGTGTGTGGGGTCACACCTGGCATTGCTCAGGAGTGACTCCTGGCTCTGCACTTAGAAATTGCTCCTGGCACAGGGGGCCAAATGAGATGCTAGGATTCGAACCACCATCTGTCCTGAATCTGCTGCATGCAAGGCAAATGCCCTACCACTGTGCTAACTCTTCAGTCCCACAGGCATTCTGTTTCTCTTACTCACTGCCATTGATGTGATAGTCATTTCTCCAACTGAACTTATCACTCTTTGTGATGAATTTCATATCATGGGCCGGTCCTTCCAGCCATCATCTTTATTGTCTCTGGGTATTATTACAATAATGTCTTGTATTTTTCTTTTTATTCTTTTTCTTTTTGGACTACACCCGGTGATGGTCTGGAGTCACTCCTGGCTATGTGCTCAGAAATCGCTAGGAGACTATATGGGATGCAGGGATTAAAATAGGTCTATCCTGGATTGGTCGAGTGCAAGGCAAATGCCCTACTGCTGTGCTATCACTTTGGCTGCATTATGTCTTGTATTTTTCTTAAATACCACAGATAAGTGAGATTATTCTGTATCTATATCTCTCCCACTGATTTATTTCAGTCAGCATAATAGTTTCCATGTCCATACATGTATAGGGAAATTTCACAACCTCATTTCTTCTGATGGCTGCCTAGTATTTCATTGTGTAGATGTACTACAGCTTCTTTAGGCATTCATCTGTTGTTGGGCATCTGGATTGTTTCCAGATTCTGGCTGCTGAAAATAGATTTTTGAATGTTTGTAGCCTACTATTTTTCTGTGTTGGTTCATTGTAAGAGGCTTTCAAGAAGTTTTCAGGGTTTTCTGTATTT